>NW_003852473.1:4458198-4485491 GCF_000181295.1 Otolemur garnettii
ACTGAAGTATTATGATGGTGAGTGGGCTGTGTACCATCTACAGTAGACACTGAAGTATTATGTAGTGAGTGGGTTGTGTACCATCTGCCCTACTTGGGATACTTGCATGAAAAGATGAGCAGAACATGCAGAGGCCCTTTCTGCTCCCCACACCTCTTGGGAATATTCCCTATCATCTCATGAACCCATCATTAGCATCATTCTTAAAGCCTATGCTCAAGATGCAGTTCCCTGGGAAGTGAAGTGACGCGTGTACAGAATGGACATTTGTCTCTTCCAAACTCATGTTGAAACCTGGTACTTCAGTATGAATGGTGGAGTCTGGGGGAGGCACTGGGTCATGGGAGCAGAGTGGATCTCTCACAAATGGCTTGGTGCCCTTTCCGCATTGATGAGTGAGTTCTCATTCTATTGGGTCTATTAGGGAGATCGATTGTTGAAAGAAGCCCAGTACTTTCCTCCCCTCTGTCTCACCATCTCCCCTCTCTTGTGGTAGGACACACCTGCTTCCCTTCCCTCAGCCATCAGTGAAGCCTGCTGAGTCCCTCGCCAGAAGGAGATGCCAGTGCTATGCTTCTTGTTCAGCCTGCAGAACCACAAGCTAAATGCATCTCTTTTCTTCATGAGTTCTCAGCCTCAGCTATGCCTTTGTAGCAGTACAGATGGGCTAAGACAGGAAGCCTGGGCTACTGCACAGTTACACATACCATTGTCTGTCAGTGACATTAGCTGCCGCTTGGAAAATACACTTGGTTCAGGAATAAAACTTGGTATGTTTTATCGGCAGTAATGACAGGAAGGATTTGCCATGGTGCTGAGCTCCTTGAGGCCTTTCCCAGTGATTCCTCCAGAGGATACCGTGTGTGTGTGTGTGTGTGTGTGTGTGTGTGTGTGTCTGTACACATGGAGACGCCAAAAGGGCATTTTGAAAACAGGAGGTCAGGGACACTGAACCCTCATCTCACTAGGTAACAGTTTGCCCTTGGACTGACACTGGATTTCACTGGGTATTTTCACAGAAAAATGATCTAATTTTTCAATCTAATCTTAGAAAAAGCAATGAGAGTAGAGGTGGGAGAATGGTATGAATGTATAAAAAATATTGTCTGAGATACAAGGTGAAAAACGATATCACAGTGATTCAAAAATGCACTATTATTTTTCATTAAGGAACTTGGGTTTTTTCCACAGAGCAGCAGAATAGCTACAATAGTAACATTTGATTTTGTGTTGTAAAAATCACATGCAATAAATAGTTGGTTGATCTTGTTACACACTTTCTTACCTCATACAAAATTAATGCCAAATGGCAAACAATTGTTACAACCTGTTTGCAAATTCATTGATGGAATTATACAAATGTGGAAAGGTTTCATTAAAAATTATTTAAAATTAAATGAAAATAATTTTTAATGAAACCACTTATATTAAATGTAGGAATTAAAATCAGGCTATTAAAAGAAAACTATGTTTTAAATTAATATTTGTTAATTATCTTTAAATCACTGTGATTTCAAAGCTATAATTCTTAGTGGTTTTAGAAGGCAGAGATCTTAAGCACGATGCAGGTGGTGGCTTTTCTTTTTAAACTAATTTTAGAATTTTTCCTGTTGAAATATGACATATGTACATTCTGGCTTCCATAAAAGTCAAACTTTTTATGACAGGCAGAATTTTCTTAAACTGAACACACCTGTGTGACCAGAGCTCAGGTTTCAAAAACAAAATGTCACCATCACTCCACCCTCCATGCTCTTAAAGTCACTGCTATTCATTACGGACTTGCCCAGATATCGCCACTCCATGACGTCTAACATGAGAGGTTAATGTTGTTTATTTTGTGTTTTATATAACCCAGATCACGCGATATGTACCCTTTTTGGCCTAGCTTCTATGTCTCAATATTCTCCCTTCCTCTTGCTGATAGTTTCAGATAATTCACTCTCAGGCCTTCTACTGGGTGAATACACAACAATGTACTGTTGATGGATATTTGATAGTTTTGAGTTCTAGACTTTTTTCCTTTTTTTAATTTACAATTTTGAAATTATATTAGCCTTGAAAAAATATTGCGAAAATAACAAAAGTAATTCCCATGGAATCTGGAGCTGGCTTTCCCAAATGGGAACACCTCATGTAACCACAGTACAATTGTACAATTGTCAGAACCAGGAAGTTGGTGCAGATACAAAACATTAACTAATTGATAGACCTAATCAGGTCTCACTGTGTCCCACCAGTGACCTTTCTCTGAAAGAAGGACTGGCAGGACCACAGTGCTTGTGGCCATCACTCCTTCATCTGCTATAGTCTGGGAACAGACAACCCAAGCAAGAGACAGTCCACCAAAACAGCAGAACCGTGCTGTTGTAAACATTCTAGTATCTGTCTTTCCAAAATCATAGTCATGCATTTTGGTTGTGATACGCCTACAAATGGAATTTTGGAATCATTGCTTACTCGTAAGTTCAGTTTCCGTTGATAACATCAGAAATTTTCTTAAAGAAAGTGCACCATTGGACACTCCTATTTGCATTTTGTAAGAATTATGGCTGCTTCATGTATTTCCAAGAGGATTTTGGAATATTTTCTCCTTTTCATTTTAGCCATTTTGTCATGTATGTGGTGGTCACTACGGTTTAAATTCACACTTTGCTTTTCCCGTGTTTACAGGCCTGTGAATATTCCGTTTTGTGGAAGGTGCCTACAAATACTTCCCATTTCTCACTTACATACTGTCTGTATTATTTCTGAAATGGAAATAAAAGTCTTCTTTTCCATTTTGTAGTTTGCCTTTGAACTCTCATAATGGTCTCAGTTTAAAAGATGTTTTTAATTGGGTGGCACCTGTGGCTCAAAGGAGCAGGGCACCAGCCCCATATATCAGAGGTGGTGGGTTCAAACCCGGCCCCGGCCAAAAGCTGCAAAAAAACAAGATGTTTTTAATTTTAATATAGTTTATCATTTTCTTCCTTTATGGTTAATGCATTTTGTGTCCTGTTTAAATGTTTGCTTACTCTTAAGTTTGTGAAGATGGTTTCCTAAGTTTTTCTGTAAATGTTTATGTTTTGAGTACGGTGTAGCACGAGAACGAAAACTCGTTTTCAGGGTGCTGTCTACAGACCCAGTGAAATTTATTGAGAAGACCGTTCGTGCTTCCCTTGCACTTTACCCCTCTCATTCGCGCTGCACTTCTGGACTCTCTTCTGTTCCTTGGTCAGTTCCTTTATCACATTTTTAATTGCTTTTAACATAGATCTTGATATAAACTAGTTTGCCATCTAGCATTATTCGTAAAGATTTTCAGCTTTTCTTGGCTCTCATATACTCATATAGTTTTTTTAATCATCTATGCAATATATGCAAAAGAGTCCTGATGGACATTTTTTAAGTAGAGATTGCATTGAGTTTAGAGATTAATTTTTGGGGAAATGCTGGTTTTAAATTATTGAATTATAAACCTGTTCTAGTTTCAATTTCTTTGTTTTAAAATTTTTAGTCTTATTTTTATGTGTTTATATTTGATAGCTTTATTCTTGGGTATTTGTTTTTTCAAAATATTATTTTAAATAGTATTTTTAAAACTTAGACAATTTCTCCTTGTTGCCAATTTATATAATTGCAATTGATTCTGTATCTTGTCCGTATATCTGTTTTGCAAAATTTACTTAAATATGGTATTTCAAGAGCTCTTCTGAGAATTATTTTGGATTTTTAAACTATTTCAACCAATTTTTGCCTGCCTCCTTGAACTGACAGTTTCCTTCAGTACAATTTTGAATAGAAGAAGTGAGAGCAGTCATCTCTTCTTGGTCCTGCTCTCCAGACAAAGAAGTCAGCATTTTACTGTTGACTGTGATGTTTCCTGAGGGCTTTCTTCATTTTTTTTTTTTTTTTGGCTATTTTTTATCACATTAGGTAAGTTTTCTTCCATTTCGACTTTCCTAAAGTCATTTTCTAAAACTACGACTGGATTGTTAGGTTCCTAAATATGTTTTCTATCCATTTTTTCTCTATTTTCTGGAAGACTTTATGCAATATTGATGATATTTATTTATTATTTACCTGAGTACATTGAATCAAAGTCTGACTCGGAGCTCTGAGCATCAGGAACGCTGTCTGGATGCGCAGACTTCTGCTTTGACGATCTGATACCGTAGGAGGAGAGGCAGAATGAAAAAAGAAAAATGTTAGGGAGTTAGTATTTCTGTTTGAATTCTCAGGCAATTTTTTTGCAGTAGGTGGTAGAAGGACTTGGAACTAATTGGGTTTCAAGAAAAAGGAAAAAAATCCCTGCTAACTGCAACTTTGGAATTTATGTATACAGATTACTACGCTTTCCATATTATCCCTAAATGTTTATTTTTTGTAAGTTACTTAAGTTCCCTGTCCTTTGCTTTTCTCATCTGAAAAATGAGGATACCTCATTTTTTTACCTTACCTTTCTCATAGTAATTTTTTCTGGTAAATATATGTCTGGAATATAGAAAGCTCAAATAGTATTTTAAGTCATTGTTTGTATTAGCTAGTAGTATGAACTCATGAATTTCTCAAAGACAGGGACTTACGCTTCATAAATTTTTGCTTTTCTCCATGTCTATTTAAATATTTTGTACTTAAGGATTTTTTAAGTAATATTGAATATGAATACATGAAAATGTTGACACATGAGATTCTGGATTTACAAAATTAGTTCTCATCAGTATTGACCACAGAAAATAAAGGAAAAAAAAAAACCCGCTGTAAATTCCCGTTACTTTTATAGACCACACTAGCTGATGAGGTCATATAAGAATCCCATACAGTGGTACAATGCAAGTCATTTTAAAAGTATGATCCTTATTTTCCCCTTCAGAAGTAGGGGGCAATGAAGGTATAAATTAAGAATGTTTACTATGAGTGATTAGACATAGTAGATTTGAAATTAATATTTAAACTAGCAAATACTATGCCTCATGTCTCATTTAATTTGCTACTATGAATCTGGTGACGTAAAAAGGGAGAAAGAAGCTGTCTGCATGCAAACAAAATTCCCTGTAAATTATTTCTTCCACTTCTACTTTCTATGCGCTGTGTGAACAAGTGGGGAGAATAACTTGGTGCCATCTGAAATGCTTGTCTTGTGAAGACTCGTCCCTAACCAGGTGGTATGTAGGACAAAAATGTCAAAATTTCTTGGAAAAAAAAAAAAGAAAACCAACAACAAAAAAATTGCCTCTATATTGTACACATTGTTTTCTGTTCCTTAAATGTGATCTGCCTCTGGTATCTTTTATCTAAATCTTGCACTGGTTTATTTTTAGGCAGAGTACAATAATAAAAGGAACAGATGTTTAAATCTTTGTTGCTCATAATGGAAATGAATTATGTTAAGTTATTGTTACCTTTCAGTTGTAGAATAAAAATATTCAGTAGTGAAGCATAAAGACAACTAAAATAGCATGAAATATTATATATTTTCCATAAAATATTCTGTTTATTGTATTATCCAATAAAAATATTTCCCCAAGAAAATAGATATTAACTTTAACAATAATAACAATAAGGAGAGTTATCTAGGAGATAATAGGGGGCACTGGAAGAACTACACAAGCTTAGAATATAATTTTGTCACCAAAATATGAAATCATAGAATTATGTTTTACTGGCCTTTATAGTTACCCAAAGAAATTCTAAAAAAATATAATGTTCTGCAGTTCAAGGACAAATTATTGTGTGATCGGGGAACAGAAGGCAAGAACAAATTATGAGTTTCATAAATCCCAGCTATTCATGAAATATCTGCAGTGTTCTCCTGTTTACCTTTTCATTTTATGGGCCTTCCACACAGACCTGCATACTATATTTTACTTCTCATAGCAAATGTTTATTTTTTTCATTTCAAAACCTTCTGAAGAAGGAATGAATTTGATTAGGTGAGGATTTTACTTAAAGTTTCTAATATTGAAAATCTGGGGAAAGTATTTAGCACCTTTCCCTGAGAAGTGTGCACCTCCTCGAAGCTGCTATTTGCAAGGTGAAGAGCAGGACATAGACTCCTTCATGGCGTTGACCAAATTTCCTCCGTCTACAGTGCAAAAACCCACCAAATTGACTTCACAATGAAATTGTTTATGAACTGTATATAAATTTGGTGTAAATGTCTCTTCAGTTTGAAAGCCATTAATATGTGAATTATATTTCCAGCGCAAATAGAACTTTTAGCACATAGACAATCAAGTAGAAGTCTTGCTAAGTTATTAATTTTGAAAGAAAAATGTGTTTTTATATAGATGGAGAGCAATAAGTATGATGGAATCAATTCTATCAGGAAATTAGAAATTAAAACTTAGTAGTGCTTAGTAGTGGACTTCGGATGCAGCAAACAAATCTCTTGACTCTATACCAGGTGGAATGTCCCATATTACGCTCACATTCCATTGGCCAGGCCACTTGTACTTATTAACTTTTCTCTAACTAGACTACTACTAGTTGCTAGTACATAATAGGTGCTCAATATAATTATCTAATAAACAAAATATTTAAACAAACATTGAAAAAAATGTTAGGTGAAATGAAAGTCTCTAAACCCAGTTTTCTAAGAGGGAAAACAATACTTGGTGAAACTCTCTTATAAAATATGTGGCTTTCTCCATGATTTATAACTTTTCAGTTTTCTTTAAGCATCTCACTTGTGTAAATCCAAATTGCACATTAGTTGTTTCATGAACAACTATCATCTGTTTTCATGTTTGACACTTAGGAAAGCCAGAAAATATCCCATGAGGTTGTTGTGGTTAAGGTTTTTGTTTTTGTTTTTTTGAGACAAGGTTTTGCTATGTTGCCTTGGCTGGTCTTGAACTTCCAGCCTCAAGTGATCCCCTGCCCCACCCTCCCAAATTGCTGAGATAACAGACCTGAACCACCATGTCAAGTGCATTGTTTTATTTTTTAGTTGAACTTTTAGACATAAGTGTATATTCAGATGCAGCTGTTAAAAAACAGTGCAAAGAGATTCTATGTACACTTTACTCAGTTTCCCCTGATGGTAACACCTTGTAAAATATCACGACCCAGAACTTACGTCTGCAGTCAAGACACACAACAAGCCCCACACCTCCTGTTGCCCTTGAATCACCACATCCAGTTCACTCTCACCATCACCCCATCTTTATCCCCTGGCAACCATGGATCTGTTCTTCATTTATATAATCTTGTCACGTCAAAAAGAGTTTTTAATGAAATCACACCAAACGTGACCTTCCGCTACACATTTGTTTCACTTAGCATGGTCCCCTGATGATTTGTCAGGTCATTATTTGTATTGAGAGGCCATTGCTTTTTATGATTGATGAATTTTTTGTGGTGTAACTGTTCTATAATTTGTTTAACTATTCACCATTGAGGAACATCTGGATTGTCTCTAGTTTTCAACTATTATGAATACAGTTGCTATAAAAATTCATGTATAGGCTTTTTGTGCCAACATTAGCTTTCATTTCTCTGGGATAATTGCCCAGGAGCACAGTGGCTGTATTGCATGGTAATGGCACGCTTAGTTGTTCCCGTAATTCCCAACGCATTTTCCAGAGCGACTATACTATATTCTACCCCTGACAGCAATGAGTGAAAGACCAAGTTGTTATCTCTTAGTTCTGGAAAATAATACAATTCATGTCAGCCTTTGGCTTTGTCAGTATTTTTTATTTTAGCCATTTTGACTGCTTTTAATTAAGATTTCCTTAATGAGTAATGATGTCAAATATTTTCTTGTCCTTTAGTTGCCATCTATATAATAGCTTCTGGTGAAATATTAATATTAATATTTATTTATGTATTTTGCCCATCTTCTAAGAAGATTGTTTGTATTTTTACTATTCTCTCTCAATCTATAGTTCCTTTTCCTACCTCTTCACAAAATAAATTTTAAATTTTGTTTAATTCTAATTTATCAATTTTTCCTTTAATGATGAGGTTTTTAGTGTCAAGTGTAAGAACTCTTTTCCTATCCCTAGATTCCAAATGTTGTCTTCCATTCATTTTCCTAAAAGTTTTATAATTCTTTGGTTTGTTTGTTTGTTTGTTTGTTTTTAGAGGCAGAGTCTCACACTATTGCCTTTGGTAGAGTGCTGTGGCATCAGAGCTCACAGCAATCTTCAGCTCTTAGGCCTCAGCCTCCCAAGCAGCTGGGACTACAGGTACCTGCCATGACACCTGGCTAAATTTTATGTTTTGCATTTAAGTCATTGATTCATTTTAAGTTAATTTTTTTCTTAGATTTGAGAGTTGGGTTGAGTTTCAATTTTTTTTTTAATGGTGATATACAATACCTCCGGCACCATTTTTTTGAAATATCTATCTTCCCTCCATTGAATTTCATTTGCTCCCTTTCCAAAATCAGTTGGGCATTTTGTGAGGGTCTACTTCTCTTCTGTTACCCTAATAGATGTGACTACCCTCTATCAGTACTGTATTGTATTGATTATTACTGCTAAATAATAAGTCTTAAATTTGTTAGGTTGTTTCCTCCCACCCTTTTCTTCCTTTTCAAAATTGTTTTTACGTATCTCATTTCCTTTTTATTCCATATAAATTTTCAAATAATATTTCTTATATGTACAAAAGTCTTGCTGGGATATTGGTAGTAAATACTTTAAACCCACATAGCAACTCAGTGAGATCGACATCTTAACTGTGTCTTCCCTTATCCATGAACGTGATGTTTCTATTCATTTATTTAATTTTTCTTTGACTTAATCAATATTTTATAATTTTCAGCATTTAAATCCTGCATTTTTTTTTGTAAAAGCATACACCTAAATATTCCTTTCTAACAATTGCAAACGATTTTGTATTTTTCAATTTTGATGTTCATTGGGAGTAAATGTAATCTCAGTTGATTTTTAAAAAAATATATGCAGTATATCTTGCCATCTTGCTTAATTCAGTTATTACTTTTGGGATTTCTTTGTTGTTATAGAGTCCTTAGAATTCTACACAAGCAAATGTGGCATTTTCAATAAAGTCACCAGAACATCAGGCTTCATGTTGGTTACCAATTCTGAGAGCAGAAATTCATAACTTTTTCCCAGTCTTAGAAAGAAAACATTTGTTGCTTCTACATTAAGTGTAATATTAGTTTTTTGGTTATTTTTGGTCAGATACTTTTTATTAAGCTGAGAATACTTTTGCCTATTATTATCAGGAGTGGGTATTACATCTTGTCACATTTTCCTCATAAATTCATAGGGGTATGTGATATTTCCTCTTTATTAACTTAGCAGCTTGCAATGATTGCTTTTTTTGAATATTTAACCAGTTTTGCCTTGTAAAACTCCACCTGGTCATGGTGTAGAATTCTTTTTACATATTTCTTAGTTCTACTTGCTAATATTTTATTAAATTTTTCTCATCTTCACTTCTGAAGAATATTGATATGGAATGTAATTTTTTTTATGTTATCTTTGTCTGGTTTTGGTGCAGTATCAGAGTATTACTAGCTCTATAAATTTAACTGAAAATAGTTTCCTTTTTCCTGTTTTCTGAAAGAGATTGTGTAGAGTTAGTGACAATTCTTTAAATGTTTGGTAGAGTTCTGTAATGCAAACTTCTGGGCATAGATATTCCCTTTTCTGGGAGTTTCTAAATTATGTATTTAATTTTCTTAATTGTTTGAGGATTATTCAAATTTTCTCTTCATATTAGGTCATGCTAGTTTGCATTTTCGAGGAATTGGCACATTTCACTTAAGTAGTCAAATACATTTGTAAAGAGTTGTTCGATAATTCTGTAATTATCTTATTGATATTTTCTGGATATGTAGTGATCTTCTCTTTTATTTCTGATATTGGTAACTTGTACCTTTTCTATTTTTTCTATGCTAGAATTTTGTCAGTTACTGATTTGTTGAAAGTACCAACTCTAATTTTTTAGATTGTTTTATAATTTTTTTTTTGTTTTCAATTTTGTTGACTTCTGCTTTCACTTTCTTATTTTCCTTTTTCTGCTTGCTCTGAGTTTTTTTTTTTTATGTTTTTGTAGTGGGAGTTTAGGTTGTTGATTTGAGACTTTTCTTCTTTATTAATGCTTAGATCAATGTTCTTCTAGTACTTTCAAGTTTCACCATCTTACTTTAAGTCTTTAATCCAATCTAAGTTGATTTTTGTCTATGGTGAAAGATAAAGATCTAATTTCCTTCCTCTGCTTATAGATATCCAGTTTCCTCAGAGCTACTTTTGAAGAGACTGTTCTTTTCCAGTGTGTTCTTGGCATATTGTTGGAATTTCATTTGGCTGTAATTTGTGAATTTGTTTCTGGGTATTCTGTTATCATCTATAGGTTTAGGCATCTGTTTTTCACAGCAGTACTATGTTGTTTTGTTTATGATAGCTTTATAGGGTATTTTGAAGGTAAGTAGTATGATGCCTCTAACTTTGTTCCTTTTTCTCAGGGTTGTTTTTTATATTTGATGTCTTTTGTGATTCCATATGCATTTTTGAATTATTTTCTTATTTCTGTAAAGAATGCTCTTGGTGTTTTGATAGGAATTTCATTAATATGTAGGATGCTTTGGTTTGTGGATATTTTAACAATATTAATTCTTTCAATCCATGAACATGAAATGTATTTCTATTTATTTGTGTCTTCTTCATTTTCGTTCATCAGTCTTTTATAGTTTTTAACCATAGACATCTTTATTACTTTAGTTAAATTTATTGTAGCTATTGGAAGTGGTGGGATTGCTTTCTTGATTTTTATTTCAGCTAGTTTGTTATTGCTGTATAGAAACACTACTTATGTTTGCATATTGATTTTGTATCCTGAAACTTTACTAAATATGTTTATCAATCTTAAATTTAGAGTTTTTGTGTTTGTCTTATGTAATCTCTATTTTTGTAATTCTGTAATCTCTATTTTGTACTGCTCTTCATTATTTCTGTATTACTGTATTACTGCTCTTCCATTATTTCTGTGTTACTATTCTTCATTATTTCTTGTCTTCTACTAATTTTGAGTTTGATTTGTTCTTCCTATTCTAGTTCCTTGAAGTGCATCATTAGACTATTTGCATAAAATCTTCCTACTTTTTCAATGTAGGCATTTATTGCTCCAAATATCCCTCTTAGAACTGCTTTGGCTATATATCATAGGTTTTATATATTGTATTTTTGTTTATATTTCTTACAAAATTTTAAGAAATTTCTTCTTTATTTCTTCATTGATCAATTCATTTCTCAGAAGCATATTCTCAAATTCTATTATTACACAGTTTCTCTTGTTATTTACTTCTCATTTTACTCTATTGCAATAGGAGAAGATATATAACTTAATTTTGGAGTTTTTTTTTTTAATGTGTTGAAACTTGTTTTGTGTCCCCACATATCATCTATCCTAAAGATTGTTTCATGTGCCAATAAGAAGAATGGGTATTTTGTAGCCATGGAATGAACTGTTCTGTAATGCCTGTTAGGTCACATTAGTATGCAGCACAGCTTAAATCTAATTTTTGTTGTTGATTTTCTGTCTGGATGATATGTTCACTGCTGAGAGTGCAGGCTGAGGTCCTCAACTACTGACTATCTCCCCTTTTGAGGTAATAATATTTGCTTTCATACCTGGGTTTTCTAATGTTGAGTATGTAGAGATTTAGATTCATGTTTCCTCCAGCTCAAATGATCTTATTATCATTACATGACCTTCTTTGACCCCTTTATAGTTTTTGACTAAAAGTCTATTTTACCTAATGTAAGTATAGTTACTCCAGCTCATATTTGTTTTCTACTGTGTGGGGTATTTATTTATATCCCTTATATTTCAGTCTGTGTGTCTTTATAGGTGAAGGAAATATTTTACAGTCAGAATGTAGTTGGGTATTGCTTTGTTTTAACCCAGAACTCTTTGCTACTTACTGCTCCAAATAAGAAAGGATCCTCAGCAAGGACATTTACTGAGAACAATGCACAGCAAGCTAGAATTATGGGGGACAGTTTATCAATGGCAAATTGGGTTGACTGAGCTAAGTTTGTGCTGCTCCCTGCCAATTGGCTAATTTTTTTCTTCAGATTGATATGAGGGTACAAAATACTAGGTTTGCATTTATTAGGAAAAGTCCAGGTTGTAGTTGAGCCCTTCACCCAGGAGGTGTGCTATATACCCTTACACTGTGTCCATTAGGTGAGAACTTACCACCCCCGCACCATCTCCTCCCTTCTTGATTGTGGTTGTGTTTTTCTCTTGTTTGGACAGGTTACTGGTTTCATATTAGGATTGAGTACATTGGATACTTACTTTTTCCATTCCTGTGATACCTGGGAGGATGTTACCCAAATCCATCCAGGTAAAATACAGAAGACATAAAGTCTCCATGTTTTTAATGAATGAAAAATATTCCATATATGGAATTATGGTTACATATATACACCACAATTTATCATTCATGAATTGATGCACCTGATTGGCTAATTTGAATAATTTTGTGGGCTCTGCGGGGTGAGGGCTGTCACTATATGCTTGCTATCTCACGTGGAATAACTGGTGAAGGTGCATAGTGTCCAGGAAGTGTGAGAGCCTGATGAGGGAAGTGGTAGGGGTGTGGACTTACTGTCTGCTCAAGAAGGAAAACTGATCTGCTTTGAGCCAAGACCTCAAAACTGAATCAAGATAAATAAATCAACATAAATCAATTGATTATTTAATTCATTAATAAGCATTTTATTTGGAGGACATTAGAAATAAAATTAAAAGCAAAAATTAAAATATGTTATTATTCCAATGTTCCCTGTTGTCACAGTCCTTCTTGACTTCAACTAAATAATGATAGTTCTTCACTGAATAGCTTCAACTTGTGAAAAAACTCTTGAAATGCTAAGTTTGAATATGGATAAAACTTGCTTTTTAAAAAGAATTTTATATTGAGCATTTGAAAAATAAGATTTAAAACAAATCTTTAAAGTGCCATTCTCCTATTTGTGTGGCTAAATGGCTATATTTTAGAGCAAGTAAGTTTAGTAATGTCAATTGTCTTTATACACACACATGTTGAACACACAGTAACTCCAAAAGAATGTTTTATTATTACAATTGATTGAAAACTTGGGCAGAGGAAGAAGACTGATTGCAGAAGTGCTGATGTCATTGGTAGATGCAAGTGTGACTTTACATTGTCTGTATAATTGCTGGATCAACCTTGTGTTTGTGCTATTTGTTCAATTGTTAAATCCATAAAGCCTGTATTGGCTATCTGTTGTATAATTGCCCTGTGTTCAGTTTTTGTGAAGGCCAAACAGATGCTAAGGGGATGTTGAGAAGAGATGCTAGTACTATTTTCTCTCTGCCTACATTTTTATTCTCATCACTTTTTACCTTCTTATATGTCCTAATAGAAGATGATAATAACAACAGTGGTAAATGCATTCACATAAACAAGTGCAAGATCTTATATGACTATATGTTAGTTGTCAAGTGGATTAAATGTCAAATTTGTAGAGCATTATTTTCTATTGACTTCAGGAGGTAGAGATGTTTTAAATGGATTCAGGAGAATGGATGTTTTAAAAAGCTAGAGAAATCTGATATACCAGGGAAGGGGTCTAGCCTATACTATAATAAATGTTTTCTATTCCTTTGTCCAAGGAATTAGATTTTTCTGATGTAAAGCCCATTGCTGAAGATAGCTATGCCAGGAATCACTTCTGCCAAAGGAATACAATGAGTTTATGGAAAATTTGAAACTATTAGAAGATTTGATGCAGTGCCAGCTGTAAAACTTTAGAGTGAAATGTGCATAATATATATCACTGCCACCATAAGACTTGTGAATATTAAATAAAAATAGCCTAGACAAAGTAGAGATATTACTAAGCAAGATAGGTGGACTTAAATAACATTGTTCCTATTCCAAATATACTGCGGTATGCAAACAAATGCCCACACACTTTAAGCGATGCTATCTATGTATCACTTTTTGCAGTTGAATTGGATTATGGTAGCAACGTGTAGTATGGCATTTGCTTAAAAGACGACATTAATCAAATGAAAGCCAGTGTCACCATGAGACAGGAAGAACAGTCAAAGAACATGGCTGCAGCCTGGTTGTGGCTGGAAAATAGCACCATTTTGGAGTGGTATTTGAAATTTGTGAACCTTGCGGAAATACAACAATGGGGGTCCAAGCACTGGGGAACTTAAAGGATGTGGTGTACCTTCAAAAGCAGGCTACACTAGTGGTACTTCAGAAAGAAATTGACATGAATTGTGCGGTGATACAAGCAGACACTTTGGTCACTGTTGCTCAAGAGGGAGTCAGCCATAATCAGAAATGTCTGATCACTGATGGGAGCCACTTTGAGCACCTCTTGTAATTGCAGAAGTCAAATCTGACTTGTACTAATCTCTTGTTATTGGAGTAGATTGAGTATTATAGTTTTAACATAATTTTCCATTTCTTTAAAGGAGAAATATATTTTTTGTACCCTCTAAAGATATACAAACAAACCTTTGCTTCTTTAAATGGAATAAAAACTTTCTAAGCACTTAGATTTTTGCATTCAATTTTTCAAACTATATAAGTTATGATTTTCAGTGAGAAGTGACACTAGTTCCTTTTTTTCCTGTAGGCTAAGAATATACCATGTAATTAAGTGACCTTCTCTTTAAGATTATCATGTGAATGAATAGGACACTTTCTCTTTGGGTTATAAATGTCTCTGGCTGTCTCAGTATATTTACATATTGATTAAGTTAAGACTCTGAATTGGATAAACTTTTTCCACTTTGCTATGCAGTTAAAGGACTTGAAGGAGAATAAAAATCTTTGGAAATTATAATCATTCTTCTAAGACTGAATTTGAGACAAATTATGTCTGTTGTTTGCTCCCAAATTCCAATAAGATTATAGAAAAAATGGACTTTGCATCAAAGACATAAGGCAATTATATTTCTTCCTTCAAGTCCTAATGAAACTTTAGTCAAGGGAAAATTTTTAATTTTACACCTTCTCTTGCCATTCTTGAGTAAACGATTTAGATTGGTAAGCAAAGTTTATTCTCTCTGCAGTTTCAACTTGTGATGAGTGTTGCGGCTTCCTCATCTCCATGCATTTTACATGCGGTCCCTTTTGGTATTTTAATACAATCCTCTTGATGTGGGTTCACATCTTTGATCAGATTTGGAATAACATTTATCTAACTTTGGTAGATTTCAAATTCTCAAGACAAGGAATTCTGACCTGAATTTCTTTGCATTATGTCCACTATGTAACACATTTATCTTTTGAGGCAGAGGTGCCCAGCAATCATATCTTTGTTGTTTTTTAATGAAAATGGGTCACATCCAGCTTTGATGATAAGTGTTAGAAACTTCACATAAGTGCCACTTGGATCTTCCAGCCGAAATTCTAGTCATAGCATGTGAATATTTTCAAGAGTCAGGAAATGAAGCATCTGAAAATAGAAATCAGATCGCTCAGACCAATTGAGAAATTGAGTCTAATTTCTATGGATCATTCCATAGATTTGCAGAAAAGACTTAGAATGCTTTTAACTTAAGAGGCAATGAATTTTGAAGACAAAACAACTTAGAAATGTCCTGCAAGTTGAAATCAAAAGAACAACTAAAACCACAGCCACACTGGGGCTTTATGTTATATACAAAATAACTATAACAATCTGTGCGTCAGTCTCACAATCCTGAGTAAAATTTAATCTGACAAGCAAATTACCTAGCTGAGCTAAGAGACTTGCCATTATTGTAGGAGTGGGAAGAGTCCTTATGTCGTATAATGCTCTAAGTGTAAAGACATTCCCAAAAATTTGGCCTGGGCTTCAGAATATGTAAGAATTGGAGTGACAAGGGTTTATCTAATCAGAAGGTTATAGAGACACACTTTTGGATATTTGGCAGAACTCTTAACATATTAGAGGAAACTCATACTAATTAAGTCTCCATCTACACACACACATGTACCACTAAGTCACCACCGTGAGTAGCCTACCTCCTTTGTAGAAACACAAACTCATTACAGTGCTGTGACCAACTTTATCCTTTACCACAAGGATATCTTTTGACAGAAGGCTCTAAACATGTGAAAACATCACAAAATTAAACTTAAATAATTTAATATCTTTTTATCTTCAAAATAAATGGATAAATGATGACGCAATTTTTGAAATCAATGTGATTGAAAAATGTAAAACTTCTCCAAAAGAATGTCGAGGGATAGAAGTTGCTCTCACTTCTTTTTGTGTGTGTTATCATGAACCTACTGTGCTAAATTAGAGCTGCATTAATCTCCTGAGAATTGGCATGTGGAGTCACTCTGGAATATGCATTCTATCCAGTTTTCAGAATTATAAAGATCGTCACATGAGTCATTTTGAGGGTAATAGGAAATCTTGTGTGATATAGTGATGAATGATCTAAGAAGGTAGAAATTAGTAACATTCCTTGTACATCATGCACGAACAATATATTGATTTGCTTTTAATGCTATTCAGCATTTAAAATTCCACACCATCTTTTTGAATGTTAAAAGAACAAAATATAATTCTAAGTCTAACCAGGAAACATACAATTTCAAGCATAGCTAGATTATATTGGGTTCATGAAATCAATGCATTACAATAGTGTGTTTCCATAACTATTCAGGAACTATTTTGCTGTTTCAGTCTGGAATTACTGTTGTAATTGAAAGGGAAATACAAAAATAAAGAAAGAAAACCATGGTGCATTTGTAACGTGAACCCAATGTCTTCGCGGTTTAAGCAATTACCAGGGAAGAGACATTTGCTTACCCTGCTCTCCAGTTTTCATGGGCATCCTTTCCTGCAGCTTTTAGTGAGTCCCTGCTTGCTGAGGTTTCTCTTTGGTCTTGGCCTTTGATGAGCTATTAAATTCTTTGTTCAAGGCACTATGGTCAGAAGGGATAGTTGTCCTCCCATGAGGTGGACAATTTAAATTTATGCCATATTGGGCTCAAACTGATTTCTCAGATACTACCATTATAAGTTCTTGTATATAAGATGCACAGTGAAGGGGAAAGATGTGGTGGTTACTGTGGGATAGGACAGAGCACTACTGAAAAATTCAGGCATGCAGGCACATGGTGTAAACACTGACGCCACCCAGTGACTGTCAGCTTATGTCCCAAGTTTAGCAGAGACTACCAGTGTGAGAGCCAGCATACAAAAGGTGTCACACAATGTTTAATATTCATCTCTCTTTAAAAAAAAAATGTTCTACACAAACCCTTAATTTTTTACACAAATTAATTTTTCTTAAGCACTTATTTCATTGTTCACTTATTTCATTTCTACATCAAACACCTCTCTTGGTCCTTTCCGTGTGTTGCAGAAATACTCTCTACCTGCAGAAAGAGCAGGGATTGTGTGATAATGAGCTCGTCCTGGATCTTACATAACTTGCAAGGTGTCTGAGAGTCTACTTTATTTATAAAGTGGGGATGCTGTACTACTCTGCCAGGAAGGTTATATAAAGAAAACATTGCAAATCTCTCTGAAGTATGTCAGCATACAGCATTCAAAAAAATACAGTTAAAACTAACATCAATCCATTTTACTTTTGCTTTTGCCAATATTTTTCCTAATTGAAGGGCTAAAAACATTTAAGTCATTATTTTTTACTCTGAATTTATGGAACTTTGGTGGAAATTTTTTTCATGTTTATTAGCAATTTATGTTTTTTTTCTTATTTGTTCATGATTTCCCCCCATTTTTCTAACGCGATTTGTTTTCACTGTAGATTTTGCTCAGTCTTCTGTCCATTTCACTGTGTTCCTTTTATTTTCATTTTTTAATTGACAAATAATAATTGTGTGCATTTACGGGGTGTGTGGTTTTACTGTACATTACCATATAATGTACAGTGATGGGACCGAGGTGGTTAACATACTCATTAGTGTATTTATTTTACGCACATTATCTCAGACTTCCTGTCTTCATGTCCTTTTTCTTTTTTTCTGTTTTTTCTCATTTTTTGTAATTTTATATGCTGTATTAAATTTCTAATCCATTTTATTTCAAAAATAGGTACATGTTTCTTTTTAATTATTGTGGATACATAATAGTTATATATATCTTTATAGGCTATAAATGATGCTTTATTTGGATATATTTTACTTACAGACATGTTAAGATTTAAAATTGTCAACACTATCAGCAACTTCTGATTATATCTGCTTATAGTATTGCATTTAGAAAGGCATTTCCACCCTCTAATTTATATACATACATACAGTATCCATAACCATGAATATTTTCACCTTGTCCTTTAATAATAACTGACTCTAAATTGCCATATGGCTGACACGATAACCTCCTTTGGCTGGTGTTCCGTCTATTATACAGGATGCATGAAATAACCTACAGGTGGGGATGGGGGAGGGGGCACCACTGCCTGTCCCTAGCGGGCTGGTGACTGATTGGTACCTGCTCCTTTCCTCCTAGGGAGCCCAGTGTTGCGGTTGACCATCAAGTTAAGGGGGAAATGTGATACCCCGCTTCCACAACCTCCGGCTGGGTTTCCTCTCACTATCCTGTCCAGTGGACAACAGGGAACAGTCAAGCAGCTCTTCCCAAAGGAGTTAAAGTTGTATTGAAGCTAGCGGGGATGAGGCTAGACATTGAATATTCTCTCATCAATTTTAGTCCCTCGTGCTGCATAAGGGGTGAGGTTTCCCACCTGGGCTGACAGAGGAAGCCCCCAGAGTCCTCCCCTTCCGCCATGGCGTCTCGTCCGAACCGCTTCTTTATTTACTGTTCTGCCTTCTCTTTCTCTCTGGGCGCCTTTGCTTTCTATTACCTCTGGGTTTCCACCTTTCCAATTACCTATAACAAGTCAGCCCCCCCATAGGAATAATGAAATCTCGGGATCTTTTAGAGTCTTGCCCATTTTACAGCCTCAAGTTATGAATCGCAGTGGTTTTCCCTTTACTCCAGTTCACACTTGCCGTTCGGAGGCGATAGGGATTTGTTTGGGGGAAGATGGGGCCAAGAAGTAATCCCTGAGCCCTCCCGTGGATGGGGCCTTCTACGCTGGGCCTGGCTTATTCTCCCTGTTGAACCCACAGCTAAAAACATTAGTAGCAATGAGGCCATTTATTTCCTCCTGGAGCCGACGCCCTTTAGAGAGACACATCCAGGCACAGGGAGTTCGTGTCAGTGGAGGCCACCGCAGCGACCTCTCCCCCGGGTTCTCAGACGGCAGGCGCAGGAGCCCGGTGTCCGCGGTGAGATACCCGCAACCGCAGTTGGCAGCGCCTCCCCGCGGCCAACAGCCACTCCTGCTGGCTCATTCCTCCTGGACGCTCTTGTTTTCGGTGCTAAACTGTTCTATATCACATGTGCATATTCTTTGCCTTGTAGTATGTTTTTTATGAAACGGATGCTCTGGGCATAAGTTAATAGAATAGTCATCCTTTTCCTGCCTTGAGTTCATAGCCCGAGGCCTCCCACAGTAGCCGACAGAGCAGCGCGCATGCGTACTTCTGCACGCCTGCACGGTGCAGACCGGGAGAAGTCTCAGTGCACACCCATTTTTATGTGCACACACCCTTACGTATCTTGAAGGTTCCTTCTTTTCATCTTCTTTCTGTTCAACTTATAAACCTCAGGATGTCTTTTCAGTTCCTACGCACTTTGTGCTCCAACGGAACTTCCCAGTGTAATCTCCCCTGTGTTTCATCACAACTTTGCTTTCCCTTCGTCCTGTAGCTATGTGTCTCCTAGCTTTGTGATTATTAGTGACATCTCACTTTCCTGGATTACTGTTGTAACTGTTCTTAGCAAATCTTTCAAGAATCAGTTGAATTTCCACCTTTTCCCTAAAGCCATGATGTCGCTTCCCAAACTTCAGTTTGAAACAATCTTTCCAGTTTATTAACTGTGGAGTTAATAATAACTACATCTTACATTATCTTAAAGTCTTGCAAAAACTCTTAACAACTGTTTACATTTCAAGTCTATACACTTATCTTCTTTAATTATTGGGCTCACCTTGAAGACCTACTTATCTTTATGGGCAGACTTGTGTTTTCCGAATTCATACGTTGGAGTCTTAAACCCCAGTTTTGGACGACAGGCTCTTTTAAGAGGTAATTAAGTTAAAGCAAGGTCATTAGGTTGGGCCTTCTTCTAATATGAGGTATGTCTTTATAAGAAGAGGATGTTGGGGGTAGTTATGTACAAAGGGAAGAATATGTGACGGGGAGAAGGCTGTGTGCACTCACCGCCAGGGAGAGAGGCCTCGGAAGGACTAAACCCTGCTGACATCTTGATCTCAGACTGGTAGATTCTATAACTGTGAGAAAATAGATTTCTGTTAAGTCAGAATAAAAATCAAATGCATTTTATTTCTGTCTGCTCCACCTGGATGGTTCCCTACAGCTAGTACACACACACTCAGTAAAATTTAATTTTCATTAAGTTGGTAAATTGCTGAAAAGATTTTTAACACCCATTTTTAAGTCTAAAGCACACTTTTACCTTTATCATTTTTTAATCTTATAAAAACTGCAAAGGACTCACCTAATTGGGTTTCTTTTGGAAAATATTTTTAAAAATTCTAGCAATAACTTAATTTTTTCTCATTAATGATCCAGATGCTCATGAAAGCAAGTCTTTATGGAATCCATAAATAGAAAATGTCTCAGAAATGTTATTAATGGCTAAGTGAGCAGTCTTCTCAGGAGACCCTTAAATGACGAGCACCTGTCTCATCATTAACTTAACCGTTTCTCATTATGATGGATATCAGCAAAATGATAATTGGTGACATTCTTATCATACCGCTGAACAAGTGGGAATACTAAAGTAAGGAGTAATTGACATTTACCTTGTCCTAAGATACTGCTCTTAATGGAACAGAGACATAGAATACACAGAGTAACATTTATTATCCTGTTGTCAGCAATGACTTTGTTAACTCAAAAAAAATTTGCATGTTATTAAGTTAATGCCTATGTTTATAGCTATAAAACCAAAAGAGGAAGGTAGGATATATCTGAAAACACTAACCCAGTTTCCCAGGTGTACACAGATGTGGGGATGGCTTCTTGCTGAACTTTGATAAAGCATTTTTATCTCACTGTGCTCTTTGTTAATTTAAATTGTGGGTCTTCTAGTTGCTAAACCATGTTTACATGAGGATTGTGAAATTCCTCCGCGCTCACTTATATCAATTACTTTTTACAGTGGTACCTTCTTTTAGGTATTTATATTCATAGTTGGATATTCTGATGTTACGTATTTTTCAACTATATTTGAATGAGTGCTTGGGAACCAATAATAAAACAACGTTGGCAATTCCTCTAGTCTGTTCATCACACCAGGATAACCTCTAATGATGAACAAGGAAATTCCAAGACACAATTTTAAGGTAGTGAAGACTCGTGTTTCCCATTCTCCTGTCCCCAGGAGAAGCATCTCTTCTACAATTTTAACTTCTGAAGCCCAATGCTCTCAGCCACCACCTGCCCATGAGCACTGCCCAGCACCAGTTCAGCATCTGGACCTCTCCCAGATATGCTATGCTCCAGGTCTGCACTGTTCAATGTGGAAGCCATTTGCCATTGGTGGCCATTTAAATTTAAATTAATTAACATTAAATAACATTTGAAATACATTTTCTCATTAACACTGGCTATACTGTATGTACTCCATATCCATATATGGCAAGTGGTTTCACACTAGATGGTACAGATGGGGGCATTTCCATTGCCACAGAATGTTCAACTGGAAAGCACTGGTCTAGGACCACCTCTGTCCTGCCCTCTTCAGTCAAAACTCAGCAGGCCTCAATATCAGCCTCGTGGTACACTACTTCTGGGCTTTACATGTTATTTTATTGAAAACTAGTGCTTTTAAAGTTGTAAGCTACTTAAAAGATCTAATGTTGACCATTCTGAAGAGCCACCCTTGAAACATGAAAATTAAGTCATAATTCTTATTAACTAAGTTCTATTGTTGAAAATTTCCTATAAGTGATATATAATTGTCAGGAAATACACCCTAGCTTTCTGCCTTATTTACATACAAAAATGTACAAATATGAGTAAGTAATGAGTTGTATTTTCCAAAATGAGAAAAATATACAAATAGGAGTAAGTACTGAGTTGTGTTTTCCAAAACGAGAAAAGGAAAACCAAAATATGTAACTTGATATAAAAATTAAATCAGAAAGTAAGCAGCAAACACATGGAACAGCAGACTTCCTTAGAAACGCTGTGTTTGTGAGTCTGGTGAAGCAGAAAAGCATCACAAATACCAATCAAAACGTTGGCAATGGCAAGTGAATCTTGGAAATACAAAACACAGAACTCTTCATTAATAGATCATGGATATAGTTTCTTTTTTCATTCTTCCTTAAAGGGATTCCTTTGATATAAACATGTACTTCTGATAGCAGTATTTTTCATACTGTTTTATGCTTCCTCCTTTGACTTCAGCTACAGATATTTAAAATAATTGGATTTTTAGTATTTCTACTTATGATTTCCTTGATTTCATTAACATAGTTATTAGTTACATTTATGAGCTCTGGCTTAGTATACTGGGGGACATGTAACTGAGTAAGCCGTGGTCTTGGCCACCTAGGAGCCTCCATTTCAGCAGGGAGGGTCATGTATTCAACGATAATAAAAATATCCATTTAAAAGTGTCGTAAGAGAGTAAAAATTTTAAGAATTTCTAAAAAATCATCATATTATTAACATACTCTGCTTATGAGATTAAGGAAATTCTAAGGATTTGGAATTTGGTTGGATGATCTATAAATCCTTATAGAAAAGAGTACATTTATTGAAAAATCCTCCTAAAATATAGGGTATATGATTAAAAGTAATGGGAATTAAAGTTAAAAAGGTAGATTTGGAGAAGATGGTAGAGATTTTAAAAATAAAATCAGTGAATTTACCTTATTCTATGGGTAAAGAGTAATTATTTTAATGTGAGACTTCACAAAGAGAAACTACATAGTAGGAATAAAGAACATTTTTAATAATGCAAAAAAGCTATTTGGAATATGTGGCTGAAATTGGGAAATGACAATTTGGCCATAAGTTGGATAGATAAAACATCAGGCCAGCTTATTTTTATCAAGAATAAGCTATAATTTAAAGTTTAATTGAAATATTTTCTCCAGTTTTCATAATAGATAGTTTCACAAAAATGTCAAGAACATCCCTGTGGTGTTAGAACCTACGATTTTGATTTCCAACTTTCACCTTCTGTCTGAGTAATTATGGGCTAGTTAATGATAATAACCAATGGCTTTTCTCATAGATAATAAATGTAATACAGGTAATATAGATAATAAAATGTAGATAATATGTAGATTAAAAAGGAGAGATAGATGATATACACCTATTAGTTAGTACCTAGTAGGCAGCTTGTAACTAGCTGGTAGCTAATAATTGACAATAATTGGTAGCTAATGTTATTATAATAATGACTAATTTATTAATGTGGCAGATGATGGCATAGAGCTTCTTAAAGTGGTGCTTTATCCTCTGAAAGTTCTATTAATCTCCAAAGCTCTTTAAAATCTATTTTCTATACCATTGAGCATATTTATATTAATCTAATGATTAGCTGAGTTATTAGTTCTTTCCTTTATTCTTCCAATAATACTTTCATCCATTCATTCTCATTCTGGAATATATAAGATATTATGAAGTAAAATTGATTTTGTCTGAAGTTTTAGGGTTGAATACACAAAGCAATAAGGTAGGCACTATTTATTACTGCCCCCAGTTCCATTTCACTCACCTGCTACCAAATGTCCAGCTTGTGTTTTGATTAGGATTGGGATTGGCCAACTTCAGGGATAGGTCAGATGGGCCCCAGACACTCGTTATAATCTCATGACATTTGTTACAGTAGTGACTGGTTTAAGATTAGGTACCCATCTTAAACTGTTTTTATCTGAGTAAATTTTTCTAGATGACTGGGGAAGAAAACTGTTCCTTCTCATGTTGGTAAGAATAAGGGCAGGCAGGGGCTTTGGGGCCGTGTTTGGGCCAGGAGGGTAGAGCTGGCTTAAGAGTCATACGGAAACCAAGAAAGAAAAGTTGAGAATTGAGAAGGGTAAAACAGAGTCCGATCACATTGCCAGGATGAAGCCACACTGAAAATAGGTTTATTCTGAGCCCATTCGGTAGCATAACCTAACATATCCCCTGCCAGAGAGCTGACACTTCACATCCTAGCTCCCGCCAGGCAGTCTTTTGAGAGGTGTGATTCTGAATCCTGCCACATGCTTACGGTAACCCCTCCTCTTCTATCCTTCCCCTTCCAGATGTTGTAGCTGCTTTTTGCTGTTTCTAATTTCTGGATCATCTTTCTGTCTTCTCTTTGACTTCTCAGATCTTCTGTCACTTATGACACTGACCTGTATATTAAATTTTCTTTGCTTGAGTACTTAGGGTGGTTTCTGTTTTGCTAACTGTACCATGACTGCTTTAGAACTCTCAAAATGAAAAGATTGTGGGATTTTTCTTTTAACAATAGAAAATAGTGACTTTTATCTATGTCTTTTATAATTCCACCTTATTAAACACTGTTATGGGCTACACTGCATCCCCCTCAAATGTGTGTGTTGGAGCCCTAATGCCTGCTATATTTGGAGACAGTGCCTTTAATGAGGTAATTAAAATTAAATAAGGGTGGAACCTTAATTAAATATAACTCATGTCTTTATAATAATAGAAAAAGAGAGAGAGACACCAAGGATGTGCATGCACAAGGGAAAGGCCATCTGCTAGGCAAGGGGAGAAACTTCAGGAAGGACATCTTGACTTACCAATATCTGATCTTGATCTCAGATTTACAGCCTCCAGAGCTGTGAAGTAAGTGTGTGCTGTTAAGCCAAACAGGATTTGTATTTTTTTGCGTAGGGGGAGCCATAGATGACTAATATAGATGTGATTTATATATTGGCCAAGTATCAGTCTATATAGTGTCTATGTAATCATCATGCCCTTATGGGTGGCTTATGGGGTTGGATTTCTGGAGAAGATTGGTTTGAGGTCAAATATGAAGGATGCTATTGGGAACAATCAAGTCGCAACCACTGGTGGTGCTGAGTATAAAGGTCAGGATGGTGCCAAAAACTGAACAAGCATAGAAGCTTCCTCAGTGCCTTCATCCAGGGCAGTGTGATTACCCGCCACTTACTAGAATCGTCTCCATACAATTTATTCAGAAAGTCAGCTCTGCTTGTTATTTCTTGGTTTTCATTTTCAAATACTGCTTGAAGGATAAAGCTTGTAAAGAGGTGATTACTCGTATATTTTCTGATCATCCTCAGAGCATATTTCCATATCCAAAGCAACAAAAATAGAATGCAGAGCCCCAACCATAAAGCATGCAATAAAAAAGGAAAAACATGAAGGATATAAAAGAAGTTTTATGCCTCTTGTGTTTGATTCATTTGGATGAAGTAATGCTTTATCCGAGGGGAGAAATAATCTCTGACTCTTCTCTAGGCAGAGACGAGATTTATGCATTGAACCAGCATAGTGGATGTCATTGGCAGTATTTTGACTTGAAGCTTGTGGTTATAGCTATTTGGCCTTTATTGTAAGTAATTTCAGATGGACGAGAAGGTTGCTGTGGAGATAACTTGGAAAAGCAAAGACAGAGTCTTATCAGGCTCATTGATAGTGTACCCCTCAATACTCTGTTTCCCTAGGCCCTGGTTCATATTAACATAGATTTTATGGGCAGTAACCACAGACTGATCTATATTTAATCTTGTTTGAAGCCTATTACTCTTGTCAGCAAAGTAAGTGTAAAGTTGTATAGTCTCATGTATATTTTATTTAATATAATGGGCATTGTATATTCCATTCTAAAGAGGACATTAAAAGAGATAGAAAAAGAACAGTTGCAATGGTCTACCACAGTGGTTCTCAGCCTTCCTAATGCCTCCTAATGCCATGACCCTTTAATACAGTTTCTCATGTTGTGGTGACCCCCAACCATAAAATTATTTTCGTTGCTACTTCATAACTGTAATTTTGCTACTGTTACAAATCGTAATGTAAATATCTGATATGCAGTATGTATTTTCACTGTTACAAAGGGGCGCAACCCACAGGTTGAGAACCGCTAATCTACCAGATCAATAAATAGTCTGGAAAGCATACCCTATAATGAAGCATTGACGACTGGATATGTTTAGCCTGGAAAAGTGGCAAGAAAGAAGAAACAGACACCTCCAGGCATTGTCTGTGCTCTCATAGAGAAGGAATGTCAGTCAGTCTGCATAGCAGCAAAAGGAGAGGCCAGAATCAAAAATTAAAATACAAAGTTCTCAATACACTAAAGTACCAGTATTCCTTAAAAAACTCATACATGTTATAAGAAACTGAGCTGCTGAACACTATAAAATTTCAAAAGAGAATACTATAAACTTGGAGGCTTATTTTTATGCTTTATGTATTATACTTCCATTTATCCAGATATAATTCTTAATATTCTTTTCTCCTTCCCCTACCCTACTCTACTCGTCTCAAGTCCTGCTCACAGAGGTAAATGTTCCTCCACATCTATGAAACTAATTAAGTCACCATCATTTCTCATCTTAGACCAAGGCTTGGTAAACTACAGCCTATGGGCCAATCTTACCTGGTCCTCCAGGTATGAAAGGGTTTTACATGTGTAAAGGATTTGAAAATAAAAGGATAATATTTTATGATCTGTGAAAATAATATGAAATTCAAATTTCCATGTCCATAACTAAAGCTTTATTGGAATACATCGAACTGCATTGAATTGTCTGTTTTCTGGATGCTTTTCTGCTATAATGACAGGATTGAGTTGCACTGACCAAGTCTTCTAAGGTTGCAAAGGCTTAAAAGAGCAGTTCTCAACCTAAGAATCATGACCCACAGGAACTGTTTTAAAGAGCTACGACATTAGGAAAGTCAAGAACCATTGGCCAAAAATAATCACCTTCTGGCTCTCTGTGAGAAAAGTTTTCTGATCCCTTTTCTAGACTGTCAGGTCAGCTCCTTCCTTACCGTTTTGTTTGTTTCCAGGTGACCAACATAATAATCTTTTAGAAATGAGTAACAGGTTATTTTGTTCCCCTATTTAAAATTCTTTAATAACTTTAAAAAGTTCAGACTTTTGACTTCTACGCAATCCCATAACTTTTTGCTAAACTTCGAATGCATTTAGTACTTACTCCTTACTGAGTATGGAGGCTTACTTACTTACTTACTCCTTACTGAGTATGAGGCTTACTTACTTACTTACTCCTTACTGAGTATGAGGCTTACTTACTTACTTACTCCT
>NW_003852473.1:4485780-4493591 GCF_000181295.1 Otolemur garnettii
CTTACTCCTTACTGAGTATGGAGGCTTACTTACTTCCTTACTCCTTACTGAGTATGGAGGCTTACTTACTTACTTACTCCTTATTGAGTATGGAGGCTTACTTACTTACTTACTCCTTACTGAGTATGGAGGCTTACTTACTTACTCCTTACTGAGTATGGAGGCTTACTTACTTACTCCTTACTGAGTATGAGGCTTTAAACCATGTGATCTTTCCTGTTCGGTGATTTTACCTCTTATTGGTCCACTCTCTTCCGCTTTACCAAAGTCCAGCCACATTAACCTTTATTAATGTCTTTCTAAGGCAAGTTACAGTGTCACCTGTTTCCCTTATGGTACCTTTGCCCTTCTTTCCTTTAGACCAGAAAGTCCTTATCTTTTTGTTCAATGGGCATCTCCCTAATATTCAATTTACAGCACATCTGTGACCTTGTCCCACTTATCTAAATTCTATCCCCTTCCTTCCTTTTGTTGTGTTCTTCTGTTGTATTGGAATCTTTACATTCAGTATTACTATGTTTCACTCACACACTGGCTAAGTTTTCTGAAACAGAAGTGTTCTGCCTTATTGAAAAGAGTCAGTGCCTGCAGGGTCTACATCAGCTGCCGATGTGCAGTGAATCATTGTTAATGGAATGATCTATATGTGAAAAGTCCTGTGTGTTGAATCCTGTGGTATTTCAAGGTGAAGAAGAAAGACAGAAAGATGGACACCTTGCTAGATCTAGTATCTGTTTGAGTGGAAAGACATGCTTATAACCTCTCAAATCAGTGAGACAAGCTAAAGGGTGTCAGAGTGGTCTGAGGGCTACAACCAACTACAGGCTTTGAAGCTGGACTGCAGGAATTTGATCCCCAGAGGCACTAGCTACTAACTTGTCACATACGACACTTGACCTGACTTCTTTGTGCTAAATTATTAAATATGGAAAATGGAAGAAAACACTCTCCCCCTCCTCAGTTGTTTGAGGATTAATTGTGTTAATATTGTTAAAGGGGCTTGGCACCCAGAGCACAGTGGTTATAGTGCCAGTCATGTACACCAAGGATGGTGGGTTCAAACCTAGCCTGGGCCAGCTAAACAAATGCAACAAAAAGTAGCCGGGCATTGTGGTTGGCACCTGCAGTCCCAGCTACTTGGGAGACTGAGGCAAGAGAATCACTTAAACCCAAGAGTTTGAGGTTGCTATGAGCTGTGACACTCTACCAAGGGTGACACAGTAAGACTCTGTCTCAAAAAAAAAAAAAAAAAAAAAAAAAATATATATATATATATATGTAAAGGATTAGATTCTGGCACATAAGAAAAACTACATCAATGCTTGTTGAAAAAGTAAAGAAATTGAGTTGCTATGAAAATGTTTTGGGCACACAGCCTAGGCAACATTGCCTGCCCTCAAAACTTGTCATATATTTCAGGGCTCTAAGGAGATTTGTGATGAAGATGCTTGGTGAGGAACTTTGCTTTTATGAAGATAGGTGTGTTGCCAAGAAGATTGTAGGGAGGCCCCCAGTTAGGGGAAGGGGGCCTGGGCATCAGTTCAGAGAATAGGCCGTAAGGGACAAACTAGTCATTCAAAAGTGGAGTGGGAAGGGTGAGGCAGCAGGGAGAGGGCCTCAGGTTGGTGCTGGTCACATCCGAGTCTGAACCGTGGGTCCGCCTTTTCCTAATTGTGGAATGAAGAGGGAGCAATTCTTGAGTCTCCTTAGTTCTCTCATGTAAACCATTTCCTCCCTAAGGCATTGTGAAGATTAGGGGATATCAGATGCAAAAAACACTAACTACAGCTTTGACACAAAATGAGCAATGAATGCTGGTGATACTGGTGGGGGTAGTTAATAGTGTCTTTGGCATTATTATTTTTTTCTTATTGTGAAAAGTATTGGGAGCTAGAACTTAAAGGATCTGGCAACTTAATGACGTTGATTTTAAAATAACTTTGAGGAAATTTGTATTATTAAGATAAGAGCCCAGGAATAGGCAACAGGTTAGAATAAGACACCACAAAACAATATCTTGAAATGTAGAATAGGAAACTTGCGCAGTAGGAAAAAGTATTTTGGGACTTATTTCTTGAGGGAGAGTTTATTGAAGTGCATGGGCTGTTTCAGCACGACAGAGGACAGGGATGGAAGAGGACGAGATTCCATGTGAAATATTACAGTGAGGGAGAAGATGGGAAGGAAGGAGGAGCAGAGAGCACTGACCCCGGAAGCAGAAGAGACCCCGAGGAGAAGGCGGTGAGGCGGATGAACACCAAGAAGATGGGACTAGTGGAGTATTGAAAAAAATTTAAATTTCCTTCTCCCAAAACTATCAACGACAGAAGCCAATGAGCATTGGTAAGCAGACTCTCAGGGAGTGATGGACCAAGTATTCACGCTTCAGAAATACTGGCACAGTGGCTGCTTTAACAAGGTGAATAAACAATATCTATGTGTCATCTTTCTATATGTTTGATATTCTGAAGGACACTGAACTTTTTGAGATTTCAAAGGATCTTGTTCAATGCATCATTTTAACTAAGGTCATAAAATACAGTACTCTTTGTTCAAAAAACAGAAAAAAGGGTTGTAAAAAATACTAAGTATAAGGTTATTTCTTTCTCTCTGGGTCTTCCATTTTAACTTATGGTGTTTTTTTTTTTTTATTTTCTGTATAAGGTTACTCTAAGTAAAGAAAAATTGAAATTTGAAATTATTAGCATTAATAAAAAGAATACAGGATGAGAGAGGGTGTAGTCGGCAGGGGAGTCAAGCGGAGGGACTCTGAGGGGAGGCCCTGAGATCGCAGAATTAGCAGTTCCTCAGGGACACCTGAGAACGGATTTAGGGAACTGCAGATAAGGAAAGTCATATCTAGAAAGAAGAAGGAGTTTGGAAATAGCTACTAGTGAAAAAGAACTATGCAGACATTTATTAACACGAAATGTAATTATTGCAAATAATTGTAGTTTAACAAGAGAGTAGACAGGCTTATATTCTTAATGGAGCGCGCGTCAAAGATTCTGTTGGAAGTGTGATTGAAAATTCAGTGAGCAGATTTATAAAATTATCTGAATCTGAGTATTCTGAAAAGGGATTGGAGAAGAAGGTGATGCAGACTGGAATTTGTCTTTATTAATTATTAGCCAAGTAACTTTGGTACACCTATGAGGACCTTTATTCATCTGTACCTGGAATCATAGCACTTTCCTCTTGGCAGACATGAAAATGAACGATCACCGTATTTTTGAGTGCTGCCTCGCTGGCAGTCAGCCCCGCAGGTCGCTCCCTCTACCCCTCAGCACTCGGCAGGCCCACTGCTGTGTGCACCCCGGAGACAGAAGGCCAAACCAGTTAGAGTGAAACTAGGCCCAGGCCAAAGCTCACTGAGAAGAAACACTTTTATCCATGTCCCTATATCTGTTAATGACATAACTCTCTTTCCAGTTGGCACCCTCAGCTCTCTGCTTTCCTTGATTTTTTTCATCTTTGTCCCAGAACAATTGGTTATCAAATTTATGGTTGTTAATGACATGGGATTGGAGTCAGAAAGCTTGGACCCAAATCTGGATTTCCATTATTACTAGATAAGAGAAGGTGGACGGGTTATTTAACCTCTGAGAACCTGCGTTTCCTTATCTGTGAGAGGAAGATTACATTACTACCCGTGATTACAGTTTAGTGATGATGAAATAAAGTAATCCATGTAGATGCATTAAAAAGTCCAATAAATGTTAATTACTTCATAATATTATGGTTTTAAAGGACATTTTGCCCTCTGAGTTTTCTCAGGCTTGTGTATGTCATTCTTCCAGCTGATCTTACAACAGGCTAGAACATGGCAGTCTCTGAAGCAGAATTTCACTGATGCTGTTACAATGCCTAAACCTATCTACCTTTAGTTTCCCACAAAACCATACTAAATTTTAGAATAGCACCTGGCTTTACTTCCTCCTTTCCTTTTCTGCACCAGAAACTGAAGCTCAATGCACTAATCACTCCTCCACGATTTACCACGCCTCTGCTGTTATTAGATGACGTTGTCTATGCCCCAAAGTCACCATCTTATGTCCATCATCACGCCAGTAAGACTCATTTAGGATAGCTGTTAGGAGTAAATGTTCCTCCTCCTTAACTCATCTGGGACTTCACTTGAACTTCAAATGACATTCTCTGTTCATGTTTGTTAATTTTTGTACAAGTCCCCTCCGTTTTAAATAATCATCTCCTTCAGAGCATATCTTAGTATTCTTCGAGGGCTATCCTTTGAAGCCTTGGGTAGCAATAAAATAAACAAATTAGATATTTGTTATGGAACCAATTATTAGCCAAATAACTCTGGGTAAGTTATCTAACATCTTACCCAATAAAAGTTGTCTATACAGCTCATAAAGATGTGTAGAGACATCTTTAAACTAGATCTATAAAGTGAGTCCCAAAGTAGTAAAAATAATTTTGTGGAGAAAATATCAGCTAATAAATTTTCTGCTGTCATACAACAGAAAATTACTCATAATTCCCATTTTTGACAAGTAATTTCAACACAATAAAAATATTTTATAGGATTTTAGAGATGAAACTTATCATAGGTCTTGAGTTTCTTATATTATTTAAGGTAGACAAGCACATATACCCTATATTATGATACCATTCTCTAATACAATGCATTGCTAAAGTAAAGTTTTTATTAAGGAACTGAAACACACAGCTACTCCAGTAAACTAAAGTTCTCCTGACTGATACATCTTGTGGTTATTTCTACATGACTTAAATGATTAATTTATATGGAATACAGAGCATCATGGTATTTTTACTCTAATGAGCTTTAAAATGTGCTAAGCTTTGCTTTTCTTATTTGTTATGATGATTTGTGTGATCTTGATATTCTGGTTAAGATGCAAATCCTAGAATATGCAAGGACAGAAAATCAAAAAAGAGAAGAGAAAATCAAGTGAAAAGGAGTGTCAAAATTTTATAAATTTGTGAAAAACACATGCCACCCCTCCTCTTGCTGATTTCAACTGTCTCTGGGAAAGACAAGATTGAAATCATGAAATATTTCAAGAAGGACAATTTAGAGCAGCGCCTGTGGCTCAAAAGGGTAGGGCACAGGCCCCATACGTTGGAAGTGGCAGGTTCAAACCCAGCTTCAGCCAAAAAAAAAAGAAAAAAAAAAGTACAATTTAGAATGACTACAGACACTGAAAGTGCCCAGAGAAAGAGAGGCTAAGGACGCAGGTATTACAGAAGGTGCCGTAACACTCCATCATGGCACATACCCGTGCACTTTCACAACACTGCCTGACCCTGTTTTCTATCAGCACTAAGCAATGTCTTGGCAACTTTATTACATAGTGGTGGATTCAGTCTGAATCAGCGTTCCATGTACTTACCTTGGTCCATTTTCTCTAGATACAGTTAGATCAAGGTAAACATGGAATCATGTTAGAAGGACATAAGCTATATGTTTTTAATTTACTCTCCTTTTGGGTGTCTCCTGTGGCTCAAAGGAATAGGGTGCCAGCCCCATATGCTGAAGGTGGCAGGTTCAAACTCAGCCCCAGCAAAAACTGAAAAAAAAAAAAATTTACTCTCCTTTCTATAAAAGTTTGTATTTCTCAGGGTATAGTTATCTTCATAAACATTTCTTGCCCTTGTGAATAAAATTATATTAGGAAAATATATTGGAAAAGAAATATAATAATTTCAAGATAATTCACATTTTAATGACTCCATTACATACTACATTACTAACTCATTTGAATTGATTTGTAGACATGAAAACAGTTAAAGTGAGAAAGACGTGTTTGCTTTCCGTCATTCAGGGCTGTGTTTTACATAAGGAAGAAATGGCTTTTTATATTTATGAACATGTGTTCATTTTAAAAAATAATAATAGATTGTTATTTATTTATTTATTTGCAGTTTTTGGCCGGGGCTGGGTTTGAACCCGCCACTTCCTGCATATGGGGCTGGCACCCTACTCCTTTGAGCCACCGATGCCAATTGATTGTTATCTTATAGAGGAGTTATCTATAAACATTAACAATTTTAGATCAAAAACATTATAAGAATTTTTTTTCATTTTGAGATATATGTGTTTATATTTTAAAGAATCTTATTCTACTTGGACTCAATTAACTAGCTACTGAAAAATTTAGAAGAATATATAAAATATAATATATGGATATTATTATTTTTGTTAGCCAGTGTGACAGCCAGTTTTTTTTAAGTATAGAAATTTGTGGAAACTATATTTTGTATGTTGTAAGACTTTTTGTTAAAAATAGTTTATTACTATGTTTTGATGAAAAGAGAAACTTTCTCTGATGTGCAGTTTATACTTGGATTTTCTAGCTAATCAGGCAAACAATTTTAATTAATTCAGACAGTCGCCTCTACAGTGTCTGTGCCCTTTAGGGGCTCTTTCATTACGGATGCAAATGTGTTCCTAAAATAATGAGAATGTCATTATCCTGCTTTATTCATTGAGGTGGTCAGGAAGAGAACAAACAAATCAGTTGATGGTGAGGTAATCCTTTTAATATACAATAAGGGCATTAACTTTAGTATTTCTGGACCTCATTTTCTTGATTGTACTCAAACAATGCCCCCCTCCATGTGCTTTGGTGAAGATGATGAAGGCAGGGATGTCAAGGAAAGATTAACTCAGATTTTTCTATTTCATACTGTTAAAACACAGATTGAGGCTGTTTTATTACATCTGATAGAGAATACAGATCTGTTAGTCTAGGTATATGAGTTGCGTAATGTATAAAAATATATGTAAAAAATAAGAGGCATTTTGATAAAGTATTTTGATAATTAAACATTTACACAGGCTTATAATTATGAAATTTGGGTTACCCTATTGTTAGATTTGGAAAAAACCCACACCAGTCAGTAGTGTTTTGGTGCACTGACTCTGCTCAGAAGCCTGTCCTGCCAACTGTGAGAATGCTTAGACCAAGTATTTGTCAAAAGACAGAACTTCACTGTGCAAAGTTGATGCAATATAATGCTTTCCACATTATTTATTCGTTTATTCACTAAAATTTTCTTGTGTTCCTATTTTGTGCTGGAGGGAAAAGCCAGATGTGGACACAAGTCAAGATGAGTTTTCATTGTCACGGTGATCTCAGTATTGAGCAAGTGCAGGAGAAATGCAGGTGTTTAGACACAGGGCACAGAGGTGCAGAGCCCAGAAGAACATCACCCATCTGGGGAACGGAGTTGGATTATTCAAACCTAGATACCAATTAGAGGTGCTGTTGCAGAAATAGATGGAGGTAGCAGAGGGCCTTGTGTGTAGAGCTTTGATTTTGATTTTTAGCAAAGGAAATATTTGCCCATTAAGTGTTAAAAATTAATGTAGAAAAACTTTGCTGTGATATATATTTCAATGGAGCAAGTAGCTATTGCCAAAAATGTCTTTCTTTAACAGACCCAATATAATCACTGGAATTAAACATGTCCCAAACTAAGCACATCGTCAAGTTCCGAACACTGGCTCTGTTCTTTATCCCTGACCTCACACCACACACCTGAATTGCTACAGTGCGGTCTGTATATCCACAACTTCAGTCTTGGAAGCAGCAATTCATTCTTTATGCTATAGCTAGACTAATTTCTCTAAAGTGATTCTTTCATCAAGAACCATAGCTCATTACTGTCCATCATGTCAAATCAAAAAGTCTTTGTGTTTTGTGACCCTTACAGCCTGTTCCTAGTGGAGCTTTCACGCCTCATCCCCACCAAAGACTCCGCTTTGTGCACACAGGTCTCTTCTGCTTTCGGTCGCATTGTCTTCTCTGCCACCTTTCTAC
>NW_003852473.1:4493900-4506272 GCF_000181295.1 Otolemur garnettii
ATCTGACACTATGTTCTTATTCTTCTCATGTAGGAAAAATAGAACTTTAGGTAAGATTTTTTTTAAGTATAAAGATCTTAGCAAATTTATGAATTGAAGACTTATTTTCAATAAGTCAGATTTTACCTGAAATACTTCTTGAGATTATTACTTTTTGATGAAATATAAGATCTCTTCAAATTGCACATAGTTCATACATTCTTACCAAATGTATTGAGGCACTGAAAGTGAGAAAGTACTCCAAAGGCTTAAAATTGCTGCTTTTCTAAATGCTTTTTTGTTACATAATTGTAATATAATAAAAAGAAGCTTTCCCATATTCACTGCCCATTTTTCAGACACCAAGTAAGTTATAAAAGAAGTCAGAACATACCTTTTCTTTGAAATAGTTACCCATACATGCCCATTAAATTTGGCTTTGGGCATGGGACATTTTTTGGTCTGTTTCTTCACCTTTATGGGTTATAATTTCTATGAAAAAGAAATTTTAGTGGCCCAAATAGAAAGTTGTCATGAGTCATGTTTCTGCTGTTTAATGTTGCCTTGTTTAGAGAATAGAGGGAATAGAAAAAACAACTTCCCACTGACCTCTGTCTTTGGGTATCCTGACATTCTGGTTTATTGTTTTTATGAAAATCAATTAAGTCTAACAAACAAAAAGGAAAATGCTCCAATTTTGGAAACATCATAATGACTGTCAGTGAGATTTGTAAGTTAAGGAGGTAGTTTCTAAGACATTAACCTATAAAGATTTAAGATATAGCCTAGTTACTATCATCTTTTATATATGTTAAATATTTAAACGAAGATTTAAAATAATTGACTTTTCTGTCCAAACAATGGGGAAAGAGGTACAAGAATAGCAAAATAAACAAAAAGACAGCAGGAGATGGATCAGAGAAGATGATTTTGTCACAGAAGAAAATTAAGGAAGTTAAATTGTTAGGTCAAAGTGACCTATATCTATCTCCCCTTCTGGGCATATCCACAAAAGATTTGAAAGAGGGTCCTGCAGAGGTATTTGCATGCCCATTTTTATAGCAGCATTATCTGCAATGAGTAGAACATGTAAGCCACTCAAATGTCCATGGATAATGGACAAGCAAAATATAATGCAAAATACAATAGAATATTATTCAGCTGTGAAAAGGAATGCTCATCCATTCCCTGATCCATGGACATTTGTGTGGCTTACATGTTTTACCTATTGCAGGTAATGCTGCTATAAAAATGGGCACGCAAATACCTCTTCAGGACCCTCTTTCAAATATTTTGAGGAAATTCTGACATATTCTACAATATCAGGGAACCTTGGAGGCATTATGCTAAGTGAAATAAGTCCATGAGAAAAAGAAAGTACCATACAGTGCCACTTCCATGAGACATTTAGTGCAGTCAAAATCATAAAGATGGAAAGTAGAATGGTGACCGCCAGGAGCTGAGGTCGGGAACAATAGTGGTGTATTTTTCTAAAGCAGAGTTTCAGTTTTACAAGATGAAAAGAAGGGGATGTGTCCTGGTGGTGTTTACACAGCATTATTGATTTGTTTAGTAAATACTGAACTATTTACTTAAAAATAGTTGAAGGTGAAAAATTATGTGTATTTTACTCAAATAAAAAACCAAAGTAATAGGAACCTAAGCAAGGACTTGAACTGGAGTCATGAGACTTTGGAGGTGACCTGGCCTATTCTTGTTTGGCATTCTGCTGGGCTTACCCCATTCCCATTGGCTTTTGAGTTCATAAAATATTACATTGAAATTTGGAGCACAGGTGAGTGGTTGCTGAAAGGATTTACTCTTTCAGGAACTTTTTTTTTTTTTACTGTGTTTAGAATTTACCAGCAAGGAAATAAAATCAAGGTAAAGTTGGCCCAAAGTAATGTACAAACATACTCTGTGAAAAAGCAGAGTAATGATGATGAAAGGAACAAAATGTCTGTGAGAAATAATGTATCATAGAAAAAAATCCTACTAATTAAAATGGATGATTCAATAACTCTAAACATGATAGCCGGCCTTTTAAAGATATCTAGTAAAGCTAGGCAATAAAAAAAAAGCACAGGATTACAAAACCATACATTTGAAAAAAATATATCATTTAATCTAGCTTCATAAGGTGATGAACTAAAAAGCATATATTTGCATTTTTTTAATCCTCAAAAAGAACACAGTAATGATTTTAATAAAGGTTTCAACTGGAAAAAAATACACAATGGCAGAGATTTAATTCAAACAAAGAATGACTTCAATTTCACTTGAAGCTTTCCAACTTTTCTGTGATTTAAAAGCCTATTGATCTGGTATTCATCTATATCAAATTCCAGTTGTTTCTGGAACTTGGCTTGTTACTGAACTTGCTCACTTAGTAAATGTCTAAAATTCAACTCTCCTGATGCAATTCCCTGATGAACCATTTTTGTTCCATCTACTTTGGCTGTCATATATTAGGATTCTGCTGAAATGAAATAAGAAAGAAAATGGAAACGCAAAGAGCCTTATAGTGTTGAACATTGGTAATGTCTATGTGACTATTGGATTGACCTTTTTTTCGGTCAATCCTTTTTCTTTTCTTTAACAGTCTGAAATAGCTGATTCAATTGTTAGACTTGATAATATAGCAATTGTAACAAACTAGGCCAAAATAGCAAGTGGGATTATTTTATCTGCAATTTCAGTTCCATTAAAAATAAAGAATTAAAATTATTTAGTTTTCTGGCATATTTTGAATGAATGAAATGTTAAACCAATTGTTGGTATCATGGAAAACATTTAAATTCTTTGCAGAACTATAATAGGATCTGTTAAAACGTAGAACTGGTCTGAGTTGCCTCTGCTGGACTTCATGGGGCTGCGGAGAAAAGGGAGCCCTTATGCAGTGTTGGTGGGATGTAAATTAGAGCAGATACTTCTTACACAATCGAGCCAAAAAGAAAATGATCAAGAAAAGGGATAAAATGTGATGCTTCTTAACACAACAGGCAGTTGCAAAAGCTTTCAACCTATTGTTTAATATTGCCAAATACTCAGACCCCTGTCATCTTTGTCCTCGACCCATCAACAATCTCCCTCATCAGAGTCAGTGTGGGAAGAGGGTAACACTGAACAACCCCTACCAGTGAGAGCGAGCCCGGGCACTGACCTCTATTGGCATAACTTGTCTTTCATTTGCTTCTAACTAAGCTGTGCATTCTTTGTTCCTAATTTACAGATTTGAAATTCATGAGCTTTGCAGCATCTTCACATCAGGCCAAATAACCCCCCTGCTGTTGAAATCACTTGCATAATTTATAACTTTCAAAATTGGAATTGCATCATTGCCTCCTTTGCAATTACCCTGTAGTCAAGTCCTTCACCTCATTGAAAGGTCTTTAATTTTTCTCCATTCTAAAGCTTTTCTAAACTTCTAATAGGCTTATTTGAATGCCTTGGAATGCTATAGAAATCTATTCTCATCTATATAAGCGATATATATAAACACACATATACTTAAAAGTATAATCATGTTGAGATTATATTAAAAACTAAAGTCAAACTGGCACAAATGTTAATTATACACCGATTTTTGTTAAAAATTTCACAATAACATTTCAAAACAAATATTATTAATACCTAATAGGAAATCCCTATTTAGCTAAGTTTGTCATTCTCTTTGTTTTGTTTCCACAATGACTTGTATCTGTTTTGCTCTGACAATAATGGTATTACCTATTTGTGAATGTATCCATGCACTAATTTGTAAAATTACCTATTTATGAATATCTTTCTAAGTGGAATACAACCTCCATGAAGGGCTGGGTACATCTTAACTACTTCTTTATTCATAACGCATAGTTATGGAATGTACTATTTACTCAGTGAGTGACTGTTGGTTCATTTAGCAAACTTTGGCATACTGAGGGAGATAGATATATTTTACCTTCTTCAGAAATAGTTCTGATATTATTTCAAAATCTAATTAAATGTACTTTAGCAATTTTCACTTTCATAACACCCTTGAAAGATGAACATCTGATGTCTTCTTAAAGCTAGCACTGACTGGCAGCTCACTTGAGATTTACTCTGCTCTGATTAAATTGCTACCTTTTTTACCGAGATCATTTTCCATCCTTTGGAGCATTATAGATTGAGTGTAAATTATCCATCTCTTGATAACCTTTCAAATATGTGAAGACAGCCATAGCCTCTCCTTTATCTCTGCTTTAGAGTAAATGTCCTCATATTTTTTTCTTATTATAAAATGATTTCTGGATCCCCTACCTTATTATCTGTGTTCTTTATTCAGTAATTAAGCTTAATGTAATATTTATGTCTTTGATTAAGGTAATAGACAAAAGAAAAAAATTACAAAGTTGGAAAAGCCATGTAGAAATTGTCAATGATTCCTCCAACTTTTCTTCATTTTTTAAAAATATGTGTGAATTAAAATGTGAAGTCCTTTTCTGCCTTCTAGTCTAGCCTAAGAGGTAATCACAGCTGCGCAGTTGATAGCCTGAGTTGGACTTTTACATGATGTCATTGCTCCTTATTCAAACATGCTCAAACACTCATCCACAGACACAGACACACACATAGAGAATAAGATAGAGAGAGAGAGAGGGAAATATGCATTTTGGAGTTTTGTACCTTTTTTCTTAAAAAGTGATCTTGCTGTGATATTGCTGTGCCATTTCCCCCGAGCTCCCTTCCCCTGCACACGTCTATAGGGTGTCTTACATAGGGAAATGGGATATTGCACTAAATATCCCTTTATTTAAAAAATATTCATTACAAAATTTCAAAAAACATTTACAAAATATTTCCCTATATGTTGATAAATATATACAAATATTGAAAATATTAGATACAACGTACAATAAAATATAAGATTGTTAATTTTTCCTGGTATGGTGACCTTCGTGACATCTTGGTCTTTGTTCTCTTTTGGTTATGTTCTATATCATCTGTGACTATCTTAAAAATTTACCCTTAGGACTTAAGATAAATACAGATATAATTAATTTTATTAAATATCTTTTAAGATGCAAGACATTGTATTGGTACTTAAGATGTTATATCATTTTAATTCTCAGAATACGATATGAGGTAGTTAGTATTCCAATTTTACATATGAAGAAATATATTTATAGAGATGAATTAAATTGTCCAAAATCACTCGTAGGTAGTCAGGTGCAAAACTTTGTGTCTATTATATTTGCTTATTTATTTCTCAATTTGATTCAGAAAGAATTTCAGACTCTTACACAGGATACATAAATATAAGTGAACAGCTTATATGTGAAAAATAAAATAGAAAAAAAGAAACAAAAAAGACCATTCAACACCGAGAATATTAAAGGAAGTCAGGAATGAGTCTAGGAAAGGAAAAGTAATAAAATAAAAATTATGAACATGCTACAGGTGCCCACAGATATGGTATGGCTTTTCTCAGCAGTGAGACCATGGCCGGTTATTAGTTCATAAAACCAAAAATATTTTTTAAAAACAAAATTATTTAAACCCCCCTCCAAAAACATACAAGTACACTTGATATTAAGAACAAAGAATTTCTTTTTTTTTTTAGAAAAAGACTCAGAGGAATATATGTAAAAATGCACATTTTTATAAAATATGTAATGATAAATTTCATAGGGTTTTTCTTTCTGAAATATCTTCATATGGCCAATGTCCTGACAGCAAAATCTGGACCCAGAAAGGCAATTCTCTAACCAAGAATTTTATGCTCTTGACACCAACAACTCTGTTTGTTTACCATATGAATGGCAAAATTTAGAACATTTGGAGGAATAAGTAATTTCAAGTGTTATCAGCCATCCTCTCTCTCTCTCTCTTTCTCTCAATATACATATATATGTATGTATATGTGTGTGTGTGTGTAGGTGGGTGTGTATAGTAATGGAATCTTAGATAATAGAATAGTGTTTAAAAATTGTGGGTTATTATCTTTGCAAGATAAGAATAAGCCAAAGACCTGGGAATGGAATTGTGATAAATCTGATCTCGTTCTAACTCCAGTGTTTCTGGGTGTCTGTAAATGTGCACTTCCCAATGTGTAAATGTGGAGGGACAATTACTTGAATGGAACCAACCTTTATGCCTCTGTTCATACCAACTGAGTTGAGTGCGGGTAGCTAAATGCACCAACCTGAATCACTTCTGCTGCGTTTATGCTACTTCTACCAAATTTTATTTGCCATGAAAAAATGATCCAATACTGGTTTTCACTGCAATTTATCAGAGGCCAGGAAAACAGTGATAAGAAGGTATCACAAAATATCCCAGTAGGCAGATATCTCCGGCCCACACAACTGAAAAGAGGAGCACTCAGAGAGGGCAACCACTGCCCCAGGCTTCCTCGCCAGAAATGTCTTTGCTAGGCCGGCTGCAAGATCAGAGTGTGTGAGATTTGCTGTATTAAGAACCTCTACTGGTGACAGCAGCAACAGGAACTCATGTGTGAGACAGTCTTTCCCTGTATGTGGAATGACAAGCTTGCTAGTGCAGGCCAGCCCCAAAGGCTGCCAGGAGCTGATGTTCTTGGGGAGAAATGGTAAGAGTGGACACTGGAATTCTGCTCCTTCTCTGTAAACAACAGTGGGGCAGCCTATCTCCACCGTCCTGCTGGGCAGAAAACAGGCGAGGGGGGAAATCTGAAATGATGCAAGAGCAGGCCAGCCTGGGAGCATGGCCCAAACGGAAGACTCGGTGCTAGTTATGGGGCCAAAGAAGCCTGGGGACCCAGACTTTGCTTTATATGCAGGTACTTGCAGGGAGACATGGGCTACAGACATGTCAAGAGAACACGTAACTGAAGAGACTGAATTCAGGATCTAAGCCAAACTCCAGAAATCATTTATAGACTGCAGCCACTCAGATCGGGAATTCCTACAGAGGAAGGCACCAAGAGTTCTCTTGACTTCTTCCAAATAAGGAAAATATGTGTCAATTTGCCTGCTCAGAACAGAATATACTACATAACGAATAGAAACTTCTTAAAAACCATTTTACGAGAGTCTCTTCAGTTACGAGAGAGTAACGAATAGAAACTTCTTAAAAACCATTTTTTTTGTTTATGTGTAGAGATGTTCAGTTTTGTAGGTTATATGAACTTTAACTATGAAAAAGAATCAATAAAACTAGCTGGAGGTTTTAAACTAAATCAAAGCTGTCTTCTTTTTATTTCTACTAAGTTTGAAAATGTTTAGACAAAGAAATTCCAATTGATGTAGTCACATCGAAATAAAAGAAAGCGAATTGCTATGTAGAAATGTTGACAGAAGATTCAGGGGCTAGTCTTGCTCAGAGGCTGTTTTTAATCTTTATTCTGATAATAATTTGTATAACCATAGACAATACCTCAGTTTTCTGATTCTTTAAACGCAAATTAGTATGAGGCTGCCTCCAAGGACATTTTTCTGAACATAAATTTATCGTTCTGTTATATAGGAAGCCACCTTTCTAAAAAAAAGTAAAAAAAGAAGAAGAAGAAGAAGAAAGAAAGAAAGAAAAAGGTAAGGATTTATTTTTACTTACATTCTCCATTTTATATCACAAATCAAGGTTGATAATTTTTCTCCTAACCCGCAGACAGTTGGTGTTATTATATTCTCAGTGATATTTACTACCAAAGGCTATGGCTTGTTAAGCCTTAAGAAATCAAGAAAATGTTGGGCTTACTTTAAATGTTCTGTGCAGTGAACACCAAGTTAATGTATCTTGACTTACTCTGGTCTTTCTTCATAATATTTTTTATATTTTCTTCTTTATAGGAACAGGTACCAGTTAAATTATTACCTGCATAATTAAGACAATAAGAAACTAGATACAATTAATAACCTTTATCAAATACTTTGTTCTCTTGCACCTTAGAGCCCGTGTTGGTGTTCATCTTTCCCTTTATTGTTCTATGCTAGAAGGGCAGACACTTCACAGCTCTCTGCCTGCCTCATGACATCTTTGATATTTAAAATACACAAAAGAGTATAATTTTTTTGCAATCAAAAAGTGCTGCTATTTCTTCCCCTAAAGGACAGTATTGATACTCGAATTGTGCAATGAATGTTGTGTATCTAAGTAGTCCAAATAAAGCTTGCACCAATTCATTTATAAAATTTATAGGTTCATGAAAATATTTTGCAAGTTGAGAAGTACCTATATTTAGTTAATGAATTTTAATCTTAAATTCTCTTATCTCCTATATTGAGATGTAGAAATCATTCACATGATTCTTGCATTGAGCTGGGTTTTATGCAAGATGTTGCTTTCTTTCAAAAGATCCAGTAGGAAAAGGTCTTAGAAAAGATAGTAGCTGGAAGTTCACTTTTAAAGGAAAAATAAGTACTTTTTAGTAATTTAAAATGTTTATTCTATGTACCAAGAAAAGCAGGTAACTGGGTAGAAAATCAACTAGATGAAATGTTTATGTTAAGGTAATGGGTCCTAACTATAAAACATCCGTGCGCTTTTCTGCCAATGAACCGTGTTTGTACACTCAAGTAACAGCAGTCATATTCATTCAAGAAGTATTTTGGTACATTTCATGCATAGCATGTGATAAATACAAACATGGTTGAGATAGGACTCTCCTTCAAGGAGTTTCCTACTAACCCAGGGAAGATCTAGAGATCACTGAGTATAAGGCAAAACTTACAGTAAAAACCGAGTTCTAAGAATGGATATGAGCAATGATTACGGAATAAAGAAAGGTGAGCATCCTTCTGATTAGAGCAAGGCTCAGTGGAGAAGGAGTTCTGTGAGTCAGCCCTTGGAAAAAAGTAAGGTTTGGATAAGCAGAGAAGTTGGTTGTGGCGTTCTACTCAGAACCAACACAGAGCTACAGTTATATAGACGGGAGATAGAGAGGGGATGTAGGGAGCAAGTTAAATCTGAAAGGTCTGTGATTCAGAGGAGTGAAAAGATGATACAGGAGACACAGCCACCAGAAGAGCAGTTAAGATAAGATCATAGAAAGTCTTGAACATTGTCAGAGAAAGTGATATTTTATTCCTTTTAAATAATAGACAAATTAAAGGTTTTCCAATGGACAGTGTTGTGATCCAAACTATATTTTCTAAAAATAAACTAGTGGCTGTTTTTATAAGCATTTAGGAAAATAACTCAATAAGAAATTTGAAAAGAAAAAATAAATATCGGAAAATCAGATTAATTTTTGTTAAACATTTTATGTATTTATTTTTTGCATTTAGGAATGATTTTTAGTTTATAAATTTATTATCTTGTTAAAATTTTTAAAATCCTGGGTTTTAATTTAGAAGGAAAGTATATTATGGTTTTTCTTGTAAAACTAGAATACTGGCTGAATATATATATATAAATGAAAAACTTCCCATGATAAAAAAGCAATAGTAGATCACTGCACTGACATTAGTCCAGAAGACAGGTTAATTGCAAATTGAAGTTTTTAAAAGCACCAGAGATCTGTGAGAAAAAAAGATTAAATGAATGGAAATCCAGTAATTTTCTTTCCTTAGGACCATTTGCAGATTTCCAAACTTGGGCTGAAAATCGGGTTTTCACATGCAAAATAATATTGCTGGAGGAAAAGAAACTAGCAATTATGCAGTTTATTAGACACAATGTGAAAAAAGTTTGGATTCATAAACCAGGCCAAGTCTTCCCCCAGCGTATATTTGCTAAAATGTTGGGGCACAGCATAAAGAGGGCTAATAGAATAGCGAATGCCACTCTGGGAATGGTGCTTGCTTCAAACACATGCCTAGCTGCCTCCTCAAAACATTTATCAAACTTTAAAGCAGTGTGGTAAGCACTAGAGCGGGACTCAAAGCCCCTGAAGGGAAGAATAAGCCTGTCCTGGGTTCCACCTGCAGGCCGGCAGGCCCGTGTAGATTTGGGGAGGACTGTTTGGTTTACCTATGGTGTCGGACATCATGAAAATTATGTGCAGATTTTTTTTTTTTTTTTTTTTTGCTTATCAGCTTCCTTTAATGTCTCCGTGTTAAATGTGTGTTCCAAGACAATTCTTTTTCCAGTGTGTGGCAGAGAAGAAAAAAGACTGGATCCCCCCGCCCCCAAGAAGAGTCTGAGCTAGCCAAGCTCTTAGCAAAGGCTTGGAAAGGAACTGCCTGAGAAGAACAAAAGAAGAACCAAAAAGGTCTTTTGTCTTATTGCCAGGTGTTCATTCAAAAAGTCTAAAAGAGCAAAGGAAAGGGTGTGGGTTGTTTCCAGTTTTCATCATTTGTGAATAAAATCCCTATGAATGTTGCCAGGCGCGTCTATGTGCGGGTATGTTTTTTTACTTCTTTGGGAGAAACATCAAGGAGTGAGATTGGTGGTTCATGTAGTGGATGTTGGTCAAAATTTATAAGAAACTTCACATGGTCTCTGACGTGCCTACTCTGCCTTCCACTCACCTCACCCATCTGTGAATTTCCAGGTGTGCTGAGTCTTTGCCGCCCCTTGTTCCGCTCAGACTCTCCACACTGGCCCCTCTGTGGATGCTGACTGGCCCTCACTGTGGTTTTATTTTGCCTTCTCTGCTAACTCATGGTGTTGAGCATCTTGTTTTACCTTTGCACGTCATTTAAAGATGGTTTTTATTAAATGTCTTTACAAATTGTTGCCATTTTTTTTAATTAGGTCATTTGTCTTCTTATTGTTACGTTGTAGGAGTTTATATACTCTGAACACCATTACCCTATTGGATATGCATACAGAAAACTTTTGTCTCTTCTCTGAAGATGCAGCTTATTTTTTCATTATCTTTGTAATGTTTTCAGAAAGCAGAGTTTTAAAAATTTTAATCAACTCTACTAAACTTTCAGTTTTATGATTCATGCTTTTTGTGACCTATCTAAGTAAGATATCATTTAAGTGTATGAAAAGGTAATAACAAATGAGAGAAAATATTTGCAATATAACTTCCCAATACATGACTCATATTCAGAATATATTAAGGGCTCCTACAAATCACTTAAAGAAAAATATAACCCAGGAGCAGGTGCAGTGGCTCAAACCTGTAATCTCAGAGCTTTGGAAGGCCAAGGAAGGATGATTGCTAGGGGTCAGGAGTTTGAGACCAGCCTGGGCAACACAGTGAGACTCCATCGTCAGAAAATATTTTTTAAAATGAGGGTGGTATGGAGGCACGCCCCTATAACTCCAGCTACCTGGGGAGGCTGAGGCAGGAGAATTGCTTGCACCATTGGTTTGAGCTGCAGTGAGCTGTGATTGGCCAGAACACTCTAACTTGGGTAACGGAACAAGAATTTGCCTCAAAAAAAAAAAAAAATATAGCTCAATAGACAAATATTCAAAATTGTGAACAAGGTCTTTTACAAAGGTACTACCTTGAAGAGATGCTTAGCTTTATTAGTCATCAAGAAATACAAATTAAAACCATAACGAGATGTCACTACATTCTTACCAGAATGTCTGAACCTAAAACCAAACAAAAACAACAACAAAACAGAAACATACATTGTGTTAGCAAGGATATGGAGCAACTCCTCCATAGTCGATGGTGGCACGAACTGCTCACAGGTGTTTAGAAAACCTTTGCCAGCACATACGAAAACTGAACACCCACAGACTTTGCCATCCATCAGTTCCTTTCCAATGTAAATGTCCAACAGAAATGCAGGCATATGCTCGCCCAAAGATAAGTAGAATGTTATAGTAGCATTATTCAAAATTGCCCAGACTGAAAACTACCTGAATTTCCACCCATTATTACAAAATGGAAAAATAAAATGTGCTATAATCACTCAGTAAAGTAGTACATAATAATGAGAACAATTTGTAAGTACACAGAACAACGTGCATAAGTCTCCCAAATATAATGGTGAGTGAAAGGCCAGCATATAGGCTCTATGATTCCATTTGCATCAGAACAAAAACAGAAAAGTTAATTTATGCTGTTAGAAGTCAGGGTGGTATTTAACCTTGCTACGTGTGTGGGTGCTGGTTACTCGGCTGTGTTAAGTTTGCAAAAGTATAGTCCAATATACAAATATAATGTGTGAGTTTATTTATGTGTATACTTTTTTCTAAAAATATAACTCTAAATATCTTCTGGTCAAAAAAATAAAATAGGAGAAAAAGATAAAGATCATGGAATATTCACCCTACTGTCTATTTGGCCCTACTAATTTTAAACTTCTATGTTGAAATTTGATGATAATTCAATGCTTAAATCAAAGAATGATTAGTATTAACATAAGCAGAAGTGATATTTGTTATTAAAAATTTAAATATATACATTTTATAATCTTAACAAAATATCTTTATTTTTCTTAAAATATAAGACACCAATGTTACTTTTAAAATCTCACACTTTGGCTCGGGGCCTGTGGCTCAAGTGGCTAAGGCACCAGCCACATACACCTAAGGTGG
>NW_003852473.1:4508996-4510516 GCF_000181295.1 Otolemur garnettii
TTTTTAAATATATGACTTTGAGTACAAGAAGACTGCTTGACTTCAGCTTCAATTATTACTTTTGCAGATTTGGTTAAGATAAGCTTAGGCTCTTATATATCATGTCAATGAAAGGGAAGAATAAAAAAGCACTTTACAATTTATTTGTATGTACCATCATATAAATTGATCCAACAAATTAAACACTGTATTTGGATTCATTTGTAACTACAGCATAGTGCAGTAACTGAATATTATCAAAATCCATATTCCTTAAGGAAAGATAAATCAATTTGTGCTGAAACTGTATTTAGTCAGGGCATTGTGTAATGCAATCCAGAAACATTTTAAAAGTAGTTGAAAAAATAATAATGTATTCATTGTAAATATCGACTTTTCTTATCTACACAACAGCATTCTCTGAGTCCGGCTACACACCTGAGGGATACCAAGTATGTCAAGTTTTTCAGTCACACAAATGGCAAGTCTTCTGTCAGCTCTGTCTGGTGACGATCAGGGCTCTCCCTTCCTGGGGGTGTTGTCCAATTAATGTTCATAAAATCTTTGTAAAAATAGAAAATCTGAGCCATAAAAAACCATGATCAATCAAGCATTATGTTGTGAAGATAGACGGTGACTCTAAGCTCTTGGCCTTTCCTCTGATGCGGTGACAAACGTCTTTGCCAGGAGACAGCCACTTCTCTCCCGTACCTTCTGAGTGAGGAAGCTAACGGAAAGAAGGTGAAATGTGAGCATTGCTCCACGCCACAGAGCCACATCCCTTCAGCCTGTCTTCAAGAAAAAAGCTAGCTGTCCACTGCAAGGGGCGTGGTTCCCACTGCCTCCAGCTCTTAGAATTTTCAAGATTCACTATAGTTTTTCTGATAGGACCAAGATCTTTCTGGTCAGCCCCCAAGCAATAACTGAGCATGAAATGATAATAGGGCCAGGTTTATTCAAGCTGATTTTTAAGGAGCAATCTTTATTTAAAGTGACCAGATTTTAACATTGGTAAAGCCAGACACCTGGGGGGGGTGGGGCCTGACAACAATGCAAACTTTGATAAGCAGTTCTAGATAATCAATTCTCAGCAATTATTTATTATTATTAAAGTTTAACATTATAAAATTAACAAAAATAATATAAAAGCTTTGATAAGCAGTTCTCGATAATCAGTTCTCAACAATTATTTGTTATTATTAAAGTTTATCATTATAAAATTAACAAAAATAATATAAAACGCATATCCTGGCGAAATAGCCACATGGCAGCCAAAAACCGTATATTCCCTCCCTGTTCTCCTGTGTTCCCTAGCTTGTTGTGCATTCTTTCCAAAAATCAGGGCTTTTTCAAAAAGCCTCCACAGGAGGCAGGACAAATTGTTAAAAATAGGGACTGTCCAGCCAAAAGCAGGATGTCTAGTCACCTTACTCTGGAGGGAGGGGGGCTACTTGTTTGTTCCAGACTGTTTGGCTTCTTCTGAGCTAATTGTCCTTGCCTAGAAGCAAGGGAGGGAGCCAGTCTCCTTCTGATACCTTGCC
>NW_003852473.1:4510569-4535577 GCF_000181295.1 Otolemur garnettii
TAACCTCTTCATTCCCAAATGGAGTTACATTAACCTTTTCAGCAGCTGAAAATCATATATTCCCTTCCCATTCTTCCACTGTTCCCTAGCTTGTCATGCATTCTTTCCAAAAATCCAAACTTTTAAAAAATGCCATGGGACACAGGACAAATTGTTAAAAACCAGGACTATCTCACCAAAAGCTGGACATCTGGTCACCTTATCTTTATTTCTCCAACAAGGCAGTGAGATCTGCATCCCGCCAGGAGGGTCCCCCTCCCTAATCCGGTTTTCTTTCTTTTTTCACAGGTGTTTCACAGGGCATCAGAGTCTGAATATTTTCTCTAGCCAATTGTACTTTCTATGCCTTTTATCTTTCATAAGCATTGCCTCCCCAATAAACCTTACATTTTAATTTCATCTCATCTATGTCTCATTTAAAAATATAAATTTGTATTCATATAATTTCTTAGAGGCGTTGAATATCATGTTGGTTAATTTTGCCAAAATCTTGATTTCTTGGAAGTTCTCTCCTTTTTGTCTTGCCCATAGGCTCCAGGTAATTGCCTTATGTTACTAGCTGGTGTTTTGGCTTTAAACCTCCATGTAATAATGTAGTATTCAAACTGTTGAGCTGTGCTCGGTCACTCGCAACCCATCTAAACTACTTCGATGATTCTCTCTCCTGGCTTCATAGCAAAATCACTCCAAGTGATTTTTTAAAACATTGATGCCCAAACTCCACTCCAGAGATTCCTAGATGACTGGGTCAGTGTTGACCCACGCTTGAGAGCAATAACATACATTCAGTGTTGACAAAGTTCCCCTGGCTCTTATCTTCAAAGTCCACACCCTGATTCCAGCCTCAGAATGTCACCATCCTTTAATAAGAATACGGGTGGATAGGCAAAGCTGGAGGGAAGTGTTTGTCATGACCTATGCCTGTTTATACTGCTCTTAATAAAGCTTCACATTCTGTAACTGAGGCTCGAAATTTTGGTAATTCCAATTTGTATATTCTTGACCCAGATCAAAAGTTTTGATAAAGTAGAAACTTTAGGTTCTCCAGATATGAAACCACACCACTACCAATGCTGATCAGAGGCCAGAAAACACAATACTATGTACTTTGGAAAAAGGGATCTTGCCAAATCACCCTCCACTTTTCTTGTGATGAAAGAACAAGAGAAACAGAACTATTTGTTGTTGTTGTTGTTGTTTTGATTTAACATCATTCCCCATGTTGTGTTTAATCCTCAGTCTTTCCTTTTATCTTCTTTTATATTTCTATTTTTAGTTCATACCTGTGCTTTCATAAGTTACAAGCCACTTTTAATTAAATTATAGTAAATTGAAAAGACAAGGTTTACCTGAAGTGCAATTCCAGACCACCGGGCCCTCAGAATCTCTGTTCAAGCCATCACTTAAGAAAGCCTTTCTTGAGCTTGCCCGCTGCAGTGCCCATCCCGATGAGCACATCTGCAGACCTACTGACACCATGATGCTCGCACAGTTTAAAGCCACGTCTAAAAGCTGTTCATGATAATGGTTGCGTATTCGCACCTCAACAATTAAAAATTATTTGTCACTTACTCTTTCTTCAAGTTTATGTGATATCATTTACATGCTAATTTTGTTAGAAATAAGGCTTACCTCTGCAGTTTTTGCATAGTTTTGATATGATAAAACATTGCATGAGCATAAATATTAAAAATAAACTTCAGAGGAAATAAATAGCCATTTACCTAGCTATTGCATTTCATTGGGTGGATTAGTTGAATATGGCATTATAAGCAGACACACAATTTCTTGTCTCTAGAGAATCAATATGGTTTTCTACAATTTATATTTGATTAACAGCAATGGCAAGTGCAGAGATTTAATTGGCCTATTATTGAGCCAAAATAAGTAAATTTTTTTTTTTTTTTGTGAAATGTTACAAGATTTTTCTCTCACCTAATGAATACAAGCTTAAAAATACTGCTGACTTACTGGTACCTAAATTTGTTTGGCCTAGTATGTCACTTGCTGTGTGAGCAATAACTTACAGTTACGATGTAGGATAAATTTAGATACAGGATAAAAGACTCAAGGAGAGAAGTGAATGGGCTTATTAACAAAGAATGTAGTCATTTTTTGCCTGAACATTACTTAAAAAATAATTAGCTATGTAACTTAAAAATACGTAGATTTCACAGAAAACAATCTGGAACCTGGCTTTTCTTAGAAAAATGAAAGATTTCCAAATGCTACTCCCACATTCACCTAAGGAGACAAAGTGGTGCCAAGTATAACTAATGAATTTTTTCCAAAATAATGTAACAAGCCATTTTACCTTTTTATAGAAAGAGCTAGAAAAACCAGGCTGAGAATGAGAGGATTTTGTACTTGTGCATATACACATATATGCACATCTATGTACATCTATACACATATACATACACACACGTGTACTGAAAAGATACAATATTATCTTTATCCATTCACCCCTTGATTCTATATCTTGGCTGTTAGGAATAGTCCTGTAATAAACTTTGGGGTGCAGATGTCTATCGGCATGCTGATTTCATTTCCTTTGAATACATAGCCAGCAGATGGATTACTGGAGCATTCTAGTTTTAATTGTTTGAGAACCCTCTCTGTACCACTTTCTATAATAGCTATTCTAGTATGAATTCTCACCAACAGTGTATAGTGTTCTAATTTCTCCAGATCCTGGCCAGCATTTGTTATTTTTTGTTCTTTTGATAGTAGCCACTGTAATTCAAGTGAGGTGATACCTCACTGTGGTTTAGGTTTGCTGCTGCCTGATGACTGTGGGTGCTGAACGTTTTCATACACCCATTGGTCTTTGTTGCTTGTTTTTGTCTTGACAAATGTATATTTAGGTCTTTAGTTGGGTTATTGTTATTCTTCTTTATTTATTCTTTTTGCTATTAGGGTGTTTGAATTCCTTATGTATTCTGGCTACCAACTCCTTGTCAGATGCATAATTTTCAAGTATGTTCTTTCATTCTGGAGATTGTCTCTCCACTCTGTTCACTGTTTCCTTTGTTATACAGAAGGTTTTTAATTCAATAGAATCCCATTTGCCCATATTTGCTTTTGTTGCCTGTGCATTCTTGTCCCCCCAAATCCTTGCCCAGAACAATGCCCCGAAGCATTCCCCCTATGTTTTCTTGTAGTGTTTTTATAGTTTGGAATCTTACCTGTAAAGTCTTGACTATGTTTTCCATTTCTGTGAGGAGTGTCATTGATATTTTTGACAGGGATTTCATTGAATCTTTATATTGATTTCATATAGACATTTAAACAATTTTTTCAATACATGAAAACAGACTTTGGTTTTATTCATTTGTACTCTCCACAAGTTTATTTCATCAATGTTATATTATTGTCATTGTAGAGATTTTTTACCTCCATGGTTAAGTTTGATTCTATGCATTTTAATTTTTGTAGCTTTCTTGATGTAATTTCTTTCTCCATGTTGTTGCGTTCTCAGTTTCTTTTTAGATAATTTGCTATTGGTGTATAGAAACACTACTAGTTTTTACGTGTTAATTTTGTATCCTGCAACTAAAAAACATTCATTTCTTAGTTTGAACAATTTTTTTTTTAATGAAATCTTCAGGGATTTCTATATATAAGATTATGCCATTTATAAAAAATTTGACTTATTCCTTCCCAATTTGGATGCACTTTATTTATTTTTCTTACCTAATTGTTTTTTTCTAGGATTTCCATTATCATATTGAGTAAAAGTGGTAGAAAAGGGCATCTTTCTCTTATCCAGATCATAGAGACAAACACTTCAACTTTTCCCAACCCAGTGTGATATTAGCTGTGAGGTCACCATGTGTGACCTTTCTTGTGTTGAGACATATTCTTTCCATCCCTGATATGTTGAGAATTTTTATTATAAATTATGTTGTATTTTATGAAATTTTTTATATCTATTGAAGTTTTGTTCCTGATTCTGTTGATATCAGGTATAATATTTGTTTAATTTCATATTTTGAGCCATTCTTGCACCCTCTAGATGAACCCCACCCATAGTGGTAAGTCATCTTGTGAATGTGGTGTTGCTTTGGTTTCCACAATTTTGTTTAAGATTCTTGCATCTGAGCTCATCAGGGGAGTGTTTTATATGTTTCTGTTTTGTTGTGTCCTTGTCTAGTTTTGTTATCGGGGTGATGATGGTTTAGGAGAATAAGTTTGGTACATTTCCTCCTTTTTAATTTATTGGATAGTTTGCAAACAATTGCAAACTTCTTAAATTAATTGATGGAGTTCAGCATTAATGCCATGAGGTCCTGGGCTTTGGCTTCCCACTGGGGGCAGGAACTCTGGACTATTTGGAATAAGGGTGCATGAAGGCTGTTCCATGAGCGTCGAGAGCAACCTCCCCACTAGATAAGATTGCCTGTTCCTTGGGGAGCAGGGTGTCTTGGGCTCCTTAGACACCAGGGTATGGCTATCTTGCTAGCTTAGGCTCTGAGTAGCTGGAGTTGGAGTCCCTGGGAAGAGAAGGATGGAGTGCCTTCTGGGCAGTGATTAGCATGGGTTAGGGAGCTGCTCACTTTGGGAATATTGCGCTACCACATACAGGTGCAGTGTGGCAGCAACATCTCAGGGATGGGATCATGCAGTGGTCACTGCCCTTGGGGCAGCAGTGTCTTGGACAGTGACTCTGGTATCATAAAGCAGCCTGGCTCACAGCAAGGGCTCTTTTTTGGGTCTAATGAAGCCATGTGAACTTCAAGCACCTCCCTAGGCTGGGCTCAGGACCTGTGGTGATTGCAGGGTTTTCCAGGAGCAAAGATTGTTGGTGTCCATATCTTTAATAAGAGATTCTAGCATTTCCTGCTTACCTTTTCACACAAGGAGAGTCTGTCCTGGTTTTGAGCTAATGTCGACACTGGCTGGGAGGTGCCCCTTTTTTTATGTGGGCATCTTGAGTCTTCAGAAGCTCTAGTGGACATAGGGCTGTTTATTCACTGTCTTGGTCCTTTTTTTGTAAGGGGTATGGACATTAGCTGCCTCTGGTCAGCAGTCTTGGTGACGTCACCTACTACTTCTCTCCTCTGAGTGGCTGAATCTGCTCGGGAGGCTTTTTGTTGCTCTTGCCTGCTGTCATTATTTTCTCCATAATAGAATTTCTATTATGTTCATATTTTCTACTTCTTTGTCAAACTCCTTGTTTTGTTTGTATGTCGATTTCCAAATTTTATTTAATCTTTTTCCATATATTTTTAGAATTCATTGAACTTTTTGAAGAGGATTATTCTGAATTCTTTTTCTGTCATTTTAAAGATCTTCCTTTCTTTAGATCTGTTGCTCAAACTTTATTACTTTCTTTCAGAGGTGCCATGATTTCCCAAGTCTTTGTAATCACTGTGGCCTGGTGTTGGCGTTTGTACATTTTCAGAGACAGTCTTACTTTCCTGCAAGGTTTTGTTGGCAGGTAATAAACTTTCACTATTTAGTCTAGCCTGTGATTGATCTCTGTTGAGCCAGATGGTAATGATCTTTGGCAGGTAGCACTTGCTCTCAGGTATAGATGGCTGGCTACTCTGAATTCATGTGGGGCAGCTGGCTAGATTCTGCCATCCAGCTGCATAATCAGGTTGAGCTATTCGATAGGCACCGCGGTGGCCTCTAAGCCAGCTGGGCTACAGTGTGTATTCCACGGCCAGAAGGGACTACTACGTGAGTGAAGCAGTTGGATGGGGTTGCAAAAGGACCCCAAGGTTAAGTGAATCAGGATAGCCGTTATGCTCAGAAGCAATGCATGGATGAGTTCTGTCTGCCCCTGTGTGGGGTCTGTTTGGCTCTAAAGTCAGAGGCAGCACTGATTAAATGCCTTGTTACACCAGAGCTGGTGCTCGCTGTTGTTGAATTTGTTCAGGTTCGGCAGTAGGACAGAGCCCTGCAATCCTTGGCTGAGCAAGATTAGTCCCAGGCTGCAGCAGAGGAAGAGGCAGGGCTCCCTCAGGACCTGCTATAGAGAAGGCTGGCAAGCTGGTCCGGGAGCTCAGATGCACAAGTTTTCTAGCTCTCCTGTGCCTTCGGGGTAGTTGTCACTCTGCAATCAGAGGGATGGAGCTGAGACTGCCCCTTCAGAATCTCTGTGGGACAGAGGCTGGCAAGTCTGTCCTGTTAGCTCAGACAGGAGCATTTCCCAGCTGCTCGCTGGAGACGCAGGGTAGCTCCTCAATTTCAGCATCAGGGCTGGAGCTGAAGCTGAGCCCTTGCAGGAGGTGCTGTGGGACAGGGCAGGCAAGTTGGACACAGAGCTTCAGGCAGTCAAGTTTTCCTGTGGGAGCAGGATATCTTCTGGGCTGTGGTAGAGACAGCCTGTAGCACAGACAGGGGCCCTTCAGGATCTCCTGTGGGAGGGAGCCTGGCTAGCCTGTCCTGGAGAAGTGGGTGGGCAAGTCTCTCTCTGGGTCTTTCTGCAGCCCTACTAAGCTGGGACTCCAGCTAACAGGGCTGGAGCTGAGTTACAGTGAAACTGTAGTGCCTACTTCTAAGACCAGTGTCAGGGGGCAGATGAGTCTTTCTGCAAGGCACTCATGTATGTTATTCTTCCTGGACATCTTGGCAGATGGTTTGGCTACAGATTCAAGACCGACAGGTCTGTAGCTAAGACCTTTGGTGAACAAAGCTGTTTCCAGGTTTGAACTCAGGGCCACAGTTGGAGGGTCTGCCACCAGAATGTGGGTCTCCCCTCTCAAACAACGCTCCAGGTTTATGGTGTCACAACCTCCTGCATGGATCCCAAGGCTGCTACAAAGAGCATGGGTGCAAATTCTGGTTGTTGGAGGGAGATATGACACAGGGACTTTGCCATCCTGCTGACACCACTATGCATGATTCAATTTTAAACTAAAATATCTTATCATTGGCTTCTCTATTATTAAAAAGAAAATAACATCTAAGAGGCCAAAGTTGCATTGCTGACTTGAAACCCTTCACTTCCTGCTAGGAAAACTAATCCTGCTTGGGGGATAAAATCTGGGGGAATTGACCTGGGCTAGGCCTCTTAGAGCCCCAAAGCTCTGTCTCATTTTAGGAGAGCCACATCCCGGGGTAGCACTGACTGCTGGCACTTTCTAGGTTTATTGATTAGGTAGTATAAAGGCTGAGCTGGCTGACACTGGTTCTGCTGTATCATGAATCAACTCTTTTAAAATTATAACTTTTCGTTTGCCTTTGCTACACTGATGAGTTGCCCATTTCAGCATTATTGTATTCAGTTGTCACTTTAACCAAAGCCAAATCTACACCACTGTCAACAGGTTAGACAGCCCCGTCAGGCTCTTAATCTAAAAGACCAATGGACCATTCCCTTTTATTCCACACCATGTTATCCACATACACACAACACTTCCTATAGCCTTTTTGATATATATGTAATTTTATGTATTTTACTTGCAACTTGTATTTATGTGGTTATTATTCATCTCTCCCATAAGAATATAAATTCTATGGTAAAAATTTATTTATATTTCCTTTTTATTGCTACATTGTCATCATTTAAAACAGGGTCTGCATAATAATAAAGACCTACTAAATAGTTGATAGTACTTAGTGTAATCCTTTCTGAGCAAATATACCTTCATGTTGCACTGTCTTGAAACAATTAAGACATAAATTCATAAATGAGAATAATAATAAAACTGTAAGAAACATTTTAAATTTTCCTGTGGATTTTTACACATTGAAAGCAGAACAGTGAGATGGTAATAGTTATTGTGAAACTTAGAATAATGACCCCACAAAGATATCCATGTACAGATCCCTGAAATTTGTGAATAGGTCAACTTACAGGGCAAAAGGGAAATTAAATTTGCAAACATGATTAAGATTGCTAATTATCTGATTTTAGAAAAGGAAAGTTATTTTTTATTCATATTTTATTATGAAGTCACATCAGAAAAAGTAATCAGTTTTTAAGCTTTAAATATTAAATGAATCATTCTTATCAAATACACGAAGACCAGGAGCCAAGTCAAACGCGGCATTTCATCTTACACATATGTTTACGTTTAGAGTCATGAAAGAGAAAAGAACCTTAACAAAACAACCTGGGCTCTGTCTGTACTCATGTTAGTGTCAAAAAACTACTGAAGCTTAAATTTTAAGATCTGCAAGATCACTGAAATATTATCTTTTATTAAAATATAATATCCTTGTCTCTTAGTCTTCATATACTTGTCTTTTTCCTCTTTAAATAAATATCTCTAATTTATTTTTTATGATGACTTACTTGACAACAATCATCTGGTACTTTGGGGCCATAGAGTTTACTTGGTAAAGAAAACAAATACCCCAAACCTCCAGTATGACTGGATTCTCCTGGAGTAGAAGAACTGACTTGATTTGGGGGTGTCTCCTCCCAGCTCTTCTCACATCTGGACTTCTGAGCCTTCTGAGGAGTCAATGGCAAAAAGCTCACCTGGGGACAGGCTCCACCGTGTGCTTGATAGGGACCAGGAGACCCCATTCCATGCATGTCTGTCCTCTGGTTATTTGGGATGTCTGAGTGTCTCAACATAATCACAGACTCCCTAGAAGTGACACGGGGGTGTGTGAGAAGAACTCCACCCACTGTTACCAGCTTTAAAGTTGGAGGAGGAGGCTGTGAGTGGAGGATTGTAGGCAGCCTCAAGGAGCTGGGCACAGCAAGGAAACCAGTCCTCTCCGAAGCCTCCAGAAAAGAATGAGGCCCAGCCAACACCTTGATTTAGCCCAGTGAGACTTGTGTCCAACTTCTGACCCACAATGGTAATAAGTTTGTGTTATTTTAAGCCAAGTTAGTGATAGTTTGTTATAGCAGCAATAAAAGAACTAATACAGTTACTTTAAGAAAGAATATAATCTCTCTATATTTTAATTGTTGATCTCTTCCTGATCCAAAAGTTATTTTTTTTAGTAAAAAAAAAAACTATACACTTTTTGTCCTTCTATGGATTGGGATACTCTTCTGAGTCACTGGATCATGGAACAAAGGATTATCAACATTAGCATTGGGTTACATCTTTGTAAATAAGTGCTCAAATTTAAAATATCAGATTATATAAAATATTCTTATTAGAAAACAACTACAACATATTGTCATGGAAAATTATTATATAATTAAAACAAAAATCAGAAGAAATGAAAGCCAGTGAATATTTAATGTTTGTTATCCTAAATATTCCCTCTCAAAATTACTAAAGCAATCCATAGCTAACAATTAACTTTGAAGCTGGAAAAATTCCAGCTAATGCCTCATGCTGTTGCATTTATTTAAGTTTTCAAAATAGTTGAAAGCTTTTGTTAGTGCCATTCAGTATTTAATCTTTGCAATTATTAAATAATTATTCACTTCAAATGAAAAAAAATGAAGCTTTTTGAATAGCCTTTGTTTGAAACTCCACAGGTGAAAATCATAACAATTTGTCTATTCTTCAAATTCCTGAGACTTGTTTTTTTCTTTTTTTAGCCAGAGATAATATGGTTTGAAAAATTACCTGGTCAACTTCCCTTTCTATTGAAGCATCTTAGATTTGACCTTCTATTTCTCTGTTCCTTTTAGTCTCAGCAACTACTTCATGACTAACTTCTTTGGAACGTATTTTTACATATATCAGTCATGGCAAACATTTAAAAAACTAAGGCAGAATATTATATTCTTTAAGGTAAAGGAAAGCTTGTTTATGTCCCCAGAAATTACACCCTTGCCTGTATTTTGCAAGTTTTTCTCTTCCCTAGTTTAGTATTGCAACATTGTAAATTCACAGAGGAAATTAAACAAAACAAAGCACACACACTTGTGAATTGAAAATTCTGATTTTTGTACCTACGGGTCACTTGATGTTCATCCTTAAAAATGTCTGGAACTATGGTATTGACTCTTGGACAAGATAGGGCTGAAATATAATAGCCTGGAGTCTAAAGGCCAGATAAACTAAAGCTCTGACTTTGGAGGACAGGAGAAGGGAGTCCCAGCTGTAGGAGAGAGAGTCCTTTTGTTTAGCTGGCCCCCCACTGCATGATGCTCACCCACATTGAGGCTGGATATTCTCTGCCCAGTTGAAGTGACGCCCACATTTATCTTTTTGCAAACATCATCTCAGAGACATCTAGAAATCGTGCTTTGCCAGCTCTTTGGGCATCCTTTAATCCAGTCAAATTGACACTGAAAGTTAACTGTGACGTTAACTGTCACACTGTGTAACCTCAGCAGAAGGAGAGACAGCGGGCGTGCATGGGCCACGCAGTTTCCATCTTACGCAACCAAGGTGTTCCCTACAGACACAGACCTTTCTCCCTGTGAAGCTGCTCAGTCCTCTCACGTTCCCCTTCCTCTCCTCCCTGCCTCCCTCTTATGGTCACAGACTTTAAACTTTGTGTCCCCAAGTTTCTGGCTAATTAACACATTAATCTACTAACCTCTCATGGTTTCCCAGTTTTGTTCATTTTATATGTTCTCTTTGTTTTAAACAAAATAGCACATGGACATGGTTCAAAAGTCAATAAGAATGATAACCAAACAATGTAAAACAGCAGGACGCTGACCCATATTCCTCAATCCTGATTCTTACTGCTCTGACACAATTTTCAAGTTTTTGTAGCTGTTGCTCCTGGTTCTCACTTTTAAAAGAAAAACTTTTACTTATGAAAGTGACATATAAGCATTTATATAAGCATTTCTTAAATTTTTCAGTTTTATACATTTCTTCCTGACTCCTCAGTGTAAACAATAAGAAAGTTGGACTCACGATGCCCTAACTCCTACACGCGGCCCCCACATTGTCCTCCAGCCTGTATCTGCAGGAGAACAGAATTCTGCTTCTTTCAATGGAGAATGCTCATTTCTGACCACATACACTTTTCACAGCTGAGTTACTAAAGAACTATAATTATTTGTGAGGGAGGATGGGTGGGAACAAAAGGAGAGGTCAATTCAGAAACCATCCACCTGATCTCAGCCTCCAGTTTCCTGTTTTCCCGGGACAGTCAGAGGCTGATTCTCCCCCTTCTCAGTGAGCAGACTGAGTGAGCAGGTGAGCGGACATGGCTGGATTTCAAGTAATTAACTGAATTTCAGGCTCTGTCTGTTACAGATCCGTTAGGTAACAATTCTTGAACACTTGCTATTTTTCAAATTCTTTTCTAAGCATGGCGTAGGTAGTAATTATTTAATCATTTAACAAATCCATCAGATTATTAGCTTTGATTTTTTTGAACAGGAATCTCAGAAAGCTGAAAAACAAAACCATTTTGACTATAGAAGTCTGATAATTGCCTAGGCCTGCGTCTTCTTCCAAAGTCCAACTTTTAACTCTCTATTATTTGTCTAAGCTGTGACAGTTTTGTTTGCTGTGTTTTGTGTTGTTTTAGCCTGCGCATTCCTGCATGTTACAGGGCTTTCTAAGGAACGTTCTGAAGGGTAGATTTTGGGGTCTTCTTGATGACTGTAACTTCTTAATATTTGGAAACAATTCTTCCATTATCATTTATCTCAGATTTTCATTTGTCCCAAGAGAGAGGAAACCGAAATAGGTAGGGATCCTAAAGACCCCTGGAATACTTGGCCCATTTTCCCTCCTGAGAATTTGCATGAGGAAGCAGCGTCCTTTTCTTCTGAAAGTGAATCTGGGGACAACATATTAAAATGGCTTTCTTGGCACTCACAACCTGGGAACTGGGTTTTAGTTGCAATTAAGCTGTTCTCTGAACACAGCCAAGAAAGAAAATTTGAAAAGAGGTCAGAGAAGTACAAGGTGATATTTTATTGGGTCAGAATTCATATCATGACTGCACACATATTTCCTGTCCAACAACAATAATGCAGCAATGATACTATAAACTACAAGATGGTCTCTCACACTTGGTTTCATTTAATCCGTTAAATAAAACTGCAAGATAAGCATATTTATTATCATTTGAAAAATAAACTTTTTATTGATGTATAATATACATAATAAAATGCATATTGGAGATGTAGAGTTTGATAGATTTTTACCGCATGAACACACACCCATGTAACCAGCTCTTGGACTGAGAAAACATCACTGACAAGACATTAGAGGCCGTCATCATCATCGGCTTTCCTCGTCACCAGTTCCCTGACTCTCACCGGTCTGTGACTTGTGATGCAGGAGTTAGTTTTGCCTGCTTTTGACTTTCATACAGGAAGCGTCCTGAAGTTGGTACTTTTTGTGTGTCATAATTTTTCATTCAGAATTCACCTATGTAAATATTATATGGCGATCAATTATGTAAATGTGCCATGCTGTATTTATTCATTTTACTTTTTTTTTTTATTAAATCATAGCTGTGTACATTAATGCATTTATGGAGTATAATGTACTGGTTTTATATACAATTTAAGATACATCAAAGTGGTTAACATAGCCTTCACTGTACTTCTTAATTATTGTGTTAGGACAATTATACTCTACACTTAGTAGATTTGACATATACCCTTGTAAAATGCACCATGGGTGTGGCCTGACCAATTACTCTCCCGCCACCCATCCTCCCCTTTCCTCTCCTTTTCCCCTCCTCTCCTCTCTCCCCTTCATCTTGGGCTGTAGTTGGGTTATAGCTTTCATATGGAAGTGTGAGTGCTTATATATCAGTTTCATAGTAGAGCTGAGTACATTGGATACTTTTTCTTCCATTCTTGAGCTCTGATGAACATTTAGATTGTTTCAAATTTTACGAATAGTGCACTTATGAATAGTGCTTCTGTGAACTACTCCATGTATTTTGGTGAAAATGCATGTGTATTTACACGTAATTGCCCAGCCCAGGGTATGCACACATTCAGGACTAGTAGATCTGTCAGAGATGGCTTTCAGAGAGACTGTTTCAATGTCTATTAACACCAGCAGTATAAGAGAATTTCAGTTGCTACAAACTCACAGTAACATTTGTCTTTTGACTATTCATACTGGCGGGTTTACAGTGGTGCCTCGTTTTGTTTTTAATTTTAATTTTTCTGATGGTCAATGAAAACTTATTTCTTTGGTCATCAGAGAAATTAAAATTAGTTTTATAACTATTCAGATGTTTATTAGCCATTTTGACATCTTCTCTTTTGAAATGACTGATTAAATCTTTTGCTTATTATTATTATTGCATTTTAGAAATTCTGTGAAGTTCTCCTGCAGATATACTATGATTTGTGGTATACATTTTTATTCTCTTAACAATGTCTTTTAATAAACTGATGTTTTTGATTTTTTTTTATTTGCTTTTCTGAGATGGGGTCTCTGCTGTCCAAGCTGGAGTGCAGTGGCATGATCCTAGCTCACTGCAGCCCTAAATTACTGGGCTCCAGTGATCCTTCTATCTCAGCCCCTCTAGTAGATAGGACTACAGGTGTGTATCACTATACCCAACTATCTATATATAGTGCTTCTGTGAACTACTCCTTCATGTATTTTGGTGAAAATGTGTGTGTGTGTGTGTGTGTGTGTAGAGATAGATATAGATAGAGAGATACATAGATAGATATGGGGGGGTCTCAGTATTTTGCCCAGGCTGGTCTTGAACTCCTAGCCACAAGAAATCATCACATTTTAGCCTCCCAAAGGACTGGGATTATAGTCATTAGCCAAGTCACTATGGTACATGGCTAATCATTCTTACTTTTAATGTTGTTCTATTTATCACATTTTGCCCCTTCAGTTAGTGCTTCTTAAAAATTCTGTTTAAAAACACTTTGCTTTTGTCAAAGTAAAGTTTTGTAATTTTGTTCTACATGTTTTCTTTAACCTATCTCATATAGAATAAAAATCAAACTGGAATTTCTTTTTGCATTGGAATTAAGATTCATTTCTATTTCAGATGGTCATCTAATTGACCTACTATCTTTTTATTGAAAAAGAACACCCTTTGCTACTGCTCCACATGTCCACTGGGTCATGACGAAGTGAACTGTGGATGTGCCTGTCTGTTTCTGGACTGCTGGCCTTTCCTGTGGCCACCATTTTTCTGTTCTGTGACGATGTTGTCTTACTTATCCAGCTTCATACGTGTAACACGTCATCTGTATAATAGTGAGAGTGTTCTAGCTTTGCCTGCCTTTCTCTAGCATTCACCTGGATATCTACATTTTCACTTCCATTTTATAATTAGTTTACTGATTTGTTTCATAAAATTGCTGATATTTAGATTATCTTATATTTAATCTCTAGAAGCACTTTATCCATTTATAATATTGAGTCTTCTGATCTAACATAGCATACCTTCTATTTGTTTGGGCTTCTTTAATTTTTAGCACTAATTTCTGTTGTTTTTAGGATAGAAATCTGGCACAGCATTATTACGGTATTTTTAAATATCTTAAAGACTTTTGTTTAAATATGATTTAAATATATACCTATTTTAAGGTATATATACATATAAATAAGATTGTTGTTTAGTGACCTTATATTTAGTGGCTTTTATAGGATTAACATTAACTTCAATGGTCACTTTGTAATTCCTTCAGGTTTTCAACCTGTAAAATCATATGGTCTGAAGTTATTGTGAGATCCATTCCTTATATTCTAGCCATCTTTGTTTTCTGATTTATTATCTCACTGTTACCTTCATTATAATGTTGAAATAAATTATTATTGATACACAATAGTTGTATATACAGTATTCATAGGGTACACATGATGTTTTGATGTAGATATATTACATATATTAATCATATCAGGGTATTTTATATTAATCATATCAGGGTATTTGGAATATCCATTGCCTCAGGCATTTATCATTTCTTTCTTTTAGGAATATTCCAGTTCCACTCTTTTGGTTATTTTGAAGTATACCCTAGTTTATTATTGATTATAGTCACTCTAGTGACTAGCAAATATTATTTATTCTATCTAATGATCTGACTCTAGTTTCACACCCATCAACCATCCCCCCTTCCTGAAATCCTTTCTAGTCTCTGATAATCAACCATTCTACTGTCCAACTCCATGAGCTCAATTGGCCATTATTGCTTTTCCAGGTATTCTTGGTAGGAGCATTGGTCTCCCACAGGTACTCCATCATATGTGAAGCAAAATTCATTATTACAGCATTTGATTATGTTTTTTTCTAAACAAGGGAATTGTTAAAGTGTTTAAAATATACAGTTACAGATATATGGATGTATATGTTTATGTAACATATTTTAAATGAATCTTTTACAATGCTATCAATAATATATTACTGTTGACATTTTATATTGCTTTTCACATTTTAATGCATGATTATTCTATGACATTTCTCATCTTATAAAGTTCTTTATGTTGGAGTCCTTGACACTTCATAATATTCCCTTTTATAGTAGTGTCATTATTTATATAGCAGTTCCCATATCCAGAGGAATTTGTATTTTCTCAATTTTTTTAGTGTAATTTTTTCTCCACTTAGCATGTTTATATTTCACTGTTAAGATCATGAATTGTTTCTTTCAGGCAGTCTCAGAACATTACTAGGGAAAAATGGGTAACTTCTGAAAGTCATTAAAGATCCCTCAGCAGGAAAAATATTTTTACTTCCATGTAAAGATGAATAAACTTAAACTCAGGGAGAATCTATAATGCTGGAAATTAAAGGCTAGCCTGGCTGGGTGTGGTGGCTTACTCGTGTAATCCCAGTATTTTGGAAAGGCCAAATGGAAAGATCACTTGTGGTAAGGAGTTCAAGGTCAACCTTGACCTAATGTGATACCCTCTCTACAAAAAAAACTCAAACAACAGCAACAACAACAAAACCTAGTAGGTCAAGGTGTTGCAGCCTGTAGTCCCAGCTACTCAGGAGTCTGAGGTAGTAGGATTGCTTGAGCCTGGGAGTTCAAGGTTACAATGAGGTAAGATCATGCCACTGTATACCAGCCTACATGACAGAAAAGAACCTTATCTCAAAAAAAGACATAAAAATAAATAGATAAATATATAAATGGTAGCCCCTGCCAGAGGTAACATTATGGCATAGTTCACTGAGACTTTCTCTATAATTGATGGTTTTTACTGAGGCATATTCACATAATTTTATTGTTATAAGAAATAAAAATTCATCTTTTTTAATTAAATCATAGCTGTGTACATTAATGCAATCATGGGGTACATTGTGCTGGTTTTATATACAATTTGAAATGTTTTCATCAAACTAGTTAACATAGCCTTCACGACATTTTCTTAGTTATTGTGTTAAGTCATTTGTATTCTACATCGAGTAAATTTCACATGTAACCTTGTAAGATGCACTGTAGGTGTGGTCCCTCCAACTACTTTCCCTCCACCTATCCTACTCCCTCCCCTCCCTTTCCTCTCCCCTTTCCTCTTCTTCTTGGGCTATAATTGGGTTATTCCTTTCATAAGAAAACTATAAATTGGTTTCATAGTAAGACTGAGTACATTGGATATGTTTTTGTATTGCAACCCAATTCATAATTTCTAAGTCATGGAAGAAGCCCAAGTGCCCATTGACCCATGAATGGATCAATAAATTGTGATATATGTACACTATGGAATATTATGCAGCCTTAAAGAAAGATGGAGACTTTACCTCTTACATGTCTACATGAATGGAACTGGAACATATTCTTCTTAGTAAAAATTCATCATAGTAGAATCATTTATACCATCACATTGAAATAAAGTCAACAGAAATCATAATGTGTTGCAATATGAAATTATTGATGTTAATCATTTTTTGAAGAGAGTAGGGAAAATGAATCTTAAAAGTTAGATGTAAGCATTCCACATTGTATATCTAATCAGCACATTGTACCCCATAAATTCATTAATAAAGTTAATTAATTAACTTTAATATTAATTAAATTATGCATAACACAGTTATGATTTAATAAAGAATTAAAAGATAAAAACACTATAGTGCTATATTAATATCAGACAAATTAACTTCAAAAAAAGGAGACAAAGAGCTGCTGTCTCCCAATTCACTTTCAGACTCCTTCAAATACATCAATATTGTCCTGACCATATAGATACTATTTTAAAAATTAGACAATGAACTTATATTATCTGCAGATGACAAATCATTCAAAAAAAGAAAAAAAAAAGTATGAATCCTGAGGGGTATCATGACCCAGTAACAGTGGGATACAGACCTACACTGAATAATAATTTAGAGCTATTACTAAGATAATTAGAAAGCTGATTTGCTGCCAGAAGGGTGAGACCTTAGCCTCTCCATTTATTAAAAAGTAGATCCTGATCTGTAAACGAAAAGAACCCAAAGTTCATTAATACCATAACCCCAGCATCTGCCTGTCATAAAAAGATAATGATTTAGTATAAATTAATTTCAACTCTTCAGGTAATACAGGTTTCAATAGACAATTACATCACTGGCATTCATTTTCACATTATACCCTTTAAAAGTTAAAGTAAAATGTTTCCTAATACTTCCTCAACAATGGATATTGGGGCAAAGGTATTTTAGGAAAGTTATTTTTCTCTAACTTCTAATTGACAAGAGTTTTTGAGCACTCTATCTCTTTTAGTTTTCACTATGTTGCATTTGGAGGACCAGTGTAAAATTCTGAGCAAAATCAGAGCTGGATAAAAACGACCACCAAGACCTTGTCAAAAGAATTTCACATGGTTCACTTCACGGAGACTTCCCCTTTCCATTTAAAGATGAAAAAGGACATTTTCTCCACCATCATTTCCACCTACTTCTTTCCCCAAAACTTATTTCTGATTTTGCTGGAAAGCTTCTCGAAGAAACAACTAACTGCTTGCTCCTAGATAACCCAAGGTGAAGGGAAGTGTGGCAATCACAGCCCGTAGCTTTTCCTTGGTTCACTCGTCCGTGTCTTTCATACTCTGTTGTAGATACAGCACTGTGGGTGCCCCAGTGCCCTTCCTGTCCATGAGGAGATGTTAATATCAAGACAGCTGAAGCATTTGCTGGCCCCTTTCCTGGCTCAATATTACCAAAACTGATTTTGAACACACACTTCTAATTCCCTTGAAAAGAGTTTTGTAGGTGTTATTGCTGTTTTTGACCATGACATTCACTCTTATAATAGGAGACACTACATAGTTCAGGAGAAAAACAAATGAACCAGCAATTAAAACACTCAGCTCTAAGTTCAGCTCTGCCACTGAGCCTTTTACCTTGGGCAAGCAATTAATTTGCTGGGAAATCATTTTCCTCTTTTCACACATAGAATATTTAAATTAGTTGATCTCTCAATTTCCTTTCAGAAGGAAACATTTTGGTATGATGATGAGAGTCAGGTTCCTGGTTACTAAGGGAAGTTAACAAACCCAGGAATCAGTGTTTCATAAAATAGAATTTTACGTTAAGTTTCCCACAGCAGTTAGTACAAGTTAATTCATGCATCAGACAAAAATATTTTTCTGATTGTTATATATATATATGACTAGGAAGCTATTCTTAGCTGGTTTAAATTCATAATAAGTTAGTGCTACAATTTAACTATTAGGTTGTGAAAAATTACTGCTTATCTGCATTTTGTACTAATATAATTTATGGTTCAATTATATTTCATAAACATAAATGTATTATAACTTTTATTCTTAAAATTAATAACATTTAACAGAGCCTATAGGAGCAATTTCACCCTTCAAAGGGAAAATAAATCTATAATGACTTCAAGCTGATAACTCAAATGCCATTTAGAAAAATATTCAAAGCAGATAGGTGGTATATTTATACTTAGATTCATGTGCCTTCCCTCCCTGTGCCATTACTCTTCCCACCACGTATTATAACACTCATCATTAATGCATACTTTAAAATGTTAATTTATTTGTACTGGAGGCAAAAATACCTCCCTAGTAGCTTGCTCTTTAATACAACTTTTACATGAATGCCAACATATATGGTGTTTGTATTACAAATCTAGCTATCAATTTGTTTCCTAACCCTAGTTATGAACTTAGAGATAATTACATTAGTTATTTACATTTCCCTCAAATGCATGTTTTATACAGATGATCCAAGTCATCAATATACTTGCTTTAATCTTTGAAGTTTCTTACTTGAAATATGGAGTTATTTTCACTGATGAAAGTGTAGGGAGAGGTTGATTAAACATATTTTACTATAACTCATTCTTCCGATGCCCTGAGATTTTATTTGTCTGAGAAATAATTTAATCTTTTTGGCAACTTTTAACTAGAGTCAAAACACAGAAGCAACTTGATTAGTGATTCTCTTGTGCTTAGTGATACCATGATTCTGTGCAGATTATCACAGACATTTGTCAACTTGATCAACAGGCACTTCATATTATACAGATCTGCTCTAGACATTCCAGTAGCAAAACTGTTCTTAGCTAAATTAGAAAAATAATCACAAAAATACCAATAGTTAAAAGAGAACATATAGTGACATCACAGAAACATTACCAACGCAACTGGCCCTCCATATCTGTGGGTTCTGTACCCATGGATTCAACCTATCATAGACCCCAAATATTTGAACAAAATATTATATTTGTACTAAATATACACAGACTTTTTCTGTAATCATTCTCTAAACAATATATTGTAACAATTATTTACGTGGTATTAGATTTTACAAGTAATCTAGAGATGATTTGGAGATCACAGGACAATGTACAAACGTGCATGCAAATATTGTGCCATTTTATAGCAGGGACTTGGACATCCGCAGAATTTGGAATCTACAGGAAGTCCCCAAATGAATCCCCCATGAATACCAAGGAATGACTGTACTTTTATTATAAAACATTCTGTGTCATTAACTGTATTCTGTATTTTCTAAAGGTAAGTATGCTAATTCTCAGACCCCCCCCAAAGAGATTGTCTTACCCTCTTTTATCAAGTTGGAAATGGTGTTGCAGGAATTTTCAAGTAAATTGCCCAGTACTAAAAAGCTAATGAGAGAAAAATCCAACAAAATCCACATAATCCAAAGCCTATGCTTTATCCCAATGAACTACATCTTCCTGCTTCACTCAGGTTGTGACAGTAACTGTTGCTTTAACGTGATGTGATTAAATAGAAGGGTAGAGCAAGTATGCCTTAGTACATGTTCTGAATGACCTTGAAATTTTTTGACAATTGTTTCTAATGTAAAGTTGGATTAAAACTCTCCTTTAATTCTTGTATACATGATGTAGTGTGCCAGTGGTCCTCTCTCTCAGCTTACACATAGCACCAACACAGAGGAATAAAAACTTCACAGATATCAAATATTTACAGAGGGCTTATACTTTAAGCTTTTCCATTTATTAGAAAGCAGATCCTTGCCTGTAAATAAATAACCCCAATTTTGTTGATGCCATTACCCCCAACATGTGCCTGTCATAAAACGATAATGCCATGAACATTTCCATTTCCATTCAAAATTTATGATAAGACTCACTAATAGTTATGTGTCTAGTTCTCTACTACAAGGCACCCGGAAAATTACATTTCTCTACTTCTATAAAAATAGATATGGGCATATAACTAGTCTTGGTCCCTCAACATGGGTAGACTTCATGTGTGCCGTTCCCAAGGCAGTGCATTTTGATACGAGCACTCACTTTCCCATTGTTTTCTTCCTCTGCCTCTGCAAAGTCTAAAGGCTCATTGTAACATGGAAATATCACAAGATGGCAGCTACTCTGCCCCTTGAGATGTCTGAGTGATTGCAAGAGCACAGCTCTTCTGAGGACATGTGGCATGAGCCACAAATAGAAATTAATATATGGAATTTCCATGTGCAATATAAATTTTTAAAGAGTTATAGAACTTGCAGAAGGCCAGTGTGGGCTGTGATCATTCTAACTTTGATATTACCTACTCAAACTCCTCTGCCTGAGTAATCCTACATGAGAGAGAAAAGGAGGCTACAGTTTTACACCATCCGATTTTGTTTCTCACTCCACAGGGTTCAAATGTATAGAATACACTAAGAAAATCTTCAGGGAATTGTTCTGTTCAAATAATAATTTCTAATCCTAAATATAACCAGATAGAATAAGAGTTTTTTCCAAAAAAATGAAGACTATTTAGGGGGTACATTTGGCTAACATGAATTGCTTTTGTACAGTTTGAGTCAAAGTTAGAATTGTGCCCACCTCACCTTAATAGTTCATTGTATCCATTAGGTGTGAATTTACCTCTCCCACCTGCTTGCTTTCCACTGAGCTTTGATGTGCACCTGGGTGTGATCAATTAGTTCCAATTTAATAGTGACTACATGTAGAGTTTATTTTTCCATTCTTGTGAAACATCACCTAGAATAATGGTCTCCAGTGGCATCCAGGTATACAGATACCACATTTTATTAATCCACTCTTATAGTAATGGGCATTTGAGCTGGTTCTACATCTTTTTATTTATTTATTTTTTTTAGTGACAGAGTCTCACTTTATTGCCCTCAGTAGAGTGCTGTGGTGTCATAGCTCACAGCAACTTCCAGCTCCTGGGATTAGGCAATTCTCTTGCCTCAGCCTTCTGCATAGCTGGGACTACAGGCCCCCGCTGCAATGCCTGGCTATTTTTTGTTGCAGTTTGGCTGGGGCTGGGTTCAAACCTGCCACCTTCGGTATATGGGGCCTGTGCCCTATCCACTGAGCCACAGGCACCACCCTGGTTCTACATCTTTGCAACTGTGAATTGTGCAGCAATAAGCATTTGAGGGCAAGTGTCTTTTGATAGAATGAGTGTTTTTCCTTTGGGCAAATCCTTAATAGTGGAGATTGCTGCATTACATAGTAGGTCTACTTTCAGATCTCTGAGGAATCTCCATAAGACTTCCCACGGTGGTTGCACTAGTTTGCTGTCCCACCTAGAGTGTTTTAGTGTCCCTTTCTCTCTGCATTCTACTAGCATCTGTTGTTAGAGATTTTTTGATGAAAGCCATTTTTACTGGAGTCAGGCGATATAGTTTTGTTTAGCACTTGCATGATGATTAGAGACATTGAGAACTTTCTTCCTATGTGTATTAGCCATTAGTCTATTTTCTTTGGAAAAGCTCCTATTTGTGTATTTTACCCACATTTTTCCTGGGGTTGTTTTGTTTCTTGCCAATTTGCTTCGATTCTTGTAGATTCTCATTATCAGCCCTTTGTCAGATGTACAGCACTCTGTTGTCTCCTTGGCTGTACATAAGCTTGTTAATTTAATCAGCTCATTTGTTAATTTTGTTGCTTCTGTGACTGCTTTTGGGGTCTTCTTCATAAATTATTTGCCTAGACCAGAGTGTTGCCAAAATTTTCTTCTAGAGTCCTTATAGTTTCCCATCTTACACTTGTTTGTTATCCATCATGAATTGTTTTTTGTGAGTAATTATTTTTTGTGAGAAGTGTGGATCCTGTTTCAATCTTCTATATGTGTCTATCCCTTTTCCCCAGCACCATTTGTTGAATAGGGATCCTCTTCCCCAGCGTATGTTACTGTGTGCTGTGTCAACACGAGGATGGTTTCACATCTGGGTTCTCTGGTCTGATCCATTGGTCTAGGTTTCTGTTTCTGTGGCCGTGCTATGCTGTTGGGGTTCCTAGCTTTGGATAGTTGTGATATTTTAAATACTGATCCAAATAGTTAAAACAAAATAATCAAAACACAAAACCCCAAATTCATAGTTGATCCAGCATTTAATTATTGACCCAGCAGATAATTTTGGATTATTAGTAGAGCATGAACAAGATATCTGAGGAGGCTACATTTGGCTCAGTGAATTCATTTCCATTCTCTGTCCAACTTCTATCCCAGTATTTTTCCATGATAGCATACTGAGAGTTACGTTTTTGTAACTTTGAAAACATTCATTGTTCTTGGTAACTTATGATAAAAAAGCACTTTAGAAATCATTCCAAATTCCACACCATTGAAGAAACAACTCTTGTTGGCTTAGATATTATTTTATCATTGGAACTCTACAAACCTCATAAATCTGGATTTTGGACAAATATGTTCAGTGGGAGAATTAAGTTCAGAATATAAAAGATGCTTTGAATATATGTGGAATTAGCTTTTACTGTTTATAAATTTATGTTTATTTATACGCTGTATCAGTGACTTCACTGATGTCTCATATTTTTAACCTTCAGCAATATTATCTAATTGTGATGATATAAGGCAATTTCACTTTGCTTATCAAATTAAGCACAATGACAGTGTATTTCTCTCAAAATGTAATAAGAAATCACAGCATTATTTGTAAAAACATAAAATTATTTAATATATTTGATTGTATTTACACATATGTGACTTTTTATGCACTAAAAAGGTTTAAACTCTGAGCGTAAAATATTTTGATTGATTGTACATGCACTGTAAAAAATGTTATTTGACAATTATCTCTGAAGTATCGATGATCAAACTATTAAAATATTATTTTGTATATTTTATGTTTGTGTTTAGAGTTATTGCACTTTTAGTATTTGGATAAATTTTTAAAGATAGATGGCTGTGTTGGAGAAAAAAGAAAAAACAGATTCTAATCCATTTGCAGTCTACTGTAGTCACTTCTCCAAATGATGTCAACACAATTAATACAATCTCATTATTATGCTGAAGGAAGTCATCCCAAGATCAAAGAATGAAATCTGGTACAAATTATGATTAACATACTACAGCTACCTAAATGTGTGTGCAGTGACTTCAGTTCATTTTACATGATCACTCATTTAATTAGTATTTGTTTATATCCATAGGTGACCAGTTCAAGTTACGAAGTGCAAGTTTTATAGTGCTGCCAATTCTCCCATTTTGTGACTGTGTTTCTGACGAAAGTCATTGATAATTGTGTATTGCTATGCTCTTAAAAGCATGAGGATGTTTTTATTGGTATGAATTTAGTTGCAGTAAATAAGTTGCACAAAAACTGGACATGTTGATAAGTATTTACTACCTCTTTGTCAGTTTAAGTTTGTTTTTCTCATATCTCAAGTTAGTTCTCTTTTTCTTTTTTAAGACTGTCAAAATTAGCAGCTGGGAAAGAAAATTCTAGTTAGGTTTTGGAACCAGACAGCATTATGACACTTGTCCATGAATTGTTCAATGAATTGTATCCCTAAGATCATTCACTTTTCTGTATGTACATTTTACTTAGTAAAAAGTTAAAAAAAGCGCACCACTCCTTTTTAATAGTTTGAAATATATCTGCATATAAGGATTATTAGTGTATTTTTATTTCATTTTACTTCTGGACAATTTCCTGAACCATAATCTGGGCAGCTAAGGTCTGGAGGTCTGGAGTAGAGTCTGATTATTGCAACTGTTTTTAATAACATCTACAGGTGATTTTGATCACCTTTCTAATTTGAAACAAATCACATATAGAGATGCAGCAGAGGGAGTCACACACTTACATACAAGCCAGAGGGTCCACTCATGAATATGGATCATTTACATTGTATTGATTTGACAAGTGTATTTTGATTAAATAAATAAGCAAGGAAATGAGAAAAGCAAAAGTAGTGGAACAAATCAATGGCGAAGACCGCGTAATATGAAGCGATACATGGCCACGTCACTACTGAAGAAGATGACAGCAACTGAGTGAATCTCTTACATACCGTGTTTAGCAAAAAGGAAAAATGTATAAACATTATATATTATAATGCATGTAAATAGAGTTTGAAAGGCAAAATAAACTGTATATCACTAAGTATATACAAATGAGCACATCATAATAAAAAACACCAGACCGAAGATAGTATTTGCCTCTGATGAGGGAAGAGGGGGGATAATGAAGAGACCTGACAACTTGGCAAACTGGTGTCTTTTTTTTAGTGGTAAACTGTTTGTCACTGCTATTGTTGTTATAGCAGTTTTACTATCTTATGTTTGAAATACTTCCTAAGAAATAAAAAACAATAAATTAAATGGTTTGTAATCCCACCAACAGTGTATCTGTGTTTCTTTCTCTGTGCTTGCCCATCAACCCAGGAAGGGATTAATTAATTGTGGTATATGTACACCATGGAGTACTACTCAGCCCCAAAGAGGGAGACTTGATCTCTGTTGTATTAACTGGGATGGAGTTGGAGAACGTTCTTAGTAAAGTATCTCAAGAATGGAAAAG
>NW_003852473.1:4535784-4557915 GCF_000181295.1 Otolemur garnettii
TTATAGAAACAAAGTGAAGGCACTAGGGAATGTGGACTGATCTTCATCTCCACACGTGTGTGCTCTGGGGAAGAGACCAGACCTTTGATGTTTCTCCAATGCAGTAAGTTTATGAACTCAGAAATCTGTTGACTAGTATTTGAAAGAATTTAGAAAAAGCCAAAAAATAAGAGAAGGAAATTTCTTTAAGATTGCTTTAAATGCTTCACATTGTTTGTCTCTCTTTTCATCTAAGAGATGCCATGAGAAAAGTTTATTCATTTAAAACATAATAGTAAAACAAAACAAAACATAATAGTAAGTCAGACAGGTAGGGTCACAGTAAAAATTTTGTTCTTTATTAGTTCTTTATTAGTCTGCTTATGTTCTTTATTAGTTTCCAATGTCATAATTTGTTTCCTTAAATTAATTCACTATTTCTTTGCTGTAGTTTGAAAATCACTAACCAGGAAAATCCGTTTGGATCCAGAGACTAGGTGTTTGGCAGGTAAATCCGAATTTCTGTGCCCTATGCCTCCCTCTCATCCCCAACACCCAGACACAGGAGTGCAGAAGAGTTGCTGCAGATTAATTTCTGAAATGAAAGAAGCACGTTTTATTTTTCATTTGACTTTAGAAGATTTATTTAAAAGTCTAGCTCAACGCCTCACTTGCAAACAGGCTATTTGTGAAAGTTACCTCCAGGGAAAACTAATCAGCCAGAGAAGTTATTGGTTCTTTTGGGTCAGAAGAAAATAATTATACATATACAAATTATATTCATATATAATTTCAGGATGTATATGTCTATATCCTGAAATCATACAGTTTTCCCAGGTATTACATGAGACATTTAATTATTTTGATATACATTACAGAAATCTACATTTGCCTGTATAATAATTGTGGCTCACTGGCTTACTTCATAGATTACTTCTCTTTGGCAACAGAGAATTACACTTTAGTGTCTCAGCAATAACACCACTGTTACAACCAGTGAATGCTGGTCTGGACACATCCTAGTCCACTACAGTTTAAAGAAACTTTGAGTGCCTTCAGCAAATTCCTCTTATCAGTGTTTGATTTTACTTTAAAAATAGTAACAGATCGGTGGTTGTCCGGTCTCAGCTGAGGAACGTCCTGTCCGCAATCTGTAAAAGCAAATTGTAAAATTGTATGCCCCGAATGTTCAAAAGGGTTTTGTTTTGTACCTTTCTCTGGAAATAAAGACTATGAAAGACCTTCATTCCCATAGCTATACATGACTTTTTTAAATTTGATTTTTAATAAATATGTCCAAAATAATAAGCAACAATTAATGTTTCTTTTTGCATGTTTCTTTTTTGCAGTTTTTTGGCTGGGGCTGGGCTTGAACACACCACATCTGGCATATGGGGCCGGCACCCTACTCCTTTGAACAACACGCGCCACCTATAAATGTTTCTCTTTATAAAAAAGTCTACCAAACATAAAATATAGCAAAGTTTCTGATGTGTTTGAAATGATACTGACAAAATAATGATTTGCTACTCAATTATCAACAGATTATTTGCATTCGATATTTGCATACATTTCTAATTGTCAGGCCACTGGAAAATTATAGACATTGGTTAATATGGTTTTGCAAACATAGGACTCCTCAGAGGAATTTAATGGTTTAGGTATAATTTATATGTAATACTTAAAATTAATAAAAATAAAACAATAAAGAAAAAAAACCAAAATAAAAAAAGGAAAAAGAAAAATCAAAAAAAAAGCCTGAATTTTATAACATTTTTAATGACAGAAAAGGGAGACTATTCTATTGTTTTATAATATACTTATAAGCCCACTTGCCAAGAGAGTTTTATATGCTGTCCTGAACATGAAATTAATCTATGTTCTAAAAGATGATAATGTCTCAAATACTAGAGAAGCATTCAGCTTAACTGTGAGACTGACACTTCATATGTACCAGAGGATTTTGTAATTTAAATATAAAAAATTAATTCATAAATCTTTTTATATTAATAGCCATCATTGCCAAAGATGATAAAAAATAAATAGTTTTGCATGATTATCAATGGGTTTAACAATATGATATAATTATTTATAATATCACTAATAGTACAAATGGAGAGAGAAACTTTATCTTTCTGTTGTTAAGATTGTGTTGTTTTTATAACTTATGATAGATTTTGCCTTTATCTGCTGTAACTACTCTAACAAAAAGTGTGCCATCAATTTTAGTATATTCCATTATTCATGTAAAAATAAAGCCAACTTAAAAAAATAAATGAATAAAGCCAGGTTAATATGCACAGAAGAAAGGATTATACCTAGGAAAGTTTAATGTTACCTGTATTCTCCTCTATAATAGCTAAATACATTAGTGTTTTTGTTTTTATTATGATAATTCTCTAAAATATTGTTTGTTGAATGGAACTATGTGCATATGTACAATAAAAAGATGTTAAAGGTGTTAAATGAAGATAATTGAGATGAGAAGAAAATTAATGCAGATGATAACAAGCTTAAAGGAACAAATGTATAGGTGATTTTTAAACAAACAAGATTATACTATAACTTCTTATGTTAAAATTCAAAATTATATTACAAGCCAAAAAATAAATCAGGAAATTCTCAAATTGTAAGGGAATTTTAGGTGTTCTAATTTCCCTTCAATTTACAGCTGAAAACGATAAGCTCAGCAAAGATTAAGCCACTTGACCCAATTCAAACAAATTCTAGAGAGTTGATCACATCCTGGATGTTACTCTTAAAGTCATATGTGTCCTTAAACTTGAGGTTCATTTTTTGTTATGATGTTTGAAGAACTCAGAATTTTATGCTATGCTATTGTTCTTGTACTAAAAACAGTGGTATTAACACTTTTTTTCTTTTTCCCCCTGGTTTTAGTACAGCTGATCTTGTTCTTGCTCCTGGTAACATTGTTATTCATTCATTTTGCTAATATTTCTTGAGCACATGTTATTTCCCAGGTAGTCTCCTAGGACCAAAATCCCCTTAGAGGAAAAAAGCTGTCAGGTTCCCTTGCTCTCACAAGATGAAGGATAAAATCGTTGATAATCAAAAAGCAATTTCCAAATTTTAAGTGCTACAAAGAAAATAAAACATGGTTACAGGCTGAAGAGTGAGTGAAGGAGAAAGTTTGCTTAGTGTGGTCAGCGAGGGCTTTTGAGCCAAGACATGAAAAATGAGGAAGAACTAATATTGAAAAACCATTGCACTGATGGGCTTCCTGTAGAGAGACCATGAAGTGCAGGAGCACAACAGGGAAAACGAGCTTGGGTGCTGGAGAAATAGTAACAGGGATGAGAAGCCAGCAGGATGGTATTCAGGCCCAGCTCACTGAAAGGTCTTTCAGAAGCGCTCAGGAGTTTGGATTTTGTTTCAAGGGCAATGATAAGCCACTGGAAGGTAACAACAGGTAGGAAACTGCCATGTTCTCATTTCCATTTTGAGAGATTGCCCTGGTGGCTGATAGACAATAGTTTGCAAGGCAGTAAAAGGATTCACATTGAGGTTGGTATCCAACTAATTCTCCTGTCAAGAGCAATTGTATTGTTGGTTCAAGAAAAAAGCTTGATAAAAGATCAAACAACAACTCCTCATGCAGCAACTACCATTTTAAAGCATCAGAGAGTAAACAAAGACTCCAGGACTTACCAAGACACGATCCCTGAAAAGAGGGAAAAGTGCTAAATGAATCATCCTTTCTGCCAGGGCTCCCTCCTATGCATTTGCTGATCTTCAGGACGGGCCAAGGGTGCTTGGGGGCTGGGCGGTGAGGGGGAAGACCATGCACAGAGCAGGGAGAAGGACTTAGATAGTCTAGGTAATTATTTTGGTGGTGATAGCATTTGTAATGTTATATAACTGTATTGTGGGATAAAGCACAAATACACATAATAGGAAATAATAAGTAAAACATTATCCTCGGAACAGAGAGATTTGCAAAAAGTCATGAAACTACTTTGATGAATTCTTTGCCAATAAACTTGAAAATCTAGATGAAATAGGTAGATTTTAAAAATATGATTTACCAAGATAAATAAAGAAATTTAAAAAACATATTCTGTACTTTACAATGTACATAAATTTCTGAAAGAAATGCCTAACGAGGGGCACCAGGTCCAGATGACCCTACATGATAATAATACCAAATTCATGCATCGGAAAACCCCAATGCTACTTGAACAATCCAAAGCATCCAAAATAAGGAAGCGCGCCAAATTCTCTTTATGAAATGTATATAAAATTAAGCAAACTGTCAGAGAGATTGCCCATAGAAACACAAGAAAATTGGCGAAGCAAGAATCCAATGTACTCAATCCTAGTTGTTAACATAAATGCTGCAGGTGACACTCCCTTAAATTACATTTTGTGCTGATGCGAACAAATTAAATCCAGTCACACATTGAAAAATAGTATGCACAAAGTAAATTAGGGCAGGGGACTCAATACAGGGAAATTCTTTTACCATACTTGGGGGAAATCATTCGGTGATCTTTACATGAGGACATTTGACCTATTGAACACCCATAGCTGTTTGTAAACTGGATCAATAATACAGGAATTGATGTATTTTTAAAAAATTGCTTAAAATTAATCTTTATATCAGCCAGAAGTGTTTTACTGGGAAAATCCAAGAGGGTCCCCAACAAAGTCAGGAACATAACTAGGGTACCTGCTATTCCCACTGATGTGTAGCACTGATTTTGAGATACGAGGCCAAGGCATTTGGACCATAAAGGACAATCAGAATATGAGATTTGGAAAAGAAAATGGGGCTCAAAGCCTATAGCTCAGCAGCTAGGGTGCCAGCCACATAGACAGGAGCTGGCACATTCAAACCCAGCCCGGGCTTACCAAACAACAATGACAACTACAACCAAAAAATAAATAGCCAGGAATTGTGGGGGGTGCCTGTAGTCCAAGGTATTTGGGAAGCGGAGGCAAGAGAATCGCTTAAGCCCTGGAGTTTGAGGTTGTTGTGAGCTGTGATGTCATAGCACTCTACCGAGGGTGACAAAGTGAAACTCTGTCTCAAAAAAAAAAAAAAAAAAAAAAAAAGGAAAAAATATATAATGACACATTAAGAGAGCAAATTTAGAGAACTAACAAACATAAAATTAACACTGATAAATCAATAGTTTTAATATACAGAAACAAAACCAGTAATATTATGGGTTAGTGGAGAATATTCTTCAAATTAGAGTAGCAAAAATGAAAGTATAGCTAGAATATACCTAGAAAGAATTGTGACAGAATCTATGAAAAACCTAAGTAAGAGATCAAGTATAAACAATTTTGAAAAACACAGAACCATACTTGAAGTAATGAAAAAAGTGCTGTGTTCTTAGTTGGGAGGATGAAACACACCAAAGTGTTAATTCTCTTTAAGAATTTATTAATTTAACATGAGCCCAAAGTAATTATTATGACATTTTTCTATAGTTAGATCAGTTGATTATAAAATTCACAAGAGAAAAAAAATGAATATCCTAAAATACCTTGAAAAATAGAAGCTATGTTTAGGTGGTTGGGTAAATCGGATATTAAAGTATATTACAGAGCCTTCATATTAAAACATAGTACTGACAAATTACTGTACTGAAAAGCCAGTGAAAAGAATAAACCCAGTCTCACACTCAGGTTTACATAAAAATTTTGCATACAGCATTGCAAATTTGTGAAGGAAGACAGAATATTGAATAACTGGTTTTACATAACAGGTTAGCCATATGTAAAAAATAAAAGATTAAATGGGATCCATTTTTTATAAAATCCACTGGAATAAAATCAAAGTGAATCATATTTTTATATGTAAAAAATAAAATATGAACAGTAACAGGTACAAGAAGAGCCACTTGGGGGGACCACTTCATAATCTGAAAGTGGAACCAACTACGGCTACAGGTCCTGAAGCCTTAAAAACAAAAGTCTGGCCAATTATACCTTAAACATATCAAAATATGCATGCAAACCTAAGAAAAATGTTTAAAATTTGTGTCTCAAATGATAGTATTTTGAATAATAATATATTTCTCCTAAATTAAGAAAATAACAATTAACCAACCCAATAGGAATGGATAAAAATAAATGCAGGGTTGGTCTCCAGTCTCTGTCACCAGAATAGTCAGATAAAGGGCGAAAGAAGATCTGAGCTACAGACAGGATTGTTTGGTTGACATAAAACCTATGTGCTGGTACTCTAACCCCATACCAAAACAGACTTCTTAATCACTTCACTCTAAATGGAGGGATGGAGAAGTAATGCAAATAAAGCGGAAAGATAGACATTGGCAACGGCCAGAATTGCAGAAATCCTACGAATAAAATATGTATTTTGTTGAATTTCTGAGTTGGATTATATCTACTTGTTTTGGTCTATACTGTCAGTACTACAGGGTCTCAAATCACTGGAACTAAATAAAATCTTATAACAGTGGTTCTCAATCTTCCTGACTCCACAACCCTTTAATACAGTTCCTCATGTTGTGGTGACCCCCAACCATAAAATTATTTTTGTTGCTACTTCATAACTGTAATTTTGCCACTGTTATGAATCATAATGTAAATATCTGATACGCAGGATGGCTTAGGTGACCCCCGTGAAAGAGTCATTCCACCCCCAAAGGGGTCGCGATCCACAGGTTGAGAACCGCTGTCTTATCAGAATGATAATATCCTGCATTTGGTCACTTATAAAAAGCAAGAAACACCATGGCTGGAACTGATTTCACTCCATGCCCACCTTGACCCCTTCGCAGGGTCAAGGACCTGTAATGAGCTGTGGCTGGCGGCTCCTTAGCAAACCGGTGGGCAACGCCGGCCTATGCTTCCGGCCCGATTCTCTCCTCTACATCCTCCACACTCTCTGTTCATATAACCTTCAGTTTTTCTTATTGCCCTGTCTTCTTCATTAGTATTCATTTTCCAGAGATGTAGAAATAGTTTTGCAACTAAGTCATCTCTTAAAATTTGGACTAAGGTACCATCCTACACCGTCCACATATACATGTACGGTGACAAGGGCACAGCAGTTCCTCTTAACTGTAGGGAAGATTCTTCTTTCCTTTGATTCATCTGTCTTATATTTCCTGGAATTGTGGTCTGTGTAGAAATATAAAAATATAAAATACAATTATTTTATATTTAATAATAGTTAATATTTTATATGTAAAAAGCATATTTGTTTATATATACATGAATTATACATATATATTTATAGGATAAAACAGAGAAAACATGCCTGTGTGTGTACAGGATTTTAAGTCATGATGTGGCTATTATTTTGAAGTTCCTATAAAAGACTTAGCAATTAGAAAAATCTGATTTCCTCCTGAAAGTTAAATTATAAAGTCATAACATAATGGACAAGAGCTTATGAAATTCACTTGAAAAGTACATACTAGATCCTAGGACCTTGGGGCTTTCTTTAATATGTCTTGACACATAGGACCTGAGTAAATGCATTTGAAAATCTGAAGAAAGCGTATCAATTCAGAGACTAACTCATAATTTCAAGATGCAAAGAACAAAAATAACTATAAAGAAAATGTTTCCAATTCCCAAATAAACCCTTCCTGAAGAGAGGGAGGCCTCAGCAAATGGACTGAGTATTCTCAGTTCCATCAGGAAAGCTATTAAATGTGGGTGCCTGCATTGGACACTGTTAGTCTTATAACCTTATGATTCAATTTATCTAACTCTCTGCTTTCTTTTGTATTTACCCCCAAATTGTCAGTTTTTAATTGGCTTCCCACATATATTGCAATGACAAGTATTGCCATACACATGATATTTATACCTCTCACTGACAGTCACCATATTGGCCTTCTGATGTCCTTTATGTGATAAAAGCTAGTCTTTAGGTCCTGACCATCTCACCTGTGACAGTAACAACTCCTTGGACCTTCAAGTTGGAGAACAGATCTAGGATGCTACAAATCACTGAGTTTCAACCCAGCGATGTTTAGCTGAGTTCTAACTATGCTTCTCTGTGGTTCTCAAACAAGAGTCCTTACCATGACCCCCTGGGGGACGTTTAGAAACAAATTTAAGAAAAACAGATACTTATGTGCCTCTCCCGAGATCTACCACATCAGAATGTCTGTTAGTAGAATCTAGGAAGCCCCCTAAATCATTCTGATGGGGCAAACCTGACAAGTCAGTGACCCATGTTTGTAAAACCACTGTGATACTGCTGCTCTGTCACAGTTGTCCTCTGTCCTTCCACACATAATTCCTGACAGTATAGGCCATATGTGGACAAAGGGTATAAATATATAGGTTAGGCAGTTACTTCTAATAACAACCAGTGCTCATCCCAGTCTCTGTATATAGGCAATAGCCTCAGTGATTTTAAATGGAGATTGGGAGATTGACTGACAAAAAATAAAATTATTGCAAGTGTTGTTTAACATTTTTAACAGTTGTATTTCCTGTATGACCTTGTCAATTGATGCTATTACATATAGAAGACTCAGCTTTGTTGGGGAGAGTGGGGAGCAGAGCCTTTCTTTGCCTTGGGATTTGTAAAGTCTTTCCCACCCTGGAAATAGAAGCCAATATATTTACAAAAGCAGTAAGTGTAGTATTCTGTTCAGTAATTACATGGATGCATGAGTTATATTGATTTACTTTGTTCTACCTAATATTGAACCAAAAATTGTTTAAGATTACCAAGAAAAAAATATATAAAAGGCAGTAACAAAATATGTTCAAAATGATAGACACGAATAAATTTCAAAAAATGTGAAAGCAAAGGTAGAGAAATTCATAGATCAGGCACATACACCAAAAGAAAATGCCTGAGACTCTGAACACTTATTACAGTGAAAGTCATAATTTTGTAGCACATTTATTAGTCAATGCTAAAAGGGAAACACTGATCAATTCAAAAGATATTAACTGAGACAGCTGCAGTCAACAAGGCAGTGTCCTGTATAGGGCACATGGGAAGGGGAGACTATAATCTAGTAATAAAGAGTCATCACTTAAAAAGAATATCAAACTTCAATATGGCATCAACAATCCCACCTTCTCCATGATACCTTAAAACCCAGAATGAGTTAGTTAAAGCCAGATCTTCCTGATGCATGACTCTATCCCAGCCCTGAGCTAGTCTTCTCTGTGGTCAGAGTCAGTGAGTAGACTTTAGAGTGATGTTTTGCGAGTGAGAGTTTATGTAAGATGAACATAGCACTGAGTGCATCCTCATTCCTCATTCACGCCCTGTGCCCGTTGTACCCTCCAATTGATTTCCTCTGCCATCATACAATACACCACTTCTTCTCTCTCTGACTTATCCAGCTAGAGTAAAATATAATTTAAGGGAGTGTCACAGTATTTATGTTAACAACTAAAGGAGACAAGAGACAAACTAAAGTTCATAATTAAAAATATAATGCAGCTCACTTTACAATCACCAAAATGTGGAAATAGACTAAATGCCCACCAACCCAGGAATGGATTAATAAGCTGTGGTACATGTACACCACTATTCAGCCACTTAAAAAAGTGGAGACATTACATCTTTAATGTTAACCTGGATAGAGCTGAAACACATTCTTCTTAGTAAATTTATTACAAGAATGGAGAAGCAAGAATGCAATGTATCAATTCTAATATGAAGCCAGTAGGTGATCTAATACATACCTTCATAAGAGAAAAATTCAAATGAATTCAAAATGGGGGGCAGAGGACTGATGGAGGGAGGAGAGGGGAGGAAGATTTTGGACAGGGGGCTAAGGCGTATGGCCCACCTTTTGGGGGCAGGACATAATTACAAGAGGGACTTTACCTAACAAATGTAATCAGTGTAACCTAATCCTTTGTACCCTCAATAAACCTGAAACAATAAAAAAAAGTACATAGAAAATAAATTACTTATTTTTACAAGTAAAAATAATAATATAAATATATTTTTTGTTGCCTCATGATAATCATTAATGTATCAAAAAACAAAAGTTTTTTAACAAAGGCTGCCCAATATCTAAGGTTTATTGGAGAGAATCTTTGTAGTTTTTCTGACTTTCAGGGCAGAAAAAATCTTATATATGTACAACTTCTACAATATTAGAAGATTAACAAAAATAAATTTATAATATCTATACCTTATACTCTTCCAAAATATATTGGGCAAAAAAAGAGAATCCACAGCATAATACATTTTCAAACAATTGAGTGTTTAAAGTTGTAATCATGATAAATGTTACAATATATTGTAAGTGACAAAAAGATGAAGGCTTCTAATTTTTCAATTTCCTATTCTGAGTCATATACTGAGAAAAAGACTTTCTATAATTTTGTGTAATTTTTGCCTCACCCAAACATGGAATTAATACTCCTATCATAGATAAAGAAATTTGAAGGATATATTTCAAAGTAGTTGATAGACTGCATGAAGAAATCAAAGACAGTAGCATACTGTACACATTTTATAATTCACAATTTTGAAAGGAACAACAACTTTAGGAGAAATAAAAGTGATGTTTAAACATGTGGCTATTTATAGCAGAGAGAAAATTTATGTAGGTCATTATGAAAAAGCCTGTATATACTTATACCCATGTAGTAAATAAAATGTTTCCTCGAGCTGTTTTCTTAATTTTTAGAAAATCTTTATGATATAAAGTAAGACAAAGAGAAATGCATTGAAAGTGAACATTTCTCCCTTTCTTTCTCCTTCCTCTCCTCTCCTCCCCCCACACTTTGTGTCCTTTAGAAGCAACTGCTCTCTTCATTCTGCGTGCTTGGCAGTGTCCTTCTAAATGTGCCCTTATATTGTTCAAATAACTTGATATTTTCCCAAGCTATTTCATAAAACAGATGCCTTGGGTCTCCTCTGAGTATACAGTTTTCTGATATAGTCTACCTTAACACAAGATAATTTTGTTAAACTACAGTTGGAATAACTTAATTTCATATCTTTTGGATAATCCTCTATAAATATTTCATCAATCAGATAAATGTTTGTAGAATACATATTAGGTGTGACAAATTGCAGTCACAAGGTTCAATTTATTTTTGTATTGCTTTACCTGAAATATTCATGGATTAATCTAGATGGCATTGAAATAAAAATAGCACTGGCCAAGACTGATAAGTGCAAAGAACAGTGGATAATGCCAAAAGAGTTCAAAGGAGCAAGAGATTTCTTCTAGATGACAGGGTCAGGGATTAATGGAGAAGATGGTAAAATAGGAACTGAGTTGCATTCATTTGGAGGAAAATGTACTGTTGAGGGAATAAAAAGAGAAAAAATCAGAGGCAGAACAGATGAAAAGAGAATATGAATAAGGTGAAAGGAAGACTCAGAGGACTGGATAAAGAATTGCTAATAAGACTTTTAGCAACATGAACAGAACCTTTTCCCAAGAAGAAAGATGAGTGGCCAACCAACATGTGAAGAAATGCTTACCATCCCTAGTCATCAGAGAAATGCAAATCAAAACCACCCTGAGATATAACCCCAGTAAAAATAGCCCACGTCACAAAATCCCAAATCTGCATATGCTGGTGTGGGTGTAGAGAGAGGGGTACATTGACGCACTGTTGATGTGATTACAAACTAGGTTGGCCTTTTTTGGAAAGATGTTTGGAGTATCCTCAGAGAACTTACAACAGATCATCCATTTGACCCTGCAATTCCATTACTAGGTATCTATCCAGAAGAAAGGACATTTGCACTAAAATGTCGCAGCTCAACTCACCATTGCAAAGATTTGGAAATAAGCCAAGTGCTCATCATCCCATGAATGGATTGATAAGCTGTGTATATATCAATACATATATACCACAGAATACTATTCCACCATTAAAAGATGGAAACTTTGGAGACTTTGCATCTTTTGTATTTACCTGGATGGATTTGGAGAACATTCTGCTAAGTAAAGAATCTCAAGAATGGAAAAGCAAGCATCCCATGTACTTAGTACTAATGTGAAAATAGTAGACCAATAACTACAGATCCACGTGAGAAAAAAAACACAATTAAATTCAAGAAGGAGTAAGGGTCTCAATTTGTTGCCACCTATCAGGTACAATGTAGGGGTATGTGACACACTTCCTAGGTGAAGGACTTTGGATTTTACCTTACAAATAATGTAACCTAATCATATGCATCCTCATAGTAACCCATTACCAGAAGTGAAATAAAATTAAAACTATAAAAAATAAAAGAAAGACTCATAGATAATTATTATACCTTTTCTGGGTTAGTGTTTTAACATTACTTTTGGTGGACGTCTAGGTAGTACATGGGGGTGCCTCAGAGACCTAAGCAGGAGATGGAATGGCCAGTAGACAGGGCTCCAGGCCACCAGGGATGTCTCAGCCAGAGCAGCTAATTTGTATTTGTATTCTCTCTCTCTCTCTCTCTCTCTCTCTCTCTGTCTCGGAGAGAGGGGAGTTCTTTGCTTAAAAGTGATAGAAACCCTATTTCAAACTGAGAGGATGAAAGGAAAATTTATCAGTGTAAGCAACTGTAAGCAGAGCAAGATTGACGCTTGGGTTTAGAGGACTAAATTGAGGACTAAGACATTTCTAGAAAACACCTATTTCTTCTGTTTCATGTAACTGCATCTGACATGTGACATGTACTGCTTCAGTATTCTGAAGATGGTCCTTACCAGATAGACAGGACTGGCTATGACGCCTGCAGATCACAGCATCATTAGAGAAGGGCTAGATTTCTTACAAGGTCCTATTTGAAAAGTTCCTGGAAAACACTGTTTTTGGGTCAGATGTCTGTTGTTGTCCAACTAAGTGGGACCAGAGGAGAATTCAGTTAAAACAAAGAGAAGTGCTTCATCATTTCTTGTTCTTCCCCACTCAGCCCCTCAGCCCACTCTATTACACTGACACCTGCGCCTGTGCTGGGCATGCTCCTGCCGTAGGGCAGACATTAATTTTTCTCTCTGCCTACAGCACTAGATATTCTATGAAAAAAAAAATAATAACGGTGAAGATTTGCAATATTCCATTGGCTTTAGTTACCTGTCTGAAAGCTAGGTCATGACTAAATTAGAGAAAGGATGATGGTTACAGTCTACTAAAAGCACTAATGTATTTGCCATTGGCCAAATGCTAATTGGCAGACTTTGACCTATTGAGTTCTGCGTTGGATTCTGCTATATATACATAACATTTGTGTAACACCTCTTAGTTGATGTAGTAACTTTGTGATATTTCTTCATATAAATGTCACATATTCATTACTTGATAATCTGATGTGTGCATTGTTCTAGGTTCTAGGGGTTCAGGAAAGAATAAACTGAGTGGAGAGGGGTAGATAATATATGTAAACAAATAAAACAAGAAAATAAAAGATGGTGATAAAAACTACGAAAACAGAATGATAAGACAATAAGTGATTGGTATTTATCTTAGACTGTGTTGTTAGGAAATATCTCCTTTTGGTTTTGAAGAATAAATGATCAGAGAAAGCTATTCTGTGACCTGTCTCAGTCAATTCCAGCTTCTAGAACAAAATGCCATATACTAAGTTACTATAAAAAGCAGAAATTTATTCTTCACAATTCTGAAAGTTGAAAGTCTGAGTGTTGGTAGTGTCAGGTTGTGGTGAGACCCTCTTTAAGGTTGCACACTGCCACGTTTTCCTTAATATCCTCACATAGTGAAAAGAGGACAAGAGAGTTCCCCGGGGTCCTTTTCACAAAGGTACTAATCCCATCCATGGGGTCACCACTCCTATGACCTTGTTCCTCCCAAAGGCCCCAACTTTTAAGACCATCTTCAGAGTTAGAGGTTAAGATTCTAACATATGCGTTTTAGGAAGACACAAACATTCAGTGCATCATAGTGACAGTGAGTCAAGTCCTACAGAGCACAGAGAATTCATTCATTCGTGGGTCCAATCTACAAATGCTACTAACTCTCATTATGTGGCGTAGGAGACACAGACATTCAGATTCAAAAGAGACTAACTCGATGAGCTCTGCCCTCATGGCACTTACCTTCCACTCATGATGCCACACCTCTGAAGGATTTCTCAACTCTGTTTTCCCATCACTCTACTGGATTTAAATTTCAAGAGAGGAGGAAAATTATCACCTAGGTTAGTTGTCAAGCCTTTTCCCTTTGCCCACAGATGGGGCAGAGCAGACATTTGGATTCTTTGGCTTGGCTAGTGGAGAGCAGGAGGGTGCTTTTTACTGAGCCCCCAAACCTAGAAACGTTCCCCCAAAGGAATAATCTTCAGGTTCTGGATCACAGATAAAATGACAGCTACCAGCTAAAACCCTTTAGTGTTACAGTTTGTTAACTCCTTACATGTGGTGGAAAAGGAAAAAAGCCTAACTCAATTGAAATAGAATTAAAAATCTGATTTATACATGAATTATAATTCTAACACTTACCCTAGTATTTACAGTGTTTTGATTCATTTAATTTTGACAGTCAGTAATGATTAAATCTTAAAATATTACAGTTACATTTACATGTTACTTATTGAACACTCTTTCTATTTTCATAAAATATTATAAAAGCTTCCCTAAAAAAACTCAGGGAAGTTTCAGTTTTCAATTTTCACCTTTAAAAAGTCCCATCTGAAATACTTAACTTTCAAAAGCGTAATATGGGAAAGTAAATCACAACCCATATTGTTACTTTCTCTGTGCTGGATTAGGAAATTCCCCTTGGTCCTGAAAGATTCGTTAACTTCCCAAAGTTTATACTATTCCGCTTTCCACTGGAGATGCTCAGATTATAGTAACAGGAGCTCGTTGCCAAGCCTTCTCTGAGACCTTCCTGAAGACTGTCTGAAAACCCATTAATATGCAGTACATTCAGCTGCTTCAGGGTTTGCAACTGTATTGGAGAAACAGAGAGCAACTTCTACAATCCCTCTGGGGTGCGTATAAATCTCTGCAACCCTGGTGTGTATACTGTATTAATAATCAAAACCGTGCAGGCTGGAGCAATTGTATAAGGAAGAGAATATAAACCTTTTTCTTTTTTTAAACATTTCTCTTACTATCACAGTATACAAATCCCCGTTTTACAGTAAATACATTACCTTTCTGTTGATATCTTACACATTTTTTGGCATTTCTTTTTTCTTAGAGTTCTATCTTCTGAATTATTTAACAATCCCTAATACTTGGAGGGATGCTTCCCTTTCCTCAGTGCTAGCTGTGAGTCTACATCATCTCCAATATTTATTGTGTCTCCTCTATGTACATGAATGTTAGGAGTCAGGTGTTCCTTCTGCCCCTAAGGTGCCTTAGGAAATAGGTAGATGGCCCTGGATGTGACCTCATATTTTTTCTTCCTTTTGCTTGGCTGTTTCTCCTATTTTCCAATTCTTGACTCTATTTAAATAGATTTTTGTGCTCCTCTTGTTTATCTTGCAGGTAAAATTTGTCTTCCCAATGTCATTGCCTCTTTGATAATAAACTGAAGGTGCTCCATTAAGCTCAGTTTCCTCTGTGGTCCCAGGTCTGACTACCCAGATGCTCAAAGTGGCATTACTACAGTTAGTGACAAATATTTAGTCTCCCTAAAAATATGTACACTATCTAATACCCATAAAACCATAATATTGTCAATTGATTGGAAGAATGAAAGGGAAATTTCCTTTTCCATGTGTATTATAATTCATATTTCATGAGTTGCCATTTACAGTTTCATGGTCAATACTTACAATGAGATCATAAATTTTGCAAGATTTTGAAGCTTATATTCCCTTTAATCTCTTAGCAAAAAGAATATGTATGCTAAATTTTGAAAAGATTATTATTCAAGAGACAATTCTTAAGAAGCTACAGGATTATGAAACTAAGAGTGTGGAACATAAAGAGAATTAAATTTTTCCTAACGACCACCACATTGCCGTAGGGCAGAAGCGTCCTGTGTACTGACAGAACCAATGCATTCTTCTCTGTTTAAAGTAATTTTAAAACCTAACCATATAAATTTCATTTACTAAGTATTTTGGTTTACATTGTCCTAATTTTAATAAAATTTCCAAGGCCAAGTGAGTTATTCATTTTTTAAAAAAGATTTTTAGTTGTAAATTGTTATTTTTCAGTTTAGAAATAATCATTGTACATATTCATTTGGTGCAGTGATATTTTGATACATGTATATGATGAATATTGATCAATTTGGGGTAATTAGCATATTTAATCTTCTCAATCATTTATCGCTGCTTTGTGTTAGAAACATTCAAAATCCTTTTTTTCTATCTGTTCAGGAATATACAGTACCTTTTTGTTCCCCTTAGCCACTCTGCAGTACTGTAGAGCCCTGGAATTCATTCTTCCCATCTAGCTGTCCTTTCGTATTTGTTAAACATCCTCTGCCTATAGCTCCCTCCCTTTCTGCTTCCCAGGCCCAGTAAACACAATTCTACTCTCTATTTATATGAACTTTCAATATACATTAAGTCATTCCTATTCTTGCTATTCACAGATTTGTATCATGCCCAGAGCTGCTAATATCAAATGATAAATCACTATTCTGTGAATGGGTGATACAGCTAAAGAAAATGAAAGTACATTTTCCTCTTCTGGAAAGTTAACCAATTGGACAAAAGTTTGCTATGGTAACAGCCATGCAAATCACCGGAGGATCACAGCATGAAGACTGGCTGATCAAGGCTGGCTCTGCTTGGGGATTCTCTGGTTTCAGCTTGGTTTGTCACATATACCATGGCAGCTAAAAATCCACTCATGTGGACTCACTTGGCTGCATGTGGCTTGGTTCCATGTTTCTTATCCCTTTTTTTGTGACCAGGCACCAGAGGACATCTTACAGCGACAGCAGAAGTGCAAACACTTTACATGCCTCTTCTTGCAAAGTGTCTACTTAAACTCCAGAATGGAGCAGGCAAATGACTAATCCAAGAATCCATGGCTGGGAAAGAGGCTCTCCGTACAGTGAAAGCCGCAGTGAGACTCACAACAAAAGCAGTCAGTCAGGGAGAGCTGAAGAACGGGCACCACTGTTGCAATCTTTCAACCATTTATGATGATGGTTAAATAGAAAGGTATCTCTACCTATCTGCCAATTTATCAACTTAGTGTTTACTATTTAAACATAAGGCTTTAATATAGTGAAAAACTATCTGTTTTGGTTTTTATGAGATGAGATGAACCACTAGTCATAGAAATTATTTCTGCTTATTAGTAATTAGGGTAAATCTCGAGGGGAAACATACCTTCAACATACTCACCGAACGATTCCACATACCAACCCTTTTGCAACATAACTAAATGCAAGTCTTTAGAGAACTATCCTAGAGGCAAACAGGAATTGGCAAGCAGAACAAATAAGTAAACGGCAATAATCAAAGAGATCTGTCTTTCAATGGTGTTCAAATGACACCATTACATAGTTGAAGTGTTTCTTTATATAAACTACTGATGTGATTGCAATTTTTAACTTTCTAACTCTATTCCCATTTTCCTTATCTAATAGATAGGCATGCAAAGATAAGTCATGTAGAAAATTAGCTTGTGAAAATAGTTGATATTCCTTGTGCATTGCTGTGTGTCTCAGTTTTTGTAAGTTGTTTTACATTGCTTTAATCCTTCCACAAAACCTCAGGATAGGCATTACCTTTAGTATTTTACTGAGATGATACTGAGATGCAAGAATTTCAAAAACTTGTCAGGAGTCCTAGGTAGCAAATAATAACAGAATCAGAATTCAAGCTTAAGATAGTCTAATTCAAATGTATGTGAGTAGGTGATATAGGTTTTATTTTTAATACAGTGAGTATATCCATACTGAACAAATTGGTGGACATAAAATGTGGTCCAGAGCTGCTGCTCCATGAAGAGGGTAAGAAGAAACAGATTTCTTATGCAGTACCTGTGGGACTGCCTTGCTCAATTTTAATGGTAAATGAACAAGTGTTGGCAGCACCCTGATCTGAGATGGTCATGATGATCAGAGGCTCAGAGCTACATGGTCATGCCCCCAGGCACTAGCAGAGGTACTAGGTGATATTAAGAGGAATCTAAAATGAGCAATGAGGAGGACAGAGAGTGAACATTTGTGGGCCAGGGCAGAGGCTGTATTTGTCCCACTGACCTTCCTCTGCTAAGTTCCCGTCAGGATGACAGGTCTACCCATATGTAGAGGTGAAGGATTATGCAAGAGATGAACTGCGGTAAAAACCCTGATGTGCTCTTATGTGATGGACTTGTTGCCCCACCTGCTGGAACTGCTGTTGGCACATAGCCTGCAATTGTCAGCTACTCATCTACAAGGATTAGGTTCATTCTGAGAGCCACTTTGCTTAAAATTTCTTTCTTTTTCAGAATAGGCCACATCCCCAGCTACTGAATGAACTAAGACTATAAAGATAGGCCATCGCAGCCCAACTTGACACAACTAGCTCCAAGCCCCAAGTTAACTGCAGTGGTCATAGCAAATTGACTTCTTGTTCTTTATAGAGTTTGTTCACTGAGAATCTTATCTGAAACAAACCTCAAAATCTTGGCAATAATAATTTGAAGCAAGTTGTAGCACTACTGTCTCTAGGCTTGTAACATTTCTTTCTTTATAGACAGGGTGTCCCTCTGTCACCCAGCGGTACAATCACAACTAACTGTAACCTTGAACTCCTGGCCATAAGCAAACTTCCCATCTTAGTCTGTCAAATACCTAGGACTATAGGAACAAACAACCAGGCCTGCTGAATTTTTTTGAATTTTTTTGTAGAACCCAGGGGTCTTGTTACATTGCCCAGGCTGGTCTTGAACTCTGGACCTCAAGTGATCATCCTACCTCAGATTCCCAAAGTACTAGGATTAAGGCATGAGCCACCACACCCAGCTGTGTTTCTAAGCTAACATGAGAACGAGAAATGTATAACGCAAAGAAGCAACAAGTTCTGCTTGTACTCTGCTCTTCTAAAATATTCTCTAAATCACAATACAAAAAGACTTTGTCATGGTCCAAAAGTTCATCTATTAAGTTGCTTTATATTTATACCTCTGAAATTACAAGTGCATAAAAAGGCTATTATTAAGGTTTTCCATGGAAAATAAATTGTCTTACTCAAAGATGAATTCATTTCACTTCCATGAGTAAGAATTAACTGCTCAATGTTAATTTTGAAAATTTCATTTGAAATGTTAATTTTCTAATTTTACTTATTCCGTTTTTTAAAGTTATCATCTGGGCATTGAACTAGCTGAACTAATGGATGCCCAGAGACAGGAGAAGAATTCGTTAAACCTGACAAGCAAAATAGATAGCCGCCATCTGTTCCATGTGATAAAGTCATCAAGTTTTGTTTCCACAGTCTCCATTGATAAAGTCATTGGGGAAAAGTGGACCTATACACCTGGGAAGGAATTTCACAGCCTTTGATGAGATCACAATTCCCAAAAATATTTCTTCCCCATTTTTTAGTATAATTCTGTCCACATTTGTAGCTTGTTACACTTCAGTTAATGCTATAAGGAAATAGCTATTTATTTCTGCTTTTCCCCGAGGGTGGCGACATGGGTAAGTAAAGGAATGAGGATGTGCATATGGGGCGAAACCACAACGGCAGGAGAGGAGACTAAGGGAGAGATTCCAAGAAGGAGGGAGGAGGCCTCTTAGGAGAAGCTGGAATTCTATACATAGAAATATCGAAATACTGTAATGTGTGCTAAAAATGTCAGGTGTTATTAATCTGGACCAAAATACATGGTCTGTATAACAACCAAATATTAATAGGACTTTCTATCATAAAATAATACAGTTATTAATGTTTTATAGTTGTTGGTTTAATCAGACATTTAAAATAAAAGGTTACTTTAAATAAAACTAACTTTTGTTTAATAGTTTAAGTTCATAAATCTTTGTAAAGATAAAAAATAGCAGGAGAAAAGTATCTTAGAGGTATCTTGCTACCTTGCTATCAGTCTGTTCATTGGTCATGGTATCTGTGCACATGTCACGCCTTCATGTTACCTTTTCACAGAGAAGAAATCTGCCTATCCTTGTCATATTTCACTGAAAAGATTATCCGTAATTTTGAGCAAAATAAAGTCATTTCTATCCATCAACCCATGTATGTCAAACACAAAGGAAAGGAATTCCTATGTAATTCTCCTCATGGTGGCATCAAGCACATTCAAATAACTATGAAAATAGTAGAATTAAGATTGAAACAGAAATTGAAAGTTTGTTCATTCCTTATATTATGGATATGAATGTTCAACTTTCACACGTTAATATATCATATTTAATTTCCTTTATGATTATATGTAGTTAAGAAAAATTAGACAAAAAGAGAGAGTCGGCATGCACATATGTATTGATGAGCACCAACTGTGTACACATATGGAAGTAAAACTCAGCAGAAATCATAGAGGGAGCAGGGAGGGGGCTGCAGGGAGGGGGCTGGAGGGTGAATTCACACCCAGTGGGTACAATGCATAATTTCTGGACAAAGGACACACTTACAACATCAACTTAAAATGTACTGATGCAAATTATGTGACCAAAATACATGTGACGCTCTAATCCTCTGGAAAAAAAAGTAAATTTTAAAAAGAGAAATATTATATATCAGCCAAAAAGTACTCAATTCCAGACAGGTGAGGCAGAGGTGAGCGCTTTCTCACATTGATCCACCAATATTCTACAAACGTGTTCCAGATACCAGTATGGAGGTTCCTCCAAGAACTGGAGTAGACCTACCATTTGATCTAGTAATCCCACTACTGCATATCTCCCCAAAGGAAAAGAAATCATTCTGTAAAAAGGACACCCACAGCTGAATGTTTTATTACAGCACAGTTCACAATCACAAAGATATGGGACCAATATTAGTGCCCATCAACTGATGAGTGGATAAAGAAAATACGGGGTGTGTGTGTGTGTGTGTAAACATACCTACCATGGAGTACTACTCAGCTCTAAAATGGAATAAAATAATATATTTTGTTGTAACTTGGATTGAATTGAGAACCATTACCCTAAGTGAAGTATCTCAGGAATGGAAAAACAAATAATACATGTTCTCACTTATACTGGGAGTTAAAAGAAGGGTATATAGGATCATAAAGTGGTGTCATTGGCATAGAAAACCAAGAAAGAGGAAGGGGAGGGAAGGAAAAAAATCTTGTCAGATATAGGTCCAGTATTCTGGTGATGAGCATGCTAAAAGCTCTGACTTCAGCATTATAAAATTCATCCATGTAACAAAAAACACACCTAAACCTATTGAAAAAAAAGATTGGAAAAAGAAATAAGAAACAGAGCACTTCTTCAAGTGAATTATTTATTACTAGCTTGATAGTTGTAGAATCTCTTTATGTATGATTTGAATTGGAAAGGTTTTTTTTTTGAAGTTATGGTTATAGTGTGAGCATTGTAATATTATTTAAAATTGTTTTTAATTTGAGGAAAAAAGAATCATTCATTTGGAATTGGTCTCACTCTAGAAAACCGAACATTGTTGGAACACTAATGTTGACTAGCAAGTTGGAAGACGGCTCTTCCAAAACTGAAACCACAACATTCACCATTAGCTCTACAGAAATGTAGTAAAAAGGTCAGCAGGATCCATGGAAGTCTTCATGAAATTGAAAAGGAGGGTGGGTGAGGGAGGGTAATTGGTGGGACCACACCTACAGTGCATCTTACAAGGGCACATGTGAAATTTACTAAGTGCAGAATATAAATGTCTTAACATAATAACTAAGAAAACGCCGTGAAGACTATGTTAACCAGTTTGATGAAAACATTTCAAATTGTATATAAAACCAGCACATTTTACCCCATGATTGCATTAATGTACACAGCTATGATTTGATAAAAAAGAATAAAAATTAAAAAAAAAGAAAAGGAATTATACATAAATGAAGTTTGAGGTCAGGGAAAAGAACTTGAGTGTCCCAATTGTGGAGTTAGGGGCCTTGGTTGTTATTATGTCTTTGTTTCTATCATCTCGCCATGTCTGTTTTAAAGCTCCTCTATAATGTCTTCATTTCGTTTTTTAAAAATCATGGCATATTATAGATGCTCAGAAATTTCATCTTTTTGGCAGTAATTTACTTTTAAATTTTTGTCTTCTAAATTATTTTTTCCTGTTTTTCTTTTCTTACACTATCTGCAAATCGATTCAACAAACTCCTTGGATGAGTTCTTGACTTTTTTTTTTTTTTT
>NW_003852473.1:4558187-4559782 GCF_000181295.1 Otolemur garnettii
TTGAGAGACAGTCTCACCTTGTCACCTTGGTAGAGTGCCATGGCACCACAGCTCACAGCAACCTCCAACTCCTGGGCTTAGGTGATTATCTTGCCTCAGCCTCCCGAGTAGGTGGGACTATGGGCACCCACCACAATGCCCAGCTATTTTTTTGTTGCAGTTTAGCTGGGGCCGGGCTTGAACCCACCACCCTTGGTATATGGGGCCAGCACCCTACTCACTGAACCATAAGCACTTCCCAGAAAGCCTAATTTCTTTCTTTAGGCTCTTTCTTTCTTCCATCTCTGTGGCCTACAGAAAGAACTCTTTATCTTTTCACCAATAGAGTTTGTCTTCTCTAAGATTGGAATGGGGAAGGAGGCCTGAATTGATTCTTAGACATTAGAGTGTAACATCGACATTTTCAAATGTATGAGTGAGTTGAAACTCAGTTTGATTATGTTAAGAAAGAATCTGTGACAAGAAATATAAGTTATAGGTGGGCACAGTGGCTTATAGCTATAATTCTAGCACTCTGGGAGGTCAAGGCCTGTGGATTTTCTGAGCTCACAGGTTTGAGACCAGCCTGAGCAAGAGTGAGACTTCGTCTCAAAAAATAGCCAGGTGTTGTAGTGGGGCCTGTAGTCCCAGCTATTCAGGAGGCCAAAGCAAGAGAATCATTTAAGAATAATAATGATAATAGCAGTGTCTACACCACACCCCAGAACAAGTGTATCTGAACAATTGGGTTGGTTCCCAGCATATAAATTTTCCATACTTTCCCAGGTGACCTGGAAACACAGTCATGGCTGAGAATCACTGTTTTAGCTATTGTTCTCATGAATTAACCGAGCGTGGCAGGTAAAGGGCTGCTCAAACCAGTTTTCCCTTCTCACTGCTTCCGGACAGAATGCTGGCTGTACACAAGGGTCAGCTTTGCTCTGCTGCTGTTTGAAAATGAACTCAGTAAAGTGAAGCTATTGGGACCAAATATACATCGTGTGGTTTTGAGTTTCAAACAAGTGTTTCTTTCACCAAAGATGGAATTGTAAAACTTGTTTTGTACTCAGCTCGTTAATTTTGGTAGTTTCTAAAAGATAAAAGGTAAAAACTTTTCACTACTATGGTAAATCCATAGGAATCTTCACAAGTGTTTTATGGGTAAATTAAATCTGTTTTTATCAATAAACTTCATATGTTGGAGGAGTTTTAGGTTCACAGCAAAATTGCCTGGGACCCTGTCCCCTCACAAGCATAACCTCCCCAGTCAACACTCCTCACCAGAGCAGGGCATTTAATACAGAGGACCAGCCTACACTAAAGTAAATATCTTTCGATAAGGAAAGACTGGGTACTTTTCTGGGTTTAGCTTTTTATGTTGCTAATTCCTCTTGCCTGAAAATAAGAAAAGTCACATGACCATTTCTAAGCAAAATGTTTTGGAAATAATGACATTTACAAGTTGACACCCATATTAAACTCTTTAAGGACTTTTAAATTAATTTTTTATGTCACCCAGAAGGAACTGATTATAATGACATTATTTCCAGGATAAGGTTTTTTCAGGACTTTGCCTTTTTCATTCCAAAGAAAACTTAATTTCTTTTCTTTCTTTT
>NW_003852473.1:4560386-4573988 GCF_000181295.1 Otolemur garnettii
AAATATATATATATATATAAAATAAAGTAAAATAATAACATAAGGAAAATAAATAGAAGTTATAAAGATAGAATCAGCTAGTGGTCCTAGCATGGTGGCTCAGACCTGTAAACTTAGCACTCTGGGAGACTGAGGTGGTTGGATTCTCTGAGGAAACCAGTTTGACACCAGCCTGAGCAAGTGAGGCCTTGTCTCTAAAAATAGCCAGAATTTATGACGGGTGCCTTTAGATCCAGCTACTTGGTAGGCTGAGGGAAAGGTATCACTTAAGCCCAAGAGTTTGAGGTTGCTGTGAGCTGTGAAGCCACAGTACTCTACCAAAGGTGATAAAGTGAGACTCTGTCTCAAAAATAAAATAAATAAAAATAAAAGATAGAATCATTTATCTTTTGTGCTGTTATTGAAACATTCAATTATAGTTCATAGTTGATTTACCATAAATATAAAAAATTTACCAATGAAATTTAAATGTGGCTATATTTAAAACTCTAATGGAAACAGAAATATTCATTTCATATCATAATTTTGACATAAATCTAATAATACGGACCATACAAAATTACATGAAAATAAAATTCTGGTTGAATTTAATAGCATTTTGAGAATAGGACATTTAGTTTAATATAGTGATATTTAAAAACTTAACTGTATTTCAGCTTAATACCTAAAAAAATATGTTGCCATGACCTGCCAAATTAAATACAACAGAGTATGTGGTAGCATAGAATTCAGCCATAATTCACTACACCACAACCCTGCCTAACCACATATAGTATCCTATGGTGAGGCTGTGTGGTGTGCTGCTCGACTCTTCTAAGAATAAATGCATTCACAGAAAAATAATGATAGGATACACAGTAAACTTTGGAGGTAGGTGTTAGTTACATATTCATTCCAGACTACTATAATGCATTAATTGAAGCACTGTGGTAATTTTTTAATATATGAAGGCTGAGACATTAAAATCTTCATGCTTTTTGTCAAAAGTTCATAATGGTGTCTAATTGCCAACTAGAATAGATATTCACAAGGATAAATTAATAACAGGTTAAGCAAATATTTATGGCTTGGAAAAAGAGAATTGAATATTAGCTCTCAACCCGACTGCACATTGGAATACTAATACATGGCCGGATGCCTTCAGAGGCTAGTTAACAAAGAATCCCTGGGAAAGGAGACTAAAGCACCAGTACTGCATTCAGCCCCCACAAATGACTGATGTGCACTCAGGGTTGACAATCTTAGCCCTTACTGCATCCTACTTCTTCACCAATATTTTGAACGGAATAGACAGTTTTCTTGCTGAAATGTTTTTTCTTCATGATAAAGAAATGGAATGAAATGAGAAAATATTTTTACATAAAATATATTTTCAGCTCTAACTTTCTAGATTTTTAAGTAATTTCAGGAAGAAGCTATTCTGAATGTCTGCAATCTTGAATTAATTAATCTATGTAAAAATCAATTACTTCATCAGTAAACTAATTTATTCATGTTTGCATTATTAATTTATATAATAAATTTGAGTCTTCTGTTAATATATTTTATGTTAAAATATAAATAGAAAACTAAAGTAGAAACAGATTATCTAGAAAATTCAGATCAAAATCACTTATTTTTCAAAAGAACATATACTAAAAATAAAGCATTCATTTCTTTTAAAATATCTGTTATCCCTTAAAAAAACTGAGTTTTCTCACTTTGCCATATATGAGAAACTTGACTATAAAGAGTAGGATATCTGTGAAGAAATTTCACAGTATAAATTTTCTTTTTTTATAATCATTTGTGGTGCATAACAATTAAAAAATTAATTTTGATCCTGTCAATAAATAACTTCATGAACAGACTTCAGAAAGACCTTTCAAAATGCATTACAAGAATCGTTCACTTGTTTGTTTGACAAAATCTGATGGGCACTGAGAATGGAGGAAAGAAAAGCCATTGTAGCGTTGCTTCTCACTGGATGTGGAGCGCAGGAAAGAATCCATGTATATAGACGGATGAGTCCAATGGATGCATTAGCAATGTGATGTGGGACTAGCCTCATTAGGAGAAAAAGAAATAACAGACATCATGGCACGAGGAAGTGTATATATAAGAAATGAATATTTCAACAGATATGAACAAGCCTGCTAGGTTTACAAAACTAGTATTCAATTTGCAGGATTGCTTTATGTGTATAAAAGGTGATATGGTAATATGGATGCTAGTTATAATTTAAGATGATATACTTTACATTTTTAGAATGAGAAAAGGCCAAAGATCAACTTTCTACTTTAAATATACACATTGCGTATCCCTCATCCACAATGCATGGGAACAAGAATGATTCAGATTTTGGATGCTTTGGGGTTCTGAAATATTTGCATATATATAATGAGATATCTTGGGAATGCAATCCAGATCTAAACATGAAATTCATTCATAGTTTATATACAATGGATACATACAAGAAGGTAATTTCATACACTATTTTTTAATAATTATGTGCATGAAACAATACTTTGACTGTATTTTTACTACCACCCACCACATCAGGACATATGTGAACTTTCCACTTGTGGTATCATGCTGGTGCTCCAAAATTTCAGATTCTGGAGAATTTTGGATTTCAGATATTCAGGTTAGCAATGCTCAACTTGTATATTATTGAAAATAGCCATTTCATTGTTCAATGTCCTTCTTTCAAAGACTTTTCTGAGACATTAAAGACAAATGTGTAATTTGCCTTTCTCACTTGTCCTGTATTGCTTCTTTTTTTCCAGATATGGCCGCAATATACCCACATTTTTTGCTTCTTTAACATTGAAATAGAAAACTTCATGGTTCTCATTTTTTCCCAGCATATATTAGTCTTGGCTTATCTGGAACTTCACATAAATGGAATCCTACGATCTGTGTTATTTTCTTATTTGGTTTAGATATTTAGTATTTTATGTCATTATAAATGGAAGCATTTAAAAGAGGTTCTCCTTTGATTGGTAGTATTTAGTGAAACAACTGATAATATATATAATCTTTATATCAGGCAAACTTGCTAACTCATCTGTGCTAATTATTTATGAATAGATTAATTTGCATTTTCTCCACACACAACCACATCATCTATGAAAATTTAGGGTTTTATTTCTTTTTTGACAGTCTTCAAATATATGATTTGTTTTTGTTTAAGTTACTGTACTGCATCAGTAAATTGTTGAATACGAGTGCAAGCAGAAATCGCCATTGTTTTGTGATCAATATTAAAGAGAACATCTGCAGTATTTTACCACAAAGTATGCTGTTTGCTGCAAATTTTTAGTAGGTACATTTCATTAAGGAAGTTCCTATCTGGATTTTCCTTGATTGCTAACAACACTCTACTTCTCATCGTGATATTAATCATGCAATTTATCTCCTTTGTTCGGTTCATGTGGCAAACTAGATTAATTGATATTGTAATTTTAACTGAATCTCTAATAGAATAAACTCATTTTGGTATGGGGGATTAAATCTGCTATACTCTGCTAGATTTTGTTTCCAAAAGTTTTGTTTGGGATATTTATAAGTACTTGCATTAGTGAGGTTGGCTTACATGTTTTATTTCTTTATATATGTATTATAAATTTATTGATTTTTTTTATACAATATTCTAGAATAACTTCATTTGACATAATACTGAAACTACATTCTCTAAAGTAGTCACCAATATCCTTCTTTTTGACTGGACTGGTGATTTGTAGCTAAGTACAGGTGTATATCAGAATCTTCTAACAAGTCTGTTTCATTTTGTTGTTTCAAAATTCACACTTCCACATGCACTAGGTTAGATCTCTGAGGGTACGGTCTGGGCATGACTTTTTCTAAACTTTCATTTTGACTTAATTTCACCCTTACAAGAATGTTGCAGAAGTGGTATGTACAACTACCACATACTTTTTATTCTGAATTGTGGTTTTTCTATTTGTGCATAACAAACATCTTAAAAACTAGTGATTTAAAATAAAATCAGTTTTGTCTTAGCTCACGTACCTGAAGCTTGGGTAGGAATCAGAGGGGAAGGAGTCCTCTCAGAGTTATACAGAGTTACATATTTTGTTTCTGGTACTGCCCTTATCAAATTTTGCTACCAGGGAAATACTAGCCATTCTAAGTGAGTTGAGAAATATACTTTAATTTCCCAGTCTACTGAAAGTTTGTATAAAATTGACATGATCAACAATGGCGATTTCTGCTTCCACTCTTATTCACTTCCATTCTTATTTGGTAGAATTACCAATCTGGACCTAGAATTTTCTTTATAGAAACATTTTCAATTCTCAGTTTATTTTCTTTAATAGCCAATGAAATATTCAGTTTTACTAGTTCTTTATCTAAGATAAATTTTGTTGCATATATTTAAGGTATACACCTTGATGTAATAGGACACATATATAGTAAAATATCTAATACAGTGAAGCAAATCAACATACTGATATCTCAACAGTTACCCATTTTTTAAATCTTTATGGTAAGAAAAGTTAAAATTTACTCATTGCAATATATGGTAGAATTTTTTTTTTTTTTTTGCAGTTTTTGGCCTGGGCCAGTTTTGAACCTGCCACCTCTGGCATATGGGGCCACAGCCCTACCCCTCTGAGCCACAAGCGCTGCCACAAGCGCTGCCCCTATGGTACAACTTTTTATCCATATAGTTTCTTATCGGGGGTTTCAATGTAATCCTATAATCCTTTTCTAGTCTTTATGCGTAAGTGAGGTGAGTTTTTGTCCTTTCAGAGTAAACCGTTTTTTTAATTTATGGTCCAGGGCTGCCTCTCTGTGGCTGATGAAAATATTTTTGCTCAACTGTGGGGATGCTGTCACGGAGAACCCGGAGCCACCCGCCTGTTGAGGACCCAGCTGCAGACAGCCGACTCGTCTCTATCCACTCCCCTTCCCGCAGTGATACCCAAGGACGACAGGGTGGGGCTAAAGCCCAAATCGGAACAATGATAAAGAACTCTTCTTTCCCTAGAGCCCCAAGGATGGCTTGTGCTTGCCCTGCGGCTGGGTAGCCCCTGCGCTCTCCTGACCCCGCTTTCTCCCAGTTTTCAAGCCTCAGTCCCAGAGACACCAGGTCAACCCAACCTGAGATGTTACAACTGAGCGTGGGGAAATCAGTCCTTCCATCGTGTCACCAGAATTTCCCACAAGTGCTCTATGTCATCTAGTTCTCGAATAGAATCAGAAATTTTCCGTCCGTTGATGCCAAATCTGCTCTATTCCTTAACCAGTTTGTGTTGTACTGCTCGTACTGCTAGTTGCTTTGTCTCAGAGTGGATATCTGTCTTTATATTGAGTATTTCCATGGTTATAAAGCTCCAGGTCACCCCCCTACGATCAGTCCTTCCCAAGGACTCCTGTACTCACCTACCAGCCGGGTTGCTGTTCTCACATCCACTAGTCAACTTCCTCGCTCCAAGTGCAGAATCGTCTGAAGTGGCAAATGCTCGAGATTACTGGAGCTCCCCTCTCTCTCCTAGTCTGAGCCCACATAGCTGTGGCGGGGGTTGCCCCAGTCTCCGGGGCTCATAGGATGCGTATCCAGCTGCTCTTACTGGGAAAGTCATGTCCAGCATTCCGATCTGCGGTCCTGGTTGCTCCACTCACTTGTTTAGAGGACTGTGCAGATCATAGAAATGATGCCACTACTGTATCACAAGCTTTCATCAGAAGGTGATTTTTCGATGCTTGTGAAATCTGGGCACCTCTCGGGGACGCTCACACTCCTTCTCTCTTGGGTGATCTTCCCGCTTCACACACTTCCCCCCTAGCATTTCCCATTCTAACGCTGTCTCCCTGCTCTTCCTGCCGGTCTGTGTTTATTCGTTTGGTTTGTTTTGGTTTGGCTTAGCTAGACAAACATGTAATTTAGTCCTACGTTTTCCTGCTCATTTCATTATCTGGGTGAGTTTCTTTAAGGAGAAGCAGAGTCATCACTTTCGCCATGCACGTTTCTAAACTGCGGAGGCGGAGCCCCACTTTGCTTGTCGGAGTTCTTCCTCCCCCTCCATTTATCATAGGCAACAAGGAATTGTGTAATTTTTGCTTCACCTCTCCTTGTGGAGACTTCTATTTTACTACATTAAAAAAATTTCAAATTCTCAGATAAATAAGGACTAATATGAATTATAGCTCCTCATACAAACCACTGGTGCCTGGAGGCCTGAAGGGAAGAGCGGAAGGGCCTGGTGGGAGGCGGCCTGGCTACCTCCTGTTATAGGCTCTGTCTGCAGTCAGTAAGTAGGCCAGGCTTTGGGTTTAATCTCTTGAATTAAGATGAATGTTCTAGCACATGATTTAAATCAACATGTACAAGCATTTACCTAAGAAAGTGCTACATATAGAGTATTTATACTTATATAACCGATACGAGCTGTCTGAAATATGCATGTAGCCTGTACCTTATACATATATCATTCTATTTTAGAACTTTCCAAATGTCTGAAATATACTTTTGTGTATGTGAACTTGATGGACAAACACTCATATAATGGATATGTGTGTTGTACAGTTTTTTAATTAAAAGGAAATAATTACTCAAGAGAAAGAAAATTTCTACTAGTCTTGAAACACACTGTGCATGAAACACAATCGAATGCTCTGTTTTCTTTCAACAGAGATAATCATTATCCTAAATATTGTGTTTTTATAAATTTTTCCAGATTTTTTATTTGTAAATACAACTGTTATTAGCATTCTTGTTCATGCTTCCTGATGGATGTGGATAAGACTTTGCTAGATTTTAAAATGTACAATTGTTATATTTATCAGATAATATAAGATTCTTTTCCAAAGTGTTTTAAAAAATCTATTCTGCGACAAAGAATGTGTAGGGGTTTGTTTTCTATGATCATTCCTTGCCCTTGGTAGAACCATATTAAATGTTGTTTGTAAAATTAACATTTTCCTGTTTACTAATAGTTAAGTGTTTTTAAATAAATGGTTGTTGGCCATTGTTTTGGCAAACCAGGCAAAGGTTTCTTCAGCTAGAAGTTAATCATGAAGATTAAAGGACACAGTGTTGGAAGGAATCGCTCGCTGAGAAGCCCCACGGTCATGAAGCAACCAGCTTGTAAACATACTTTCCTCTCCCTGAATTCTGCCACCCCTATGGTATAATTCTGAATATATCACTTTCATTTTGTTAACAAAGTTTTTGCCCTTTCCTTCTATAGTCTATTCTGACATATTTCTTCTTTCTGTGATTGATATTTCTGGCATCAGACTCATCCAAGGCCTTCCATGTAGAGGTAGTTTGGATTAGTGCCCTTAACAAGCTAATGGCTTTTGTTCTTTCTTCTTCTTTTTTTATTTCAAAGTATTATGGGGCTACAAATATTTTTGCTTACATAGATTACATTTATAAAGCTCGAGTCATATGTATAAGTGTGCCTATCATGAAGAAAGTGTTCACCGAACCCCAGAGGTTGGTGTATCTCTGGCTTTCTTCCATTAGCTTTTTTCTTCCTTCTAAGCACATCATGTTCTGCAGTTATTTCCAGTTTAATGGAGAGTACCTGTGCTGTTAGTTATTCATTCTTTAGCTACTTCATTTTGAATAATGGTCTCCACTATCCAGATTGTTCCCAAAGCATTGTCATCCTTCTTCATGCTGAGCAGTATACCAAGGTACACACACACCACACTGTGTTTATCCACTCATGCACTGATAGGAACCTAGGTGGATTCCACATCTCCACAATCATGGAATTGTGCTGCAATAAACATTTGAGCACAGGTGTCTTTTTGATAAAGTGAATTCTTTTCCTTTAGGTAAATATCCTGTATCAGGACTGCTGGATAGAATAGTAGGTCTGCTTTTAGTTCTTTGAGAAATTTTCATGTTGTTTTCCACAGATGTTGTAATACTTCACCATCCCACCAACAGTACAGAAGTGTTCCTTTCTCTCTGCATCCAGGCCTGCAGCTATTATTATTGGACTTTTTAATAAAAGCCATTCTAACTGGAGTAACGTGATATTCCATTGTGTTTTTAATTTGCATTTCCCTGATGATTAGTGATCTCGAGCATTTTTCTCATCTGGTTTCTTGACCATTTTCCTTTCTTCTTTTGAAAAGCTTCTGTTCAATAAAAAAGCTCTCAACAGAAAAACATCCCTGAAACAGACCGTTTCACACCAGAATCTACCAAAATTTTAAAGAGACGCTTATACCTATACTGCAGAACCTTTTCTAAAACAGTGAGAAGGAAAGAATCTTGGCCAACATATTCTATGAAGCAAACATCACCCTGATACCAAAACCAGGAAAGAACCCAACTGAAAAGGAGAACTATAAACCAATTTTACTAGTAAATATCAAAGCAAAAATAATAAAATCCTATCAAATGGATTATAGCTACACATTGAAGAAATTATATATCACAATAAAGTAGGCTTTATTCCAGGGATGCAAGGTTGGTTTAACACAGGAAGATCCATAAATGTAATTCACCATATCAACAGTAGCAAAAACAAAGACCATGTGATCCTCTCAATAGATACAGAAAAAGCATTTCATAAATTTCACCATCCTTTTCTGACATGAACACTTAAGAAAATAGGCATTGATGTCACATTTTTTAAACTGATTGAAGCCATCTGTAACAAACTCACAGCCAATATCACTGAGAATGTAGTGAAACTGAAAGCTTCTCCACTTAGAACTGGAACCAGACAAGGATGTCCACTATCACCAATACTACTTAACGTAGTTCTACAAGTTCTAGCCAATGCACTCATGAGAGAAGTATATAAAGGGCATGCAAATGGGGACACAGTAAGTCAAACTCTTGCTCTTTGCTGATGATATGATCTTTGAAACCCTAGAGACTCAGCCACAAGACTCCTGGAAGTGATCAAGATATACAGCAACATCTTAGGGTTAAAAATTGATGTCCACAAATCAGTAGCCTTTGTATGCACAAATAACAGCTAAGTTGAGAAGCAAATAAAGAACACAATTCCCTTCACAGAAGGTTCAAAGAAAATGAAATTCCTGGGGATGAACTTAACAAAGGAGATGAAGGATCTTTACAAAGAGAATTATGAAACCCTAAGACAAGAAATAGCAGAAAACATTAACAAATGGAGGGGCAATCCATGCTCTTGAGAAGAGTCAACACTGTTAAAATGTCTATACTACCCAAAGCAAACTACAGATTCAATGCAATCCCAACTAAAAAGCCAATATCATATTTTGAAGAATTAGAAAGAAATTATGCTTTGTTTTGCATGAAACCAGAAAATAACCCCATATAGCCAGGCAATTCTTAGTAATAAAAACAAAGCTGGAAGCATCACTCTGCCAGACTTCAGGCTACATTTCAAGTCCACAGTGATCAAAACAGCATGGGATTGGTACAAAAGTAGACATACAGACATATGGAACAGAATAGAAAACCAGGAGATGAAACCAGGCTTCTATTGCCACCTTATCTTTGATAAACCAAACAAAAACATACAGTGGAGAAAATAATCCATATTCAGTCAACGGTGCTAGAACTGGATAATGCCATGTAAAAGACTGAAACTGGACCTGCAACTCTCACCACTTACAAAAATTGACTCAAGATGAATAAATGATTTAAATATAAGATATGAAATGACAAAAATCCCCCCCAAAAATCATGGGAAAAACTCAAAACTAAGAATACAACAATTAAAGCAAATAGACAAATTTCAGAATTAGAAAAGATATTTTCACGTCTCAAATGTGATAAAGGATTTATAACTAGAATCTATAGAGAACTCAAATTAATCAAAAAAAAGGAAACAAATGCATCTATCACTGGGCAAGAGACAGGAACAGAACTTTCTCTGAAGAAGATAGGCTAACAAATATCTGAAAAAAATTCTCATCATCATTAATCATAAGAGAAATGTAAATCAAAACCACTCTGAGATATCACCTAACCCCAGAAAGAATGCCCACATCACAAGATCTCAAAGCTACAGATGCTGGCATGCATATGGAGAGAAGAGAACCCTTTTATACTGCTGGTGGGACTGCAGACCAGTACAGCTTCTTTGGAAAGATGTATGGAGAATCCTTAAAGAACTCAAAATAGACTTTCCATTTGACCCTGCAATCCCATTACTAGGCACCTACACAGAAGAAAAAAGACATTTTATCATAAAGACATTATAACTAGATTGTTAATTGCAACTCAATCTACAATCACTAAGATGTGGAAATAACCTAAATGCCCACGAACCCAGGAATGGATTAACAAGCTGTGGTATTATGTACACCATGGAATACTATTCAGCCTTAAAAAGATGGAGACTTTACATCTTTTGTATTAACCCAGATGGAGTTGAAACACATTCTTCTTAGTGAAGTATCACAAGAATGGAAAAGCAAATATCCAATGTATTCAACACTAATATGAAGCCAGTAGATGATCTAATACCCACACGATAGAAAAAATTCAATTCAAGTTTGGAGGAGGGGGAAGGGCAAAACGGGGAGAGGGGAGAAGGGAGGAATATTGGTGTGCTCTCACCTAATGAGAACCACGTAAGAGTATATGGCACACTTCTTCAGTGTGGGACACAACTACAGGAGGGACTCTACCCAACAAATGCAAACATTATAACCTGATCATTTGTTTCCTCATCTTAATCTGAATTAAAATAATAAATATAATGGCCATCTTCACTGTTGTTTTGATTTGCTAATTTGCTGTTATATTGTAGAAAATGAAAGCTGAGAAAAAAACATTACATTTTATTAAAGATTATATAATTGTTATATGGAGGACTTGAGAAATGAATCCAATATTGTGACTTATATGGTAGTACTTTTCATATATATCTTTGATGAGTATCTAAAATATAAATTTGTGTTGCTTGATGTTTAAATTCTCGTTGTATTCTCTTTGCACATATAAAATCATATTGCATTTTCTGTAAGATCTAGACACTGCCTTTAATTCTTCCAGTCAGTACATTCCTTTATTTGATGCAGGCAGAATGGGGACCGAAGACCCCATTCTAGCAAGGGAAAACACCATCAGAAAAAAAGGGGTAAATAAAAAAGTAATCTAAGTGAGGCACAACAAAGGAAAATTAGCTAGTTTACCTTTAAATCAGCCACTGCTAAATTTCTTATCTGAGCAAGTTTCCTGCTTTTCCTAGCAGCCTGGCCTGTAGGGGATACAGCTGGCAATCACCCCTGCTGGTCTGTAAGCACTCGGAAGGATCCCCAGAGGATGCTGTGTGCAAGGTTTAGTGAGAAACATTTACTAGGCTGCCTCCTGCCCAGTTAACAGTCAAAGCAAATACCCATTATAGAGATCTGTAATATGGCGAGGCAGAGATCAAGAGAACATCTTGAGCCCTCAAATGTGAATAGGAGGGCTTATATCTCTCATGGCAGAGGAAGACCCTCTGGTGATGATAAGAGGAAAATTCCTCTTCCCACAAATTCTTTAGAGAATATTGATGCCAGTGGCATCTTACTCTGCAGTGAACTAGCAAGTATTAACATCCCCTTCAGAACCATAGACAGGAGGCTGACCTCATACAAGGCTCAGGTTCCAGATTTCTTAAGATTGCTCAGACCCTTAAAATTAATGATTATAGAAACAACAGAAGCTGATATGTTACTCAAATTAACTGCTGATGTCTTTATTCCCTTCCTCAGCTTACCCTCTGGGGTAATAACCAAGTAGCCTTCAATAAAAGCTGAGTGGAACTCACACTTGGGGCCACCATCAGAACCCCACAAATGGGTGGTGGCTCCCTGTACTCCCACCTATGAAAATTATATTCTATGTATCTTGTCTGTCCCTCATCGTCTCTAACTTTATATTTCTTCAGTCAACCACACCCAGCTCCACAGGTCTTAATGGACCCTACCCTCTGGGCAGTTCACCAGTTATCAAAATTAACCTTTTATTTCTGTTTCTTGAACACAGGTGACTCATTTGTGAAGGCCTATTCAAGGACTGTGAAGGCTCTGAGATTGATCCTGACTTGTAATGGTACCAAGTTCATTTGTCAAATTTTCACAGATGTGGGCAAAAGACAGATTTTTGTGTCAGCCTAAAGGAACTTATTATTCTCGGAAACAACATTAACCAGAACATCAGCATTTGTGTTGATTCCCTGAGTCACAACACCCAGGACTCATTGTAAGGAGCATTGGGTGACATTTGCTGATGAACTTTGTTGCATTCCAGAGAAGTAACCTCACACTTCTGGAACCCAAATCTTTATAATAGACAGAAAAATTTTCTGGTCTTTGCCTCAGATTATGGCATTATTTGTTTTATACTGAATGCAAAGCAAATCTGACAATCTCTCTTCAGGTTTTGTAAGCAAGATTACTTTTAGCACTGGAGGAAGATATCATCTCTATCTATTAATGCTGTTTGTTCTATAAACATTTGGGAAAAGCTTGTCTGGAAGAAAAGCAGTCAACATCTCTGCTCAAATGGCATGTAAAAATACATATTATTTTAATTTCCTTGAATTATCCTTAGCATATTTTTATATTTTACATTTTATTTGCTTATTTATCAAGAATGTACTTTGTCAATATTACAAGTTACCTAAAATTGTTTAAGGTTTATGGAAGCAGAAGTGATTTGAAAAATTCTTTTCATTATTCCTGGGGCCTATACCATCTGGCATGTAGGTGCTTAATAAATATTTCTTTAATGAATAAATGAACCAGATACCATTGTCCCAGTTAGAACACATTTCATTAAAGGATCTCATATCAAACCATAGTGCTGGGTTTTTCTTGACATACATAGAATTCTCAGGTGGTTTAATTTTGGTTTTCATTTCTAGCCTGTTGTATGAGAAATGAGAATTGTATTCACTCATTAATTTATTTTTTATGATTTGACACAGGAATATGAACCATGTGTCTCACTTCCTCCATTAACAAAGCAGCTAACGCAGCGTAACTTCATTGTTAAAATAGGCAAATAATTGTTCATCTAGATACGTATAATGAAGCCAATTTAACATTGTGTTTGGCTGCTCTGCATGCAGTATTGATCTGAACGCGCTGGTAGATGAAATTCAGTACTGAATTTTGCAACTCATCACATTCTCTAATAGCAGCAGATCTCAATTAGTCAACTCGATTGTGCAATTTGAAGATAGACAACTCTATGTGGGATTTATCATAGTCTTACAAAAAAGTGACAAAATATTTATAAAATAAAATGTAAAGCAAAAAATAAAGTTTACTTTTAATGCAAAATGAAAGCTTATTGGGCAGTGCTTTCATTTTGCATTAAAGTTGATTGAGGATATTGAGAACTTTTTCATAGACCTGTTGGCTATTTGTCCTTCTTCTTCTGAGAAAAGTCTGTAGGATTCTTTTCAATTCATTTGAAAAGTTTATTATAGAAAAACAAAGATGTTTTGACATTAGATATATCTGGGCAGTGCCTGTGGCTCAAAGGGGTAGGGCACTTGCCCCATATGCTGGAGGTGGCGAGTTCAAACCCAGCCCTGGCCAAAAACTGCAAAAAGTGCAGTAGCTGTATCAGTACCAAGCGAAGCTGATTTCAGAGCAAGGTATATCAGAGACAAGGGAGGTCATTTCACAAAG
>NW_003852473.1:4574008-4624418 GCF_000181295.1 Otolemur garnettii
ACATTATATATAGCTATTAAAACTGTCCTAAGTCAATTAGATTTTATCTGATTGGTGTCAAATGAATGTTATTGAAGTCTTTGTAGGTTTAAGCAAGGTTTAAGTATATATATACAGACACACACACATATATGTACACACACTCTATATATATACACACACACATATAAATATAGTCTTTTCTTGGGAGACTATCAGTGAATCAAAATTGTCAATCCAAACAATATAATATTGTGAAAAACTCTTATTTCAACCCTTTTTTTTAAAAGTAGGTAATTTTTATTGAGTATTCACAATATGCAAGACACTATGTTATTTTACTTAGTTTTTTATGCCCACAATAATCCTGTGAGATAGATATTACCCTTATTAGTACTAGTACTATCACAACTACTTTTATTAGTGTTCTTTAAATAGCATTTTTATTGTGGCAGCTAAAGCATGACAGAATTAAGTATGTTGACCAAGATCACAAAACTAGATGTGTAAAAGCCACGATTATATTTTTCGTACATCATTTAAATGGAGATTAGAAGAATTCATTCTTTGAACCCTAACTAGACAAGATCTGTCATAGACCTTAATAACAGTGATATTTCATATACCATAAATACAATCCTTTCAAACAGACCAATCATTATAAGAATTTGCTACATAGAATCTTAGGTTATATTTTGCATAATTAAATCCTACTATATCTATTTTATTTGTAGCACATATATCCATATAACTAGAACATGATAACATGGAATGTTTTTCATGTTATTAGATGCTTTTATAACCATAATTGCTATATTGCAGTATAGTATGAGAAGGTAAGACAGTTGCTCAGTTGATATGGTTGCTTTTGATTTTGCTCTAATTATATAACTAAAATATAAGCATGCTGGTTTCTTAAAAGTGAATAAAAGCTATAAAAGTTTAAAGTTTTTGAGACATAGTTCCAAAGTCTTCTCCAAAAATTTTGTACTAGCCTACTTTGCTGCAATAAGTAATATTTAAGAAGCTTGCCTCTGATTTTTGCAGAAACTAAGTATTATCAGTTTAAAAGTAAACTTATGCAACCTGGAAAAAGGAAACCTATTTTTTATGGTCATTATTTTTAAAAATCATTCTAATTATTGTAGTGATAGAAAAGTTCTAGTTCTCTATTGTGGTCATCGTAACATTTGTTAAAACTCATTAAATTATATTAGTACATCTAAAACATTTATGTATGTTACCTATAGCTCACTAAAATGACTTTTGTCTTTTTTGCTTTTTTTCACCAATAATCATAAACTGAGTGTATCTTACCTAATTAAAAAACTCAATCTTTATCATAGAATTTTACTTCATAGATTAACACATGATGTTCTGTAGATTGTCTATGCAGTTTTGGTAAATTAGTTATCTAAGAATCTTGAGTATTTTCTGGATACAGCTCACAACAAAATCACTAAAAGATAGTTTATGGTTATACCCTTAATGTTAGATCACAGACTGACATGTATTAATCATTTAAAAAATATCCATTCGACGAGTAGTTTGAGTAATCTTAGTAGGTAGAATTCCTTTAGGGGATGAGTAAATAATTCTTGTTTTAGATAAGAAAAAATGGTACCATAGACTTGAGTCTCCTTACAATTTAAGTTGATGTGGGAACCAGAAGAAAACTTCAAGCACATACATTAACAGAGATTTATATATCCAGAATCTAAGAAAAATAAGAAATTGGTAAAGTAATAAAAATGACAGGTTAAATTTCACAAGTATTCGTGTACTCTAAAATGGCAGACTGGGGTGGGGTGGGGAATGTACAAATGGCTAGGGGTCATTTGAAAGCCTCACATTTAGAATTTAAGTGAGAGAAAAATCTGTGGTGTTAGACATGATTATACATTGCAGACGTTGTCACAGCAAAGACAGTGTTTCAGTGTATAATTTAAATGTAGATTCTAATTCTAGATTGGAGCACAGAACTAAACAACTTTGTATATGTGACACATTTGATAGATTTGGAATTATCAGTGAAGAGCTAAATAGCACGTGTACCCACTCTGAGCTGATTGTAATCTTCAAGATGAGATCCCGGCTATGGAGAACAACACACTTCTGGTTTGTTACAATTTGTCAGTTGACAGAAAGACTAGTTTTTACTGCACTGTTTGTTTCCATTTAAATCAAATTGTAGTGGCTAAACCCCAAACTGAAGTGTATAACTAGAGTATGATATGTTCTTTATAAAAGGTCAATTTTCTTATATCATTAAGCTACAATTAAATATTTGGATTTCTTTTTAAATAAATTGTCTGTGAACAACAAAAGACGTGCTTAATGTACACATCTTCTCTTACTGACTTCCAACGTGAGTGTTCCGAAGGATTTACTCTTTTATTTTTTGTGTATGTCAGCCATTGTATTTCAATATCTATGATATCTCCATTTATTTTTGTAATAAAATTGCATATCTAATAAACATGCTAAGACTGTAGCCTAGCAAAAACATTAAAATTCAAAGCCTGAATAAAAGAATAATACAACGTTGAAAATCAGAGGCAAGACCTTATGCCTTGAACAAGCCATCCGGATAAAGCCTAGGCTATTTTATTCAAGATAATAAATAACCCAATGCCTTCATTAACCTTTATTCTTTTTTATGAGCAGACGTGGCACCATGGCTCTGAGCCGAGCCCAGCAGACTGCCCATGAAGTGACATTTTGGAGATTGGCAAAGCAATGCACTGTGTGTCAGAGTACACTATCTTGTGTTTTGTCCTTCCCAGCAGGAGAAAGTCTCCAGATCCCTTTGTCCTTTTGAAAAGAGTCTTAAGTATGTATACACATAAACACAAGTGTAACGATTTTTTTGCCAATATAAAAAATAAATTATTCATCCTTCTTAAGATTGAAGACTAGATATTTAAGTTGATTGAAAAGTATCTTAAACCAAATTCAGCCAAAAAAGGACTTAAGTTAAACAAAATTGCTTGAGAATTTCTAAATGCTGCCTTTTGTTTCATGAAGATGCACTCTGTAATTAGAACTTTCTGTGATTTTCTGATTTACTCTTAACATGTAATTAATTATTTACAGTAAGTAGATTAGGCAGGATGTGTTCATTCCAAAGAGTAGTAACATCAAATATATGAACATAGCAACATGCCTGATCTTTACAAAATGTAGCTGAATGAAAAGAGGTGAGTTAGATGTATAACAAAATATTGTGTAAGTTAATTTAAAAAGAATCCATTTGAGATATCAAGGCACATGTTTTAGGAAGGCAAAGTCCAAAGCTGTATTTATTAAACAATTTGAAATCATGGTCTAACTTGAGACCATGGCCTAAGTTGAGTGTGCAATGGGAGTGTGAAACAGAGATACATGGAACAGATGGATCTGTAGCTAGACAGATGATAGGCAAAAAAAAAAAAAAATAGTTTCTCTAAAAGAAGTGGACTTTGTGTAAACCGGTGATGCCTAAGTGCTGTAAGTAGACATTATCAACTCAGATGCATTCCTGTAATATTAAAAGTAAACTCAGGGTTAAATGGACCTGGAAACATTTGAGGTTTTCTTTTATTCTTCTATCCTATAAATAAATGACCTGTTGGCCAATAGAGAAACTACTCCATGACTTTTGCCCATGTTTTAATGGGGTTGTTTGATTTTTTTTGTTTCTGATTTGCTAGAGTTCTTTGTAGACTCTGGTTGTCAGTCCTTTATAGGATAAATAGCTTAGAATGAATTTTTCAAGTGAAGATAGATTAATGGTTAAAAAACACATGAAGAAATGTTCAGAATCTCTACTCAACAGGGAAATGTGAACAAAAATGAGATAGGTCCTAACAGCAGTGAGAATGGCATGTATGTAAAAGACTCAGGGCAACGGATGCTGGTGTGGATGTAAAGAAAAAGAAATACTCATTCACTACTGGTGGGACTACAAACTAATACCACCTCTAAGGAAAGTAGTATAGATACTTTAGAGAACTAATGGTAGACCTACCTTTTGATCCAGCAATCTCACTACTAGGTATTTGCCGAAAGGGGGGAAAAAGACATTTTATAAAAAAAGACACTTGCACTTGAATGTTTAGCAGAACAATTCACAATCACTCTCTGAAAGTACCAATCAATGCATGAATGGATTAATGAATTGTAGTTCAAGTACACCATAGAATACTATCCAGACATAAAAAGATGGTGATCTAGTATCTTTTGTAACAACCTGGGTGACATTAGAGACCATTCGCTTGAGCAAAGTATTGCAACAATGGGAAAACCATCATATGTACTCAGTACTAAATTGGGAGTACCGTGTTTCCTTGAAAATAAGACCTACTCCCAGAATAAGCCCTATGAGGATTTCTACGCATTTGTTAAATATAAGCCCTACCCCGATAATAAGACCTACTGATGGGGGAATTTGGAGGCCGAGCAGTAAGGAAGACTGGAATACCTTTTATCTGCTGCAGTTCTTTTCTCCAAGCTGTTTTCACTTGTGCAGATGCACATGTGGTAACTGCAGTCACAGGCATCCTATTGCACCCGAACAGCTAGGGGAAAGGTGTTCACACGTCACTGGCACCAGCCCCACCAACAAGGTCAGCTCCCCCTTTCAGGTTCCAGAAGAAGATGATTTAACTAAATTTGAATAAATGTAGATTGTTGTATTATACTTAATAAAAATAAGTATAAGTAAAGTCTCAAGTCTTAATCCCTTGAAAATAAGCCCTAGTGTGTCTTCTTGAGAAAAAATAAATATAAGACAGTGTCTTATTTTCAGGGAAACATGGTAGTTGGTTAACACTTATGCACATTTGTGAAAGTAAAACTCAAAGGAAATTAAGGAGGGTAAATTCACACCTAACTGGTGCAATGAACATACTCTAGGTGAAGGACACACTTGTAACTTTGAACTAAAATATACCAAAACAAATTATGTAACCAAAATGCAAACCCTGAAATATTCCGATATTAAAAAAATTAAAAAGAAGAAAAAAGAATCCATTTTGTTATATAAGTTTGTACGCTGGGCTAAAATTGGGTAAATTATAAAACAGGAAATTATTATTTCTAAGGTGACCTCTTCAAGCCCTTTCTTCAATTCTATGCCTCTAAGGCCAAAACTGTAAGTCTGCCTCTCCCACCAAATGCCATAATTCAGTAAATTTCTCACATTGATATTTCTGAGACATAATGTATACTTTTTTCAGGAATTATTGGAAGAGAAAACAAGAGAAGAGAAAAATCACATGTACATAGTACCTAACACATACTCTACTATCAAAATGCATAGTATATATATAGAGGCTTCCAAAAAATGTATCCACATTTTAAGAAAGGAAAAAACTGTATTAAAATTGTAATACTCAATATATACCCATAATAAAAGGTGAATACAAGCCATGTTGAGCACCTCTTGTAATTGGAGAAGTCAAATGTGACTGGAGTATTACAAATTCAGTATAGTCTTTTCTCAGAATGTCTATACATATTTTGACACACTCCGTAGTATCTATTTTAATAGCTATGCATTATATGCATATATGCTACCTGAATACACAGTATGTAGTATCTATTATGATACACGCACACATATATACACACATATATATTAGTTCTCCATATATTTATTGGAGGCCCTGTCTGTTGTTTTCTAAGCTCTAGGAAGACCACAATGAATAACACCAAGTCCATATCCTCCTGGAGTTTATTTCTGTACAGGAAATATATATACTGACAATATATAAGCAAATAAATCTGTAGCATAAGGTTGTAGTAAGTGATATGGAGGGAAAAAAATAAGTACTAGGAGTGATTGTGGTCCATAGGGACAGGAAACTATAAAGTAGAGACTCTCTGAGAAGTTTGCAACTGAGTAGAGCCCTGAATGACACAAGAATGCTGAGTGCTCCTAATAGTTAACGGAGTTGACATACCAGCGTGGCTCTGTACTACCAAATCCATGTTGCAGAGTTGGGCTTTCTGAGCATAGACTCAGTTATACAAGTAATTATTTTTCTTTAATTCTGTAGAAATTCTTGACATTTCAAGCGATGGTTGCAAACAACTCAGTGAACTCTAGGTAAGCGGGGGTTTACAATTGTAAACTCAGTCTATGCAGCGTTCCACGCTATGGCATCCTTGCTCTCTCCGCAGGATTGATTTATCCAGGCAGCAATGGTAGTGAAGTGTAGGTCCATCCCCAGGGTAGTCAGAGATGTGTTAAATAGTATCATGTTCCACGTGAGTTAAACATAGGCATGTTGTACACGGTTGTTCCATGTTGGCATCAGCTAACACATTGTCAGTCTGGGCCCCTCCACTGTCCTCCGTCCACAGTGGTGTCCTCTGAGGCATCCATCCTCCCTCGGTCTCTGACTATGTGGTCAAGAGAGCCTTCTGCTGCTAAAGACAGGCTCTTTCTGAGTCCTTGTCTCTCTCAACTGTATTTTATGACCTTGTCAAGGGCAGGAAACATTAGACTTGGCTTCAAAGATGCCTTTATGGCTTGCTAAGGCTTTTGGCACCTGAGCACCTATCTCTCCTTTAACTTTGCTCTGCTGTGAGGTTACAGGAAGTCCTTCAAGCTTCTCAGGATTTTCCATGGGAACAGGCATTATTTTCTCCACTCTTGTATGCAAACAGGATGTTAGGGGATTCCGTCCGCATTTCCCCCCTGTTGAAGTTAATAGAGAAGGTAGAATATCCCTTTTAGCATAACCACTCAATGTTTGAAAAGTTTTTCCCATTAAAAGTTTCCTTTTTGGGCGGTGCCTGTGGCCCAATGGACTAGGGCACAAGCCCCATATGGTGGAAGTGGCAGGTTCAAACCCAGCCCCAGCCAAATACTGCAAAAAAATTAAAAATAATAATAATAATTTAAAAAAAGTTTTCTTCTCAAATCTAGACAATCTTTAATCACAAGGAAAATTGAAGAATGGCTTTTGGGAATAGTAAATGAGAAGCAGCTCCAAATTAAAATAACCAACTTTCACACACGGCATTGATTTCTTCTTTAGCTATGACGGATCTGGATGGCAACATTTTTCCAATGAAAGGCTGGTTTGTCTGCATTAAAAAATGTGTTGTTTAATGTAACCACATCGTCAATGATCTTAGCTAGATTTTCTGGATAACTTCCTGTAGCTTCCACATTAGATTCATCTTCCACTTTTAGGTTATGGAGATGGAGTCTCTCCTTAAACTCATGGACCATCCTCTGCTGGCTTCAAATTTTTCTCCTAGAGCTTCATCATCTCTCTCAGCTTTCACAGGACTGAGAGTTAGTGTCCTTCTAAGGATTAAGTTTTGGCCTAAGGATGTGTTAATGGCTGCTTTGGTCTTCTGTCTAGATTACTAAGACTTTCCCCTTATCAGCAACAAGCCTGTTTCAGATTTCTTATCATTCATGTGTTCACTGGAGTAGCACTTTCAATTTCCCTCCAGAACTTTTCTTTTGCATTCATGGTCTGACTAACTTATACAAGAGGCCTTGCTTTGGCCTATCTTGGCTTCTGAAATGCCTTTCTCACTCAGTTTAATAATTTCTAGCTTTTATTTGAAATTAGAGATATGAAGCTCTTCCTTTCACTTGAATACTTAGAGGCCACGGTACAGTTATTAAGCAGCCTAATTTTAACATTGCCATGTCTCAGGGAATAAGGAAAACTGAGGGGAGAAATGGAAACAGAGGACCAACCAGTTAATGAGCAGTGAGAACGTGCACAGCATTTATCGATTAATTTCACCATTTTGTATGGGTATAGTTCAGTCCAACACAACATAATTAAAATAGTAATATTAAAGATTGCTGACAACAAGTCACCATAAAAGACACAATAATAATGGAAATGTTTGTAATATTATGAGAATTACCAAAGTGTGGCATAATATAACATGAACTGAGCACATGCTTTTGAAAAAATAGTGTTGATAGACTTCCTTGGCACGAGAAGAGCATAAATTTTTAGTTTAATAAAAAACACAGTATCTAGGAAGTGAAATAAAGCAAAATGTAATGAAAGGGGATATGTGTGTATTTCACAGATTTTGCAGGGTGGTGATTAAAACTCCACAAACCCTCTGTCCATAAAACATACAAACTTTCAGAGGGAATGTATAAAATATTAATTAATGAATGGCAGCTCTTGTGACAAGATATTTCTGAAAGGCAAGGAAGAAAGTAGGACACATTAGGGCCTTAGCCTGCTCTGGAAGGATCCAGCAGCTAGGCAGGGCCCAGACAGTGACTAAGTCCCAGGTGTGTGCAGGGAAGAGACTCGCTCAGCACTTGCAAAAGGATGAGATAAAGAAATATTGTTTGTTTGAATTTGGCTCAATTGAAGATCAAAATCTAATAAATAAAAATACTTGCATGTCCTTGAGCCAGAATTACACTATGAATATTTTCTAAAAATGTTCCTCCCCAATTTTAAATATAATTACGTAGGGAGCTGACTTGTGAGTATGGTTGATGCATCTTTGAAACTTCTTCTAAAGCCTTCCCCCAGTACCAAAGGAAAAAAGAAAGAAAGAAATGGTGAGTAAAGAGAGGGAACTTATGATGTAATAGAAGGTTGACTATATAGAAAAAGTAAAACTATGAATGATATCTAATTATAGATATTTTAGAAATGACACAATTGAAAAGTAAGATAATAATAGTATGTAGTCTAAGAGAGGTTAAAATATTTTAGGATCTTTCAATTGTTATAAGGAGGGTAAAGAATTTGATTATATTAATCTTTACATTAGGCATGTTAAAATTTCAAGGGTGACCCACCCCGCCATGCACACACACACATGGAGAATTGTTCTTCCAATGAAGAAGAGGATAAAAATAGAATTAGAAATAATGTAATTTGCATTAGCATGAAATAAGATAAACTGGGGGAAAGTAAACAGAAAAATCTTAAGGAAGAGGCGGTGTGAATAAAGTGGTGGTAATAAATCCAAATATATCAATATATGTGTAGCTACCACACTAAAATGCAACTTCTTGCTCTTTTATAGAATCCATCTAATGTGTGAAGATTAACAAACATAAAGAGTAAAACTTTGGGAAAAGGAATTCAAGAAGACACTCACAAGAAACCTGTAAAGCATAGCTATCTTTGCTTAGGGGCTTCTGTTCTACTTGGGGCTGGCTGCTGGAAATGGTCATGAAAGGCCAGGTTCTTACATCACCTTCCAGCACTACACAGCAGGGAGGGGCTGCAGGTGGCACAGCACAGCCGCGACTGTGAGCATCTGTCAAATGCCTAGGGGAACTGTCTCAGAGTATGGAGAGGTTTTGTGACATTAGAGTGTTATCCTCTGCATGTAATTGAGGAATAAATAATGTCATATTAGTTGAGATTAATTTTCTGACTTGTACTAGCAAGAAGATAAGATCTAGAGAAACAGGGAGGGAGAATCAAATTACTTTTAACTGCAACTCTCCAGGAGAGACTAACTGCCATAGAGACTGGAGGGCAGTTACTGACCTATCGCATGTGTTATCTCTGCAAATGAGTAGACCTGGCTTTTAGTCAATACTGGGTAAATATTAAAACTATAAAGTCTTTTTTTGGAACCAGCCTATAAGGAAAGTGAGGCATTTTTCTCATAAATGTAAAATTAATTATATCAAACCAGAATAAAATAGAAAGTATTTACTATGGTTGTAAAAAAACATTAGTCATGTTTTCAATATATGGTTATTCGGGCTTCAAAAGTTATCAGTATGATGATTATATGTAACTGTTTATGTATGTATTAGATCCGTTTTGGTCTAGGAAAACCACAATTCAATGAGATTGTATAAATAGTTTAAGGAAACATAGGAGGAAAGGTCGCAATTTCTTAAACATTCATACCATTTTCCTCTTTACTTTTTTCTCCTTATTATTTATCACTATCTAGCACATTATAATATTAGTTATACATTTCCTATATGTATAACTGTCTAAGTAAAATGAAGCTCCATGAGGGTAGACACTTCTGAACATTTTGTTCTTTGCTCCTTTTCTAGAACATAGAAGAATTCTGGGCACAGTAAGCAATCAAGTGCTTTTTTTAAAAGTTAATGAATAAGTGAATTAATCTGTAAGTATTTTAAATAACCTTATTCAGTTCCTATTGTTTCCTGGTTTTTTTATTATGGACAGATGAGATAGTATTGGTGGTATATTTCACTTACTAGGGAAATCCTTTTTAAAGTGGGGATTTGTCTAATTTAATCATAAAATAATAAATCATGATATATATACTATCACAAATAAAGAACTTAAAAGGTCTGAAAATAGACTGCCAGTAGGAAGCTAGGAAAATAATCATTACCAAACATGTAAATAATCGATGAACTTCAAATGAGTGGGAATTCTTGATACCATATTCAAAATTTAGAAGTTAAGAAAATAAGGAATATACACATTTATAAATTTATAGGCATATCACCGTATGTTTTGTGATTCAAGACCATTGATATCTTTAAGTCACTAGCTTTGTCTTAAATGAAAATAAAATGATGCATTTTAATAAAAATGATGGTGTTCCATTTCCACATTTATTATAACTGATTGGCAGTGCTATAGTTCTTCTTCAACTCTTTCTCACAGTATAATTTCTTAAATAGCCATAAACAAGACTAAAAATGATTGGTTCTTCAGGTCAACAGTAGCAATAATCTTGCCTCTAGCTCTAATCAATTGGTGCCTTTTAAAGTTTCATGTATATAAAGAGATATTTTTCCAACCACAAAAAGATATTGAATATCTTCAAATGTTTTTTATACCTCTATCTACATTGTTCATATTATTTTTAAAATTTCACTTTGTTATTATGTGGTGAATTGGACTGATTGCTTTGAATGTTAAACCAACTTTGCATTCCATGAATAAACTCTGCTTGATTATGAAATATTATAATTTTAGTGTATTTCTTAATTTAATTTTCTAAAATTTCTTGAAAACATTTCATCTGTGTACATGAAAAATGTTATCCTATAATTAGTTTTTCTTGTCTACTTTTGATGTGAGCTAATTCTGGCCTCATAAAATGAATTGAGAAATGATCTGGAAAGCTTAGGAAGACTTTATAGCAAAATTATAGCATTCATTCCTCAGAATTGATCAATGGAAATATAAGGACATAGGATTTTCTTTGTTGAAAGATTATAACTGATAGGTGGCAAGATAATGGTAACTTGAATCTTTCAAAGAATTTTTTTTCTTCTAAATTAACCAAAATATTCTAAATATTTCATGTTAATATCTGTAAGATCTTTGATCATTTTCCCTTTTAATTCCTCATGTTGGTAGTTTGTGTGACTTCTCTTTTGTTTTTTATATCATATGACTAGACACTAAAAATTTTACATTTTTTTTTTAAGAACAAACTTCTGGTTTGTTTTTATTCATTTTCTGTTAACTATTTCATTGATATTTGCTTCCTTCACATGTCTTTGGGTGTGATCTGATTTTATTTCCTAGTTTTATTTAGATTAAATCCTGGATTAAGGTTCTGGGGCTACAGTCCCTGGGTCAGCCACCTGTTGTTGTAAGTAAACTTTTATAGGAATGAATCCACTCTCATTTGGTTAGATGCTGTTTATGATGGCTGTCTCAGTGCAACATCGGGGTTGAGTAATTGTGGCAGGCATCACATAGCCTTAAAGCCTACAATATTACCTACTGGATATTTAAGAGAAAATTTCCTGACTGCTAACTAAAACAATTGTGTTTTTCTTTTTTCATTTTTAATATATGAATTTCAAGCTATATGTTTCCATCTAAGTACTGCTCTATTTGCCTCCCTCAAGTTTGTATTTAAATTAAAGATAGTTTCCAATTTCCTTTCTTATTTCTCCCTTTACTCATGTATTACTCAGAAATGTATGGTTTAATTTAAACTACTTTGGTTTTATCATATTCCCTCCCTTATTGATGTCTAGTTTAATTTCAGAGTGATTGGTTAAATTCTTTATATTTGTGTTATGATGCAAATTATAGTATAGCTTGTTAAACGTTTCACATACACACTGAAAAAGTCATCAGCAAACTACAGCCGATGGGCCCTATTTAGCCTACAGTGTGTGTTAGTGGGACACGGCCACTCTTACTCACCGCGTGTTATCCACAGCAGCTTCTGTGCTACAAAGCAGAATTGAGTAGCTACGGCCTGAAGAGCCTAAAATATTTCATTTCTAGCCTTTTGAAAAAAAAGTTTGCCACCTCTGCTTTCTAACAACATGTCCTGCTCTTGTCTAGTGAAGTGTTCTGTAAATGTCAATTATGAAAAGGTCGTTCCAGCCTCTTCTACCCATAGTGATTTTCTGTCTGCTTGTTCTATCAATTGAGGGAATGATGTTGTAAACGCAGATTTGTCTATTTCTCCTGGTAGTTTCCAGCAGTTTCTGCTTCATGTAGTTTAAGACTCTATTTCTTGGTACATAAAATTTAGGTTTGTTATGTTGATGAATTGACCTTACCATCTTTTCAATATCCTTTGCTCTGAAATGTACTTACGTGTTTTCCCATCCTTTTGCTTTTCTCTTTTCTTTTTACTTTGAAGTGATTCTATGTAATTATATATTTACACAAAATTTTAAGAAATAATGCAGACAAATATTGAGTAGCTTCACAGAGTTTTCCCCTATTTCTATAACATTGTAGCATTGATATATGCTTTGATAGGATTCATCTACCTTATTGAGATTTCATCTGTTCTGCATGTGCTCATTCTGTTGTGTGTTTAATTCTATGAAACATTATCAGGTGTGTACATCTGCATGACCCTCACCACAGTCACAAAGTAGAATAGTTCCCTTGAAAGTAGCCGTTTTTCCGGAACTACTTCCTCCTTCTAAATACCTGGCAACAACATCTATACTTCCTTCATTTCAAAATACCATAGAAATTAAGTTATATAGCATAAATAACATTTTAAACTTGGGCTTTTCCTTAAGCACAACTTCCTTGAGTCCCATCTTGGTATCAGTAGTATTTTTCTTTATATTGTTTATTAGTATTATATGGTTTCAATGTTCCCCAATTTGTTTAACAATTCACTTGATGAAGGATGTTCAGTTGATTTCCAGCTTAGGAGTTTTATGAACAAAGTGATGTTTCTATAATTTCTCACATTGTATGTCCGTTGATAATGAATTGTTTCAGCTTTTGAATGTCTGAAAAATCATTTACTGTCTTTTTAAAAAGCTTTATCATGGGAATTGTGGCTTTATTTTTAACATTTCTTTATGGATAGGTAAAGAATTTTAGGGTCTTATCTTGTGTGTATAGTGTGTCACCACCAGCCCCCACCCCATTTTTAAAATCTTTCTCTTTCTTAGATTTTGAAGCAATTTGATTACTGTTTGGTGTGTGTGTGTGTGTGTGTTTTCTTGCTTCTTGCATTCAAGTTTCTTTGACTTTCTTGGATTTGTGGATTTATAATTTTTATTAAACTTAGAAAAAATTTCATTACACCCTTAATATTGTTTCTGTCTCTTTCTCCTCTCCTTCAGGGATCTTAGTTCCACTGCATATGTATTTTGTTACTTGCATTACCTGTGAGTTCACTGATAATCTACTCAGTTTCTCCCCATCTTTATTTTTTTCTATGCTTCATTGTGGATGTTTTCTATTATTGTATCTCCAAATTAGTTAATCCTTTTTCCTGCAATATTTGATGAGAAGTCAATAACTTCCAGGATATCTTTTGTGGTAGACATCATAGCTTTTGTCTTTAGAAGTTCAGTTTGAACCTTGGTTCTCTGCCTCTATTTGTTAATCTTTCCTCCAGCTTGTTGGGTATACATACTATAACTTTAATAGTTGTTTTACTGGCATTATTCAATTTCTGAGTAACTAAATTTTTTCTCATCCTAGGCCATATTTTTCTACATCTTTGCATACCTGGAAGTTTTATATCTAATGGCTGACATTTTAAATTTTATCTTTCTATATGGTGTGTATTTTTAAATTTATAAAAATATTTTTGAACTTTGTTCTAAGGTGCAGTTATTTCATTGTTCACTTTGTAGTGGAACCAGAGCACCATTTTTCTGGGCTTAATGTTTTCCCAACACCAAGGCAGACTCTTCTTAGTACTCTAACCCAGGACTGGCAAACAATAATGTGAAGGCTGGGGACTTCGGTAAATAAAGTTTATTGAAACACAACCATGCCTATTCAGTTTTTCATTTTACCTGTCTGCTTTTGTGCTACAGTGCAGAGTGGAGTAGTTATAAGTAACAGAGACCACATGGCTCTTAGGCCCTGAAGCCTGGGCCTAAGAAAACTTTTCCAATTGATATCCTGATGGATACCTATGAGTCAATGAAGTTAAGACTGTATCTTTTGGGAATAGGCATTCTCTGGCCTTGTATTTTTCTTTTTTCTTTCTTTTTTTTTTTTTTGCTTCAGGTAGTGGGAGCCTTACACATATGTGGTAATCACTACCTGGAGAATACAGGAGGGTGACCCTCTGGGGCTCCCTGGAGTCCTCCCTATATGCACACCTCTCCTGTTGGGAGATAGTCTTCGTGTAGGTGCCAGTCACTCTGACTTCACTGGATTCTCTCTTTTCTATTCAACTTGGGAAGACCATAGGCCATTTGTGTTACTACAGAAGAATACCCAAGGTTGTATAATTTATGAGGAAAAGAGTTTATTTGGCTCATGATTCTGTTGACTGGAAGATTTGGCCTCAGGTTAAAGCCTTAGACTGCTTCCACTCATGGCAAAAGCTAAAGGAAAGCTGTTGTGTGGAGAAACCACACAGCCACAGCGTGAAGGAGGGAGGAGAGGTGGGCTCCAAGTTCTTCAACATCCAGCTCTCCTGGGAGCTAACTCACTCACCCACCTCCAGGAAAGGGGCCAATCTATTTATAAGAGCTCTATCCTCATGACCAAACACTTCCCTTGAAGACCGACTATTGGTGATCACCTTTCAGCATAAGGTTTAGAGGCCTCAAATATCCAAACCACAGTAATGGGGCTCTGGTAGATTTTCTCCTCTCAGCACTGAGGCCTGGAATTATTCTCTAGACAGAAAACTGGGGCAGTGGTAGGACTCCCCTTGACTGGCTTCCATGTCTCAGGAATCACTGTTCTTTGTTGCTTTATGTTTAATTTTCTAAGAGCCATTGTGTTATAAATGTTGGCATATTTTTATTGTTTTTTCAAGTATGTGTGCATGTGGGTGTTCTTATCTGGAAGTAGAAGTTCAACAATTAATTTTCTTTCTTTGTTAAAAGAGTCAACATGAAAGTTATAGAAAAGCATTTGGTAATTTGGACAGAAAAGGTGGGGAGGCTTGTATGGAAGTAATTTTTGCTAGGTTTAATTAAATATAAGGAAACTGCACTAAGATATTAGTATTGATGGTATAATATAAGCAAACTATTTTAACATGTGCAATTTTAATCTAATAATTGAACCACTTTAAAGATAAATTTCAGCATAGATCAGCTTTTTTTTTTTAACAAATGGTTCATTTTTACTAATATTAATCTTTAGCCAGAGACTACTGGGAACATATCTGTCATTGAATAAATTGGTTCTATTGCTCTTGGAAAGAATAGAGAAAACACATAATAGGACAGCATCTCAGTCAGAAGCTGTTAGAAAGCACTTGCAGGATGTGAGCTTGTGTTAGGTACACTGTGGAAGATTCAAGGAAGCAGGGCTTTAATCCACATCGGATGTTACCAGAAAGCAAGAATAATTACAGAACTGGGATTGAAAATAAATTTTACCTATAAAGCAGGAGGAATAATAAATTGAGATTAAAAAGATAATTGGTCAAGAAGCAGCAATCATACATAGCAGCCAACACTGGCAAATTGGGTGACTTTTGTGACTTTGGCAATGACCATGTTATTTATGTTGAGCCATGATTATGGAATGGTGTTGTTTTTGTTTTAATTCTTACCAGTATCACAGAGTAGGCTTTTCTGATGTCGATGTTTCTATGCAATTATTTATGTTCAACAGAAGAAAACCAAAGCCTAGCCATGAGTGCCAGGCCAGCTTCCTGAAGCCAGGGGTTGGCTTAGTTTTTCATTACCTATGAAGGGCAGCATGACAGAGTGGAAAGTACTCACACTGACGTTCATAAAACCTGGATTGCCTTCATCTTTCTTCCAGCATTTGGGTATCCTTGGATAAGTAAACAAAATTTGGGGGATATTAGTAACTAATTGATCTTGGATAAAGTGTCTGGATCTAACCCTTTGTAAAATGAGAGGGTTTAGATGCAATGATTTCTGATGTTATTCCTATTTCTTGCATTATGCAAATGATGATGTTGTTTTAAGCTAAAAGAACATCTTTCTAAAATGTTAAATAAAATAAGCCATTAGATATTTTTTTTACTTCTTCAGATATAAGTTTTATAGTACAGATAAAATGTCTCTATGCTCTTCTTACAACTTTCTGAATCTCTAAAATTCCATGAATAAAGTTCCCTCTCCATCCTTGTCAACAATGCTGATAATAACCCTTCTATCATGTTGAATGGCTTGAAAATAATGAAATTTTATTTTATTTCCTTCTAATAAAAAGGTTACATGTTACAAGTAATAATTATTTTTCACTCCTCATTTTAGTATCTATCTCACATTTATATGTTGTATGAGGAAATTTTTTTAGTGTATTTTGTAGCACAATTTATAAATAACATAGAAAACTTCCAGAATTTCAGAATGATATATATCATTAATCCACATTTTTATCTTTTTCACCTGTGTGACTGCTCACTGCTGGTAGTGACTGCCTCATATTTTGACAATGAGTCCTTTTCAACCACCCCAGACCTGTGTAACCTGGACAAAGATGAGGCTTTTTACTGTTTGGTTTGATCCTGGCTTTCTGTGAACGTCCATCCTACTCCTTTTTGCAAGGTCTTGGGTATCTCTCATCTCTTTCCTAACCTGTGCTGTGAATATTATGCTGAAAAATATTTTTAACAACTGACATGTCTTTATGCCAGTTTTCTTTGGATGATTCTTTAAAAATACACAACCCAAACTGATAAGTCAGCTTGTGCTTCCTTTTCATGTGTAAATCCCCTGTAAATGGCTCAATCAGTGAGCAGAGCAAAATGCTACCTGTATGTCTCTGGTGTGGGATCTTTTCCAAGTTGACAGATGGCTCTGTTTCAGCCGTCTGCTTCTAAGACAGTTCCTAGGACAATTATAGGCTGGATGTACACAGATAAAGCACGGGTTTGGTCTGGTAAGCAACAAGTGAGAACCTGCCCAAATCTATCTTTTTCCTATTAACTTTTATAAACTATTAAAAAAGGGATAAGAAATTCACATAAGGCCCTTTGAGAGGAGAAATACATGAGCATGTGATTTCACTAAAAGCAAATATTTTTTCTAATGTATTGGTAACTCTGGTTTAGCTAGCCTTTTTTCTGGAACAAGTTGGTGGTCAAACCTAGGAGGTCATTACAGGAGGTGATGGCTTTGTCCTTTGGGAATTTATAGTTTCCTGGAATTTAGAATTATAATTCTAATTTTTAAATAGAATTCTACAGTCTTCTTAATTTTTATTTAGCCAAGTGTATTATCAAGTTACCAGTGATTTTGGCATTATAGGGAATCAAATGTGCACTTGACAATCTTTTCAAGATAGCTGGAGGGATAAGATGCTAACTAGGAACACATTTTTTTAAATAATAAATTTTAGTCTTTTTTTTTTTGCAGTTTTTGGCCAGGGTTGGGTTTGAACCTGCCACCTCTGGCATGTGGGGCTGATGCCCTACTCCTTTGAGCCACAGGAACCACCCATAAATTTTAATTTTTATAATTATTTAAAAAGATCACAATTGGCAATATCATATTGACAATAATGTACAGATTTTCTGAAATAAGACCCACTTTGTGGGATTTTATTCTTTTCATAAAGGTGGTATATTATGCATAGAACTCAATGTGTATATCTTTATATAACTTTCTATAAAAAGCCTGGGTAAAATTCTGAACATGTAACTGGCTTCTCCATTTTAGAAGATGTTTACACACACACACACATGCACACACACATACGCATATGAGTCCAGAAATCCATAATTCTGAGTACATATACTCATATGTAAATAATCTCATAGAGAAGGTGGAAGGTGAAACACATTTAGAATGATAAAAATAATTAAAATAGAAAGAAGGAAATATAGAGCTTTTGTAGAATAAAACTGCATTTATTAACACAGAGTTGACAGACCTTATCCTGAAGGCAGGGGATGGAGGCAAGTCTAGCCTGGAAGGAGGAAGAGAGGATGTGGGGGAGACAAAGTTGGAGAGGTGAGACGGGGATAGCGATTGTAGAACTTTCACCACTTTTTCAATTTTACAAAATAAATATTTATGTTGTTGTTGCTACTTCATAATCAAAATATCTCTACCATGAGACTCATCTGCCAGAGAAAATATGTATTGTAAACATTTACATAACAAACAAGGACCCAGCAAAGTAGATAGAGGACCAGTTCTGAATTTGAGGATTTTAGTTTAAATTATCATGAGAAATTTACTTAACCAGTCTAAGGCTCAATTTTCTGTGAAATTTGGGCAATCATCATAATACCACCTCCCTATGGTATAATATTCAAATAAAAGAATACATGTTAAAGTATTCATAAAGTTACAATAATATTCACTCTACACTAGGGTTTTCACAAGGTAGAGATGAAGTTCTTGAACAAGAATGTGATTTTACTTTAAATTTCTTACTCTTTAGCTTTGTGTTTAATTTTGAATTATATCAACACCTAAGATTGTCCCATGCTCAGGAATCTTGATAATTTCCTGCAGGTGGTCAGTATACAACTCTCTGCTTTTCTCTTTCTTAAATGGTTTTTGATCGAATGTAATGATTGTGCTTTTGAGTCCTGTGTGGGGCTATTGAAGAAGAAACAGGGCAAAATCTCTCTCTTCTATCTTTATGTTTGATGAAAGTATTTGAATATTTTTTTATCAGAATATCCCTACGTGAAGAAAAAATTATTTTGAGTATGGAATCCATAACATTTGTAAAAGAATCTAAGGGAAAAATGCAAATGACTTTTTTTCAATAATTAGGTAACTTCCTAGACTGAAATGAGAAAGTTGAATAAAAGACAATGTGGATAGTAGTGTAGTATGTATTAAATGCATTATTTCCACAACAAAATGAATCATAGAGAAGACACAGATTTAATACGTACTTATTCAAAAGAAATCAAATCTGGGTTTCTTTATATTATATAAATCATTTGGTAATTAATTTAATCAAGGTAGAAAAATCTCAATTTTTTTAGTTCTAAAAATATAATGTTCTTGCCCTTGTGTATTTTAAATACACCGTATAATTACCAAAATTCTAAAATGGTGTTATTATATAGTTGCTTCATATTTACTCAATAGTAGATCCAGGACTTTGAATGATTGATTTTTTCCTAGCAAAATACATTTTTATTACAACTTGTGCTAACTCAGAAATCAGTGAACAAGTGACAGAGGAATATGCCCACCAAGGTATGAAGAATATTGTTAATTTCCCTCAAAGGCACGATCCACCATGCCAGAAAATGGCCAAGTAATTAAAACAGAAAGGTAGAGAACACACATACCTGTTGTAAGTAATTTACCAGGTGAGTTTTATTATCAGAAGTTGTTTTCTTGGAGTTACAACACACACACAAATACCACCTGCTTTTGAAGATCTGGGTAAACAGTCAAGTAACCAAGTACAATGACAGCATATGGTCTTATAGATCTACAGAAATGTTTTAAGGTTCAAGATACAGAAAAACTTCTGTAATTTTCCCTCCTAAGTTTATATCTAAGAGGCTAAATTTATGTATGTATAAATTCAGGTATATAAAATTATATCTAAGAGGACAATATTATTCTTTTTTTCTCCTATGCTTACTACAGACGTCTTTGGCAAATGAGCTCTTAAAATATCCACCTAGTGAGGACCAGCTAGTTCACACAACAGAATAAAACCTAATTGAAGACTATAAGGGGTTAAGAAAGTAAGGTCTCTTTCAAATGCCTTCTATTCTTAAATTCAACTAATTCATTTGTATTTTGATAATAATTCATAATTGTAAGACCAAAGAGTTCATTTATCATGGGCTTGCTTAACTTACCTTAGTGATATATGTATTAAACATGTGTGATTTTCTTATCACTAAGAATGATACCGGATTTTTGACTTTGGATTTCCAGGCTCTTGGTCTCCACGATTCAATGAATGAATTGATGGACCACAGGATGGATAGTAAGTTAGGTTTTATTTACAGAGGTATTATTACAGCTCTTACAAAGATCCAAACCTTGCCAAGCAGGATAAGATAGGTTTTCAAGTGTCACAGCTCTTACAAAGAGCCAAACCTCCTTACAGAGCAGGGTATAAGTGTTACAGCTCTTCCTCTTTCTGCTCTTTCTCTCTCTCTCTCAGAGGTCTGTGACAATCTGCTGAAGTCTTGCTCTTCCTTGATGCTCTCTCTTCCTTGATGATCTGCGATGATCGGCCCCTGGGTTCTCTGCTCAGGGGTTTATATAGGGGCAGTTGTCCAATGGGCGAGAGCTTAGCTGATTGGTCTATAAAATAGACCAGTCTAGAGCAGGATTGAAAATGGACCAATCAGGGAGGCACTGGAGGAATCACCAGTGTTTTCCCCTTATGGGCCGGGGCTTTTTTGTTATTGGAGCCTCCAGTGGGAGAGGAAAGCTTCCCCTCTTGCTCCAGCCTGCTGGTTTCTGTGCCAGCTGCCACCAAGGTAGAGCTGGCAGGTCCTCTAGCACCACTCTACTGGAGCCTCTGGTGGAAGAGGGAAGCTCCCCACCGCTTGCTCCAACCTGCCAGTTCCTCTGCAGGCTGCTGCCACCAAGACAGAAGTGGCAGGTTCCCAAGCCCCACTTGGCTGAGCTGGCTGGGGTGCCACTTTTCTGGTATCAAGAAGATTTATGGACAGTGTATGTGTGCACACACAGACACACAAGCTGTACAGAAAATGTCCAGCCATTATTACACTATTTTTCTCACACATACCTAAATTATACATGGTGTCCCTTGACAGATAACAGCACTTCAGATGACAGGGGTTGCTGATGCCCCATCACTGTTGTTGTGCTTATCAATTTGCACTGAAATCTCTGTGAAAAGAGTAGAGCAGTAGAGCCCAGCATGCAAAAAGGGGGAAGTGACAAATAGGAGTCCTCCTTTCTTAGTGCCGGGTCCTCCACAGAGCCACGGCTGCCTTCTCTTGCCTTCTGCCACCAAGCATACCTGTGATGTTCAATTTCTCTTTTCCTTTTCTACTTTTACCCTGTTCAAAAGTAGGTGGAGATGAAATGAGGAAGGTCCAAGTGCTCCCCCTTTCTAACTTGTAACATATAGTAATCCCCTCCCCACGTACCCACAAAGGAGCATGATACAGAATGTCCAAAGGGAGAGCAACAATATAAAAAAAAATTCATAACTTTCAGAAATATGATGAAACATACATTTTTATAACACATGAGAAAATACTGTATTTATAAATTTGAAATATGGCCTATTTTCTTTATTCTGATGCAGTATGAAACTGGATTTTATAGTTGTTGTTCAGTTAGAGATGAGAAAACAGAGATAAACCACGTGCAGTTTGCTGTGGTGGACTGTGGCTTCCCACCTCCGGGAAATACACCTGTATCTGACAACATACCAGACTGCGGGCACTGTGGCCGCACCCTCCCCACTACCACTACTCCTCTGAGGAGAGAGAGAGCCTTCTAACTTGTGAGAATGGTGCTCACTTCCCCGCTAGGAGTTGCCTTTCTTCTGTATCCTTTCTACATTGGATAGAACTTCACAGAACTTCCTACTATTTATCCAAACAGAAAACATGTGAACAATTTTCATTTATGAAATATCACTAGGTAGGGGCAGCCCCTGTGGATCAGTGGGTAGGGTGCTGGCCCCAAATACCAAGGGTGGCGGGTTCAAACCCGACCCCAGCCAAACTGCAAACAAAAAATGGTCAGGCGTTGTGATGGGCTCCTGTAGTCCCAGCTACTCAGGAGTCTGAGACAGGAGAATCGCCTAAGCCCAGGAGTTAGAGGTTGCTGTGAGCTGTGATGCCACAGCTGTGGACCAAGGGTGATTAAAAAATAAATAAATATCTATCTATCTATCTATCTATCTATCTATCTATCTCACTATGTTGAGGGTTAGTTCCTTGAGGCTTAGGGAGGGAGGCATGGTTTATTCATACTTGGGCTGCTTTTACGTATAAATTCCTGTTCTTATTTACTGACTCTCCTTTCAACTCATTAAAAATGCATCTCTCAAACTGTATTTCTATGTTTTAAAAATATTTAATTCCAAATTAAATTCAATTTAAGAAATGCATAATTGTACTTCAGAATGAATTAATACCAGGAGATAACTAGTTATTTCTAAACAAAAGACAAATACGTCAACAAAAAAGCTAATTAAATATTAAATTAATAAGCTAAAACACCAATTTTTAGATTAATACTCTTCCATTTTATAGTTTCATTTATTAATGCAGTCTGGTATTGCTCAAACACAAGCTTAGTATCTGGTTAATCTTCATGCAAATTAGAGTACAGTTGGCCCTTTATCCCTGGGTTGTGAATCCATAGATTCAACCAATCATAGATTGTAAATATTAGGGGAAAAAAACAATAAAAAATAATTCTGCAATAAAAATAATACAAACTTTTAAAATGCAATATAGTAACTATTTACATAGCATATATATTGTATTGGGCACCCCTAAATGATTTAAAGTATGCACAAGAATGTATATAGGTCATATGAACTACTACATCATTTTATATAAGGGAATTGAGCATTTTTGGATTTCAGTATCTATTGGGTATCCTGGAACCAATCTCCTGTAGACACTGAGGGATTACTGTATATACGTTTAATATTTTATACTAAGATTAATTTTTTATTTCATTTAATATTAAATGAATTAAATATTAATTTTAATTATTTTGTATTTGACTTTAATAGCCATAAACAATCTGGTTATTTGAATAGCAAATATCTAATTCAAATAATGCTTTTTAAAAGACATTTAGGTTAATGAATATTAAAAATGCCTGATATTAGATAGTTTGAGTGAAGCATAAAAGATTTTATGGAATTTAACATTGATAGTTTCTCTCTCGTAACTCATTTAAAATTAAAAAAGAAGGATATCAGTTTTGTCTTCATTTTAATCATTATTAAAATAAAATAGGGCAGAATTCTTTACCTGAAATTCCAATTTTTCTATAATATACAGCAAACTATTGACTCTTCCTAACCTATTTCGTAAAAATACAATCATATTCAACATTCTTGACCTTAATTACACCTACTCACAGCTGACAGAAAGACATGGGACTTAATTAGCATGACTACTGTTGACTGCAGAATAAGAGAAGCAAATGAATATACCACTTTTGTTTGTGAGGTGCTCACGCCTGAGTGTGTGTGGGGTTTTTTGGGGTTTTTTTTTCTGAGACAGAGTTTCACTCTGTTACCCTCTGTACAGTGCCTTGACATCATAGCGCACAGCATCCTCAAACTCTTAGGCTCAAGTGATTCTCTTGCCTCAGCCTCCCGAGTGGCTGGGACTACACGTGCCCACCACAATGTCCTGTTATCACTTGTCTTTTTTGATTTCCTAAAATAACTTTGGGAAGTTCATGTTATTTTTCACATAAAAATAAAACATCTGAACAGAAAGAGTATGGGATTTTCCTAATTTCACAAAGCCATTAAATACCAAATCTACTATCCAATCCTTGTCCATCTGGCTTTAAAGCCTGACTCCTTGTACCGTATGACTTACTACCTCATTCCAAATTACGTTAATTATATATTTTCTTGAAATCTCATTTAAGATTTCTTGAACATGTTGGCTTCTCAAGTGAGCTGTAAGATCCTTGCTGATAAGGAGCCTGGGCTTCTGAAAAACAATGAACTTTGAGGTATGGGATTTGAATTTGAGTTTTACTGGCTACTGGCAAGCAGGAAATCACTCTGAACCTCATTTTACTGGCACATAAAATGGGATTATGACATTACCCTGATGAATTTGTGAACATTAGTGAATATAAGCATTTCACTTCAGACTTAACAGATACAAGCCAATTTCTTTCTTATTTTTTATGCAATTTTTAATTTATTTATATTTCTCTTTGTGCTAAGAATGTCAAGATAAACTGAAATTATTAAGCATATATCATATAGGAAGTACCGTGGTGAATATTAGCCCTCATTAAATCCTCATTACAACCTAGTAATTGAGAGCCCCCAAAGCAAGCCCCTCTTCTCTTTCAGAGCTCCGTGTTTTCTCTGTTATTGATCATACTCATGGTCTCAGAGCTTTAAATAACCCTCTAGTTACTGTCACTCTCTTAGTTCCAGATCTCATATATTCAACTATGTACTCAATATTGCCATTTAAGACTTTAAGAGATATATTAAAAATAATCTATGACACAGTGATCTTCATTTGTCTATCCATAACCCAATTTCACCCCAGTTTTTCTCATCCTCAGTAAGTTATACTTGTATATGCTACTTGTTGAGGTAAAAAGCTAGGAATCACCATGGTTGCTTCTTTTGTTCTGGGTCCTACACATTCCACCCAATAACAATTGTGGCCTACTGCCACAATTTATACCTGAATCTATTCAATTTTCACCACTTCTATTACTGTCAGAAATGATTATCTCTTATCTGTATGATCATAACTCTTAATAAGTCTGTTTGTCTAATTGCACACTTATTGCCTAGTGAAGGGACTTAAGAAATTTTTTTTTGTTTTTTAAATAAAGGGTCTCATTTTTTGCCTAACTGTAGTGCAGTGGTGTGATCAAAGCTCAGTCTAACTTCCAACTATCGAGCTCAAGCTATTCTCTTGGATCAGCCTCCTAAGAAGCTGGAACTACAGGCACAGGCCAGCCAGACTGAGTAATTTTTTTGTTTGTTTGTTTGCTATATTTGATATAAGTTAGTATGTTTGAAAATTTTAACCAGTTTTGTTTGGGAAAGATTCATTTTTTTAATTATCTTATTATTTGGATTCATTGAGGGTACAAAGAATTAGGTTATACTGATTGCATTTGTTAGATAAAGTCTGTCTTATAATTGTGTCCTGCCCCCAAGAGGTGTGCCATACACAGTGAGCCCGTATACCCCTCTCTTCTTCCCACTTGCTCATTCCCCTACCCGCCCCTTGTATTAGCCCATCTGCTGCCTCTGTATTAGAATAGAGTACATTGGATTCTTTATTCTTCATTCTTGTGATGCTTTACTAAGACGAATGTGTTCCACCTCCATCCAAGCTAATAAAAAAAATCTCAAAGTCTCCATATTTTAGTGGCTGAATAGTATTCCAGGGTATACATATACCACAGCTTGTTAATTGCTAGTATGGTGGGCATTTAATCTGTTTCCACATTTTGGCCATTGTAAATAGAGGTACAATAAACAGTCTAGTGCAAATGTCCTTACGTTAAAACAATTTTGTCAATGGAGCAGGATCAAATGGGAGGTCTAATTGACTAATTTTTAATTTATTTGTAAAAACAGGGTCTCACTGTTTTTCCCAGGCTTGTCTTCAACATCTGGGCTCAAGCAGTCCTCTTGCCCCAGCCTCCCAAATTTCTCAGATTACAGGTGTGAGCCACCACAATCAGCCATCATATGACGGGACTTTAAAAGAATTTAAAGTAAATGATCTCACATTGCTGGCTTTCCATTGCAAGAAGAAAAATCAAGACCTCTTACCCTGAGCAATATGGTCTCTGCCTAATTTTTACCCTTACTGTGTTCTAGGCACAGAGTTTTGGAGAGAGTTTCTTGAACCAAAGTTATTTCTGCCTCCTTACGTCGTCACTTACTACCATCTTCAGTTTGAACGTACTCCTATCATTCTCTCCAGTTCTTCACAGAACAGGTTACTCTTCACATTGTGAGTCTTAAGTACATGTAATCTCATTAGTGAGGAATTTCTTGTGACTCCACCAAATGCATGGCTTACCCGAGGCCATGTTTAACAGTACCCTGATTAATTTCATTCATAACACTTAACGCTATTGGGTTATTAATTTGTTCACTTGAATATATCATTTGGGCATAAAATACTATACAGTTGATGACAACCAAGTCATTTTTGCTGTGTTGTCAAGTAACTAGAATACTGTTTCATGTATACTGGTGCCAGTGAACAAAAGTTTAATGAATAAATGGTTGGGTAAAAAGATATTATATAGATTCATGGATGATATAAAACAACTAAATGGTTTTATTTTTCTTCAATAATGTGCTTCAAGTTTCTTGATCACATTTAAATATTTCCATTAGCTGGCATATTAATTTTCATGCTCTATTTCGTGTACACAGGGCATGAGAAAAAGACATCTATTATGACATATGTGGAAGCATAAAGACCAGATTCCAAGGCTAAACTGGAGCAGAATTTTGAAGCATTTCACACTGAGGAAAAGCCTTCAAATGACAGACTGAGGCAGAATGAAAACTGGGTTGGTGTCTTAAGAACTTCCTTTTGGCCTGGTTATTCAGCAACTACTATTTAGGAAGTCTCAGACAAATAGTTTTGCAGCATGAAGCAAATTCTAATCAAACCGGGGAGAAGAAAGAAAATGACATTTTCCCTAATGGTATGTCTTTGATCTTTGCCTCACCTTGCTGTCCTCAAATGGATCCAGTCCCTCTAAATTCTTCAGACAATTACTTTGTACTTTCTAGATTGCAACGTATCCCAATCATGCACGTGTTAGCTTCCATCTCATGTGAGTTTGCAAACTCCTCAAGGGAAGAATCTGAGTTTATTTTTCTATTTCTAATAATAGACCTCATCATTTGGGTTTCAATGTTTTTTAGTAATAGTAAGTAACATTGCTATCTTTTTTAGTAATCGTGAGACATTTGTTAAGTACTTTATATAAATTATTATTACATTAAATTAGGAATAAAGAAAACAAAAAAAGGAAGGAAGGAAGGGAAGGAGAGAGGGAGGAAGGAAGGAAAGAAGGGAGGAGGAGAAAGAGGAGGGAGGTAGAGAGGCGAAGGAAAAAGAAATTACTTCTACTTAGAATTACTTTTTAGATGAGAAGGTTTTGATCTAAAGGATTTAGCTAAGTGCTAAGTTTTCCTCCTTATATTTTCAAACCTTTAATTTATCTTAAGTTGACTGGAAGTAGAAATGCCAAGTATCCAGACACCAAATAACAGCTTTCCTCAACAAAGTGACAGCTTGCTCCTAATGTTTAAGCAATTAAAAAATCTATCTGGAGGCATTGCTTTCGCCAACATGAAAGTCACTCTGCTACACAATCCAACCCTCCAACATGTGTCCCATTGATCTCCTAAGGGAGCAGCAATCAATTCCAGGTGTCTCTCTGGGCAAATGCGTGTTCCTGGCTCATTTGTGAAAGTGCATGTTTTCTAACAAGTCTCTAGCTCTGCACATTCAGAAGCAGTGTGCACTCACTCATTCACGCTGCAGTAGGCTGCGAGTCCAAGTGTTCTCTGGCAAATACTTACTGCAAGTCTCCAAGTCTCTCATGTCCACCAGGGCTTACCTGCATGACCTTGGAATGTCTTTCAGCCTCAGTTTTCTCTTTTAAATGTGAATAATAATTTGCCTCATTGCCTTACCAGTATACTAGCAAGGAGAAATAAGATGTGAAATAAAACACTGAGAAGTTCATGGATGTGGATGTAAGATCCTAAGGGAAGTAGTGGAAGGCAGGCCTCCACAGGGGTACTTAGTCACGTTGGTGACAAACTTCAATATTGCTACATATGCAGGGCTGGTTCTTTTGTCTAAACTATTTGGAGGGAAGACAAGAATAAAACACCTATGGCAGAATTTAAGAAAATAAAGTACAACAGATAAATAAATAAATCAACCACAATGTTCGCATTATTTTTTCCTCCCTCTCAGGATTAAAGAGAAAGCAAGAATTTTGCATATTTTAATATGGGCTATAGCAAAACACAAAGGAATTAGAAGATATTCAGGAAAATAATAAAGAAAATCTAAGTTTATTCTAGGGTTGCTCTTATCTTCTTTGTTTTTTCATCATAATTTGCATATAGTAATTATTACCAAGAGTAATTATTTGGCTAACAGCAAAAGAGCAAAGGAAGAAAATACTCTTCAGTTGTCAAAGAGCTTTGGTGACAAGACGCACACTTCAGCTGTGTGCACTTAGCTCAAGTATTTCTCGTTTATCTAAAGTCTTTCATGTTACTCCTTGTTCAATCTGAATACAAAGAAGACAATAATATATCTTTTTATTTATTTACTTATTTATATTTTACTGTTGAGGATTCATTGAGGGTACACAGAACTAGGTTACACAGATTGCATTTGTTAGGTAAATTCTCTCTTATAGTTGCGTCCCACTTCCAAGGGGTGTGTCACACACTGTGAACCCCTGCCCTCTTCCTCCATTCCCCCACCATCATTTGTCATGTACTAGGTCATCATTTGTCTTCACATCAGAATTGAGTACACTGGATTCTTGCTTCTCCTTCTAGTGACGCTTTACTAAGAAGAATGTGTTCCACCTCCATCCAGGTTAATACAAAAGATGTAAAGTTTCCATCTTTTTTAGTGGTTGAATAGTATTCTATGGTAATACATATATCACAGCTTGTTATTCCATTCTGGAGTTGGTGGGCATTTAGGTTATTTCCACAGTTTGGGAATTGTAAATTGAGCTGCAACAAATAGTCTAGCACAAATGTCCTTGTGATAAAGTGATATTTTTCTTCTGGGTAGATGCCCAGTAATGTGATTGCAGGATCTAATGGGAGGTTTAGTTTGAGTTCTTTGAGGATTCTCCATACTTCCTTCCAAAAAGGTTGCATTAGCTTGCAGTCCCATCAGCAGTGTAAAAGTCTTCCCTCCTCTCCACTTTGATGCTGGCATCTGCATTGAGATTTTGAGACTTTGTGATGTGGGCCATTCTTACTGGAGTTGAGTGATATCTCAGGGTGGTTTTGATTTGCATTTCTCTTATAATTAGGGACAATGAGCGTTTTTTCATATGTTTGTTAGCCCTGCATGAAATTGTGGGGAAAACACTTGAAGTTATTGGACTGGGAAAGACTTTATGAACAAGACTTCAGTGATGATTGAAACATCAAGAAAATAAACAAATGGGACTTAATTAAATTGAATAGCTTCTGTACAGCTAAGGGGACACAACCAAAGCAAATAGACAACCATCAGAACGGGAAAAGATATTTGCATGTTATGAATCGGACAAAAGCTTGATAACCAGGATCTACAAAGAGCTCAAATTAATCCACATATAAAAGCCAACAATCCATTATATCAATGGGCAAGATAGATGAATAGAACCTTCTTTAAAGAAGGCAGTATTATATCATTAAACAGTATTTTCTTAAGGAATAAGAATTTCCAAGGAATTTGAAGCTATATCAATATATAAGGAATTTTCACCATATAATATCCAAACATCTTAATTTCTGGTTTAATACCTTAAAAATGTCCTAAATCAGCTCATTTACCCCAATATTTATTATTTTTCTTAGATTTACTGGTTGGAGAGATAGAGGAGCAACATAATTTAATAACAAAGAATTTGTGATTTCTAATTATACGTGATTTAAGTTTAAGAAGAGATTTCATAATCAATGATTTGCTTCATTTTACATTTTTTATTGTGGTGATTTTGATTTTAGGAGAGATTAATTACAAAAATGGAAATTGATCACTCAGGAGTAATGGAAAATTTTAGGGTAACTTTTTTCTATTGATAACTTACAGGAAAATAACGTACCCCAAAGACAATATCTTCTTTATGTCACTGCAAGTATCTGTATGGTTTCAATGAGAAAAAATATATCTCTAATTAAAAAATATATGTATATAATTAAAAATTGATTATTTTAAAGGAAATTTTTGTAAACAATAGGAAAAAAATGTATAGTAAGGATGCTCCAAAAATATTTTTTTAAACATGAATTTTACATTTCTAAAATAGTAAATTCAAACTAAGAACCTGCCAACTCTGAACTCAACTATGCTCAGAATATTTTCAGAGAGAAAATAAATCCATATATTCATCTCCCCTAAATGAGGACATCATACTCTGGGACTTCATAACACCATTCTCCCAGTCCCTACCTAAATAAGCTGTTTCCTGTGTGCTCTGAAATCAAAATTCTGCTTAGGCCAAGAGCTAAAAGGCTGATAGTTTGCCACTTATTAGCTTTCACATTTCAATTTGTCTCTTTAAAGAAAAGTGCCACATCCTTTTTGGTCTCAGCCTACATCAAAACTAACGACTTCTTACCTCAGGGCGGGGTGATCTCCATCTCAGAAGGCAGCAGTCCGACAGAGGAAAAGGTAACACCTCTAGCATGAATTTTAAAGCTTTCTCTGGTTTAGAGGACACTAATGGCATAAAAAGATGGAAGAGCCCTTAGATCTAAGTTCAGAAATAAGGAGACAAAAAGATCTTAGAACCAGCACTTTCCTTGAGTGGCACAAAATAGGGTATTCATTTATGTTATTGCATAGTATTAAAATGGCAAATATATATTCCAATTTATTTATCTTTGCTGGAAAATAATGAAGGGTGGGGAACTGGAACGAGGATGGCATTGATGCAGTATTAACTCTTTCAACTAAGTGCAGACTGAATAATAATTTCTGCTCTTACAATGGTCCAGGCATTATTTTGAGTCTATATTATAAAAATTTATATAATAAATTGACCCATCAGTCCTTTTAATAACACATGATTTTGGTATGTTTTTAAATACTATTTTTTTTTTAGGTAAGGAACCTGAAACAGAAGGAATTACTTACTTTCAAATCACACTTTTATGAATGGCTGAGCCTCAGTTCTGAGGAAGCCTGGTGGTCAAGTCCATGGCACCTTTTGTTTTTGAGGATAATGATAGATGATACATTAGCTCCTCCTTCAAAGAGTCTAAGTTCCAGAAGGGGGAGAGGGATTTGTGCATGTAGAAGCTGACAGTCTCAAGGGGCACCCAAGAGGAGAGAGCATGGAAGTGTCACAGACAACGTCATCTAAGGGAGCTCCATGTCCCCCAGGTAGGGGCGGGCAGGGAAACATTCAGCCCAGATGTGGACAGCAGAATGCGGCACCAGGCAGACTGATGAACAGCAGGCCTGGAGACTAGTGAGCAAGGCTTTCTGAGTCCTGATAGCAGGTGATCCCGGTGACTGGGACGATAAAGGCACCTGAGGGAAATATCAAGAAAAACCAGGACTGTGAGAAATCAGTAAAAGTCTGAGGGCGTCTGAAATGGCACATCTGAGAGCAGCAAGGACTTCAGCTTTCTGAAGAAGGGAACGTGGGGCTGGGCATCTATTTCAATGTAAATCTTCCACCTGAGGAGAGAAGGATCACTCAGGGAAAGGAGAGGATGAAACGCTGTTTATTTTTCCTGGGTGAAAATCATTAGCCAAACAAAACTCTTTGTATACAAGGAGGGAGAGTGTTGAACATAAATTCTTAGACAGCAACTTCTGCATTTTCTCTTCGGAGTTACTTGATACATCATGTATTCCCTCATGGACCATTTAGTTTTTCCAAACTACTAGAGACGAACCATTATGTCTAAGAGAATATGCTAGGAATCTTAAAAGACATGAAGGTGAATAATGAATAGGATCTGTGCTCCAGACTCTTGAAGTCTCACAGGTGTGGCTTCGACATATAGGCCAGTATCCATTCCAACTGGTTGGTGCCCATGTAGAACTAGTAGTTAAGCACTTGAATGTGAGTGCTTTCTGTATGTACAGTGGTGTGCTAAGCCCACCCACACTTCATCATACTGGCTCGTCATTATATCATGAGTTATGTGAGTCAGTTAGTTGTTAAACACAACTACCATTCAAAATTAAATCATGTAACTTAAAATCAAGTAAGCTCTATGAAAATAAAGAAAATGAAACTCACTGCTTTTGCTACATTTTTCTACTCTCTATTGTCTTGAAGCCATTGTTGACTTTGTGAAGTCTTGTAGAAATGCTCCATGGTATGTCATCTACTCTGCCTCTTCTTCCAACTACACATTCAGTGTCATCAGTTTGGTATCTTAGAATGACCACACTAGGAATATTTTCATCAGAGAAAATCTGTAAATCAGGACTTTATTCCTGGAGATCTGATTGCTAAACATGTGTCAGCATATCACTAGTCATTCATAAAACAACAATCCAATGTATCACCCAGCTCTTCCCAGCTAACACTGCCATTTGTCACCACCTTAATGTGCTGGCAATTCACCTCATGAATTAGAAGCCCAAGATCCCTCCCTGACTCCTAGCAAATCAGCAAGTTTAGGATGACCCCCACTGACCAACCTAACACGCATTCAGAGTTTTCCAGCACAATGGTTCTCAACTTTGCACGTCGGAATCAACTAAAACACTGAAAAAATTAATTTTAAGGGCTAGGTCTGTCCCTGACAATTTGAATCAGATCACCTGCGGGGAGAAGTGGATTCCATATTTTTAAACTACACACACCCATGTTGATTGTCATTCTACCGCCAAGGCTGAGAAAATGCAGGGGAACTTAGCAGTAACCTGGGTGGGAGTTGGGTGAATCACCTTTGGTTGCAAGGGAAGGATCCACTTTTCCTCCCACACAGTAAGCATGGGAGGATGCAGGGGCCATTAGAAGTAGACAAGAGTTCATGCGCAAAAACCCAGAGCTTTCTGCCCCCTGTCCATCACTCTCCCCCTCTTCCAGGAATGAGGGCCTCTTACCGACATGCTCTGTTCATCCAGTGGCCGTTGCCACCTCCCAAGGCTACGCACTAAAGAAGGGCGACCAGGTCAGAGCTGGTTTTGGTCCAGTTTCCTCAGAGAGTTCTTGTCCTCTCTCCTTGCTTCTTTCCAGGGAATCTATTTTAAACTGTGGAAACAAAATAATCTAATTTTGTTCCATCCATCAGAACAACAGGTCCCCTACTCTGCTCCTTCCTTTTCTAAGGAAAGCTACCTCTTGTCATTCCAAGGTGCTGTCTTTTCTTCTTTTTTAAGAAGGAAATGTTTTCAGTGAATCTCAGGAAGCTTATGGTCTTTTTTTCCTTTGGAAGAAAAAGAACACAAAGTATTCTCTATAAGAAAAGTTATTTTATACAGGAGAAAACGTGAAAGAAATAAAATGTGTGTGTTTCTGAGTCTCTGCCCCTTGACACCCTCATGCACGTGGCCACACCAGCTTCTTTTACAAACATAGATATTATTTGTAACCACTTCAAAAATATCTCCCTCTGTAACAGGCAGACTTGAAGGGGACCCTTATGGGGTCTGCTTTCTGGCTTTTAAAATTTTCTGTAATCCACTCCCCCCTCCTTGAGTGTCAGTGGAACCTGTGAATTGGCCCTAACAAGCAGAACACAGCCAAAGTTATGGGATGTCACCCCCATGATTTTGGTACATTACACAGAACTCTGTATTGCTAGCAACTTGCTTAGTCTCTCTATCCTTGTAGGCTCTAAAGAAGCAAGAACTATATGCTGCCATAGTCACCCAAGGGGGGAACAGACGCTTCCCTGGTGAAGTTTCTGGATGAAAAGAAGCCTGGCTCTAGCTGACACGCCAGACGTCACCCGGCCCCAGCTGACACACCGACTGAGTCTAAGCAGAAGCACGGGCAGCTCCTGCTTAGATTGCTGACCTGTGAGGTGGAAAATTAATGTTGCTTATGCTGCCGTGTGTATAGTGAATTGTTATGCAGCCCAGGAAGCTGTTACCTCCAAATAATTTTCCAACATTTTAATGTGGCATCCAAAGCCCTTATTGGTTGGTCCCAACATTTCTTTCCAATTTCTTCTCCTGACAGTAATTGACCCAATCACCTGCCGAAATCGTGTGCACACTTATACTTCTGCTTCAGTCATCCCCTCATTCTCTCTGCTTAGAATGCTCTTCCTCTCTCCCTCCCTCCCTCCTACCCTCCCTTCCTTCCCTCCTTCCTTCCTTTTTGTTTCTCTTTTCCTTTTCTTTTGTTTATTTGGCATCATGAGCGACAATTTATCCTTAGAAGTCAGGTATATAACCATCTCTGTTACCCACAGAAGCACCTATCACCTAGTCCCCCCTCCAGGTCGACCTGATGGATTCCATTTTTGGGGCCTCATAGCATTTTCTGCCCATCTATCTAATAGTGCTTATCCTGGTATGTCAGGGTTAATTTTTATATATTTTTACTTTTCTCTTGTGAGTTCCCGGAGATATCTTCTTTATTTCAGAACCTGTATAGTACTTTGAGATATATCTGGGATCCAAGAAAAGTTAAATTGAATGAAATTGAATTTAGATTTTCATAGGTTTAGATTTTCATAGATTTTCATAGATTTTCATAGGTTTAGATTTTCATAGATTTTCAAACACTAGTTTTAGTGTTTGGCACATCATAGGCAAAATCAATTTTTAAATAAGTATTCTGTGTATAATTACTTATATTTTTAACATTATCTAAGCTGGCAATGAATCTCTGGAGACAGTAGGCTTCTCTAATGAGAAAGGGGCAACTGAGGCTATAAAAAATTACCTAATGGATTTTACTGATAACATTAGGGGCTAGAAATTCCATTTCATAATTCTATGATGCTTAGAGAAGAGTTGAGTAAATACATCGAATCATAAGATTAGGATGTAGCAGAAAATGAGCCTACTAAGAAGCTGATAGAGGAATGCAAGTAATTACGTTATTTAAAAAGAAGGCAACACACTGATAATCAAACCAAAGAAATGAGGAGCTTGCTTCTAATTAGTAGCAAACTGGGTTTTCTACAATAATCTAGCTCCCAAAGTACTTTGGGGTTAAGGGTAGCTAACCTTTAGAATGACTTGGCAATTTAATAGTGTGATATAAATTCATTGCAGTGAGTGAAAGTAAGTTTAGGGCAAGAGATGTAATCCCAGCAATATATTAGGTGCTAGATATAATACTCAAAATCATAAAAAAACTAATGGCTTATATGTTTGAAGCATAGGTGTCAATCTGAGGATTAAGATGCTTTTCACTGAAAGTGAAAGGAAAGAGTGCACAGTCAAATAGGACTTGAATATCTAGGCCAATCCTAAGTCAAGACTTGTAAATCCAGGGGAGTCTCTGTAAGCTGACCACCCCAGGGACTGTAACAAACTTGTCAACATATGGTGGTCAGCATAAGGAACTAGGCCCCGATGCACACATGTGGTGCCTGTCTGGTCTATGAAAGTTAACCTGGGGAGGTGGTCAGTGGAGGAGGTGGTCAGTCCTGGAGGCTCTGCCATAAATTACAGCAAACAAAGTAAGTTTGGCAAGAACCTCCTGGAATGCGTTTCCATTTCATGTTCTCTAAAATCTCGGTCATGTATTTCCCCAGAATTCTTTGAAAGTCCAAAAATTCCAATTAATCTTTGCTGAAGTGGAAAATTCTAAAATGTTTGCTAGTTTTCTGGAGGAATTGTGCTTCCACTTTAATCCTGAAATAAACACAGAGAATCCTACCTATTTTGAAGCCTCACCCTGAACATGCATTTTTGAGTCTTATAATTTGCTGAATGTATCATCCTTGGCAAATTTTAAAATTGCATAAACTTAAGTTTCTTCACATGAAAAAGAATAATGATGACTTGTACCGTGACTACCAATAAACACCTAATATCTTATTTTTTGAATTTCAAATAAGCCCAACCCATTCTGGTGCACAGTAGAGGCTTCAGCTAGATCTGATCTTCCTCCTGTTCTCATATATTAGATTCTTGAGGGTAAATTCATTTGACTTAGGATTTACTGTTATAAATGCAAGATAATCACCTCTACATTAGCCATAAAAGCACCTATCACCTAGTGCCCCCTCAAGGTCAACTTGAGGGCCTGTCCTCAAATGGCCAGGGTGACCCTGCTCCCCCATTTTCTATGAAGCCTCGAGGCTGACCTATCTTCTCTTCTATCCCCTCTTCCATCTCTTCTTATGGACTGTAGGAATCAATCTTGTAAAGATGCTCTCACTTTACTAATTTATTTTCTGAGCAATTTGAAGGTGGTATAAAAATGTAAAGTGAGTAACAATGCTGTGAATGTTGTAGCTTGTGTAACTGGCAGCAGGTTAAAACAAGAAGTTCTCTAGGTTCTTTCTTCCCCAGTCTGCGTCTCTGCGCTAACCTTGTGATGTTTTGTACAAAACAGTCTGGATCAGGGACAAGAAAGAGGCATCAAAGCTGCAGAGTTTGACACTGAGAGTGGTTCCCATTTGAACTACTGCCCTGGAAGCGACTATTTTGTGTGTGCCAGGAACTCTTTGTTTAACATCAAACACATAATAAAATCACACCAAAGGTGTGGATTTGGCTGCCTTTTCTCTCCTGAAGTAACAAGAGCTACAGAAGATAACTGTCAATTTAATTTGAATTCTAACTAAAACACACACACACACAGAGGAATATTATTTTGAATTATTTACCTAAAGATTTATTTTGGAATAAGAAAATGATTGTGCCAGGTTCCTTCTTTCTTCATTTAATATGGCCAAATGAAAACATAATTCATTAATTCATCTATCACTAAATTTCTTTGTTTAAGATATAGAAGTCATTAAATATATAAACATTCAACTCTTTCAGCTATACCTTTTTTTTTTTTTGAGACAGTGTCATTTTCTTGCCCTCAGTAGAGTGCCATGGCAGTGTCATACAACTCATAGCAACCTCCAGCTCTTGGGCTTAGGTGATTCTCTTGTCTCAGCCTCATAAGTAGCTGGGTCTACAGGCGCCCGCCACAACGCCCGGCTATTTTTTCCTTGCAGTTTGGCTGGGCCAGTTTTGAACCTGCCATCCTCAGTACATGAGGCTGGCGCCCTATTCACTGAGCCACAGGTGCCTCCCAGCTATACTATTTTGTAATTGTTTTTTTTATTTCATAATAATTTTAATAGTACTTTAAACAAATTAAATGTTTGATAGACTTGAGAACTAATGACTGTCATAGGTGAAGTGTCTGACAGACCCCAGAGCACAGAATGAAATCCACGAGGTTCATTGCATTTTACACACATTAAAGTTACAGAAAGAATATTCAATTTAGATTAAGAAGACCTTGGTTCTTCCCACTCTGTCATTGTTATCTGTGTGATTTTGACCAAACTACTTAAATTATGGAAAAGTAAGATATTAATTTCAGCCCTGTCTACCTCACATTATTTATGTAAATCAAATTATGACATATCCAAACACACTTTTAAAGCACAATGTGTATAACATTTAAATGATTATTTTTAGAATAGTGTCTACTAAATCGCAAATTATACTTTATAATGTATTTTAACAACTGAATTTCTATCTGCAGAGTACACTGAACACATGGATTTCCTGGGCACTATGTTTACCACTCATTTAATAAGAGTAAAGACTATAGAATATTATGACTCACAGCGACATTTTGTCTTCACTGCTTTCTCTTCTACTCTTATTATTTATTTGACATTTGTAAACTATTATTTATAAATTCAGTATTAATAATGGAAATATATGCCTCTTGGGTTAGTGGAATGGTGATAGGGAGACACAGTACTAACTTACTAAATACCCTAATAATTAAATAAACTTACATAATAAGTTTATATTTTACAAAGTACTTAAATTTTAGCTTTAATATCACTCTACATGAAGAAGTTGAGACTTAGCGAATTATTTAAAGTATCTAATGTCAGCCAGTTGTTTATGAGATGGATATAGATTGATAAACACTTTTTGTCCATGTTTGGGTTAGTGAAATTTCAAATATTATTTACTCCTCTATTATAGACAGCACATCATGAATTTGTGTTAACTTGATTAAAAAGCAGACAATTTGTTATACCTGCTGTTGAACATGATTTACTAAAATCATGGATTATTTATAAATAATCTATAGTATCCCATCTTCTCAAAGTCACATGTATTACCATGAAGCACACTGAGTTTCTCAGTGAGAATGAATTCACTAGTTTCTTAGGAAAACAGAAAAGTCAGCTACCCTCTTTCAAATTTAGTTGATTCAAAACAGGAAATGTATTGAGACTGCTCAACTTTAGGTGACATAAACTTACTTCCAAAATAAATGGCTCTGAAACATGTATCATAGGATGGTACAGATAAAAACCTTTATCCTTTTTCTGTCAGGCACTTGAAAGAAGGTATTCTCATATGCACTTCTACTGTGAGGATTTCTAGATTCTTGCATCATGCATACAGTGTATGAAAATTGCAGCAAGCCGTCTGCAATTCATCTCTCTCTCTTGTCAGTCTCTACACACAAGTGCCTCAGAATTTCATCATTGGAAACCATTGCTTTATGTGTCTAGTAGGGTGGGAAGAAAGGTTTCAGAAAGTTTGATGTAGCAGATAAACTTTATATTGTATAGGAATTAGACAAATTGGAAACAATGGATGAGACAGTCTACATATAAATTCAGCTGTCTCAAAATTATAGGAATAGTGATGGTTAGTGCTAACTTGCCCAGTATTGAATCCTTACAGTCTGGCCTTCTGGGGAGAAAAGAGCTTCATATAGTGAAGACTCTTCTGTGAGTTAAAAAAAAATCCATCAGAAGCTATAGGAGTCGGTATGTAAGGTTTGGTAAACCACTGAGGCATCAGATCACTGCTAGAAACTACCCTTAAACCATCCGTGTGGCCACCACCAGGAAGCTTGGGCTTCAGACCTTGATCAATTCAGAGAAGGAGTTGTAATAAGAATGATATTCTTATTTGGGAGCTGATTTCCTTTTTAAAAAGATAAGGGGAAGTTTGCATATAAAATAGTGCAGTCAGTTGTTTATCATGAATTTAGGTTATAGATTCACAGGATCAGCTTGTTGTAAGTGGATAGAACTCCCTCACACTTTCTAGTCAACACTAAACTTCAAGACAGAAGATTTTCCTCTCAATTGTCAAGGTAGGGGTATGGGGAACTTACCTTAGGATTCTAACTTCGTAAGTGCTGTTACGAAGTTACTAAGTAATGTGTGTTCTGCTCTTTTTTTTTGTCTCTCTCCTGCAGTTGTTAAGTCTGTAAAATTGGAAACTTCAGTTTGCTAAATGTCTCATTAGCTAGAGTTACTTTAGTTGGGGGCTTGCTCCTTCATTTTGTTTCTAGGCTAATTAATTTTACATTATAAAACTTCATTAGTTAGGTTACAAATCTGTATAATAAAATGTTATATTTCATGTTTTCTGCCTGTGTTTTCAAGTTTCTCTTTTATTTCCTTAAATAATAGTAAACATATGGACTTTTAAGAAATACTTTAGTGTTTGCAGGTTGATTCTGTCACCTTTTTTGGGAGAGAGAGCTATTTCATTCATGGTGTTTCCTCGTGCTAAAATTTTTAACTACTAGATATTCAATTTTATTATCTTAGGGAAATCTTTTGGGACTAGTATATTGATGGTTTCTTCAAAATTACTCATGTTGCTTTTGCCCAATATTTTGGGTCACATCCAACTAGGTTGATATTATACTAAGTTAGCACTGAGGTTTTCTAGAATACAAAGATGGTATAAATTTGGGTTAGAAACTTAAGTAAGGGCTTCCTCTCAGAGTGCACATGCTTTTTCCAGCCATGATGTCCTCAACAATAAAACACATATATTTCAATTTATTACCTATAATTAATGAAAATGACTTGAACAGGTTTGGGAACAGATAAAATTGACTCATGTCAACTAAACTGGTATGGGCACTTGTCATTAAGAGGTGCAGATTTTATGGAATAGTCTAGTTAATCCAGCAAGTTCGCTGAGCTGGGATAAGAGAATTTTTCCCATATTGTACTTTGGCTGAACTCTAGGTGAAGTGAGGTAAAATTATAGAACCTGAAAATGAACTCATTCATTGGGAAAAAGATATGAAATATCTGAACTGTCAATTTAAAAATTATGGTTGCTTTTGAGTCAGTTATAGAAAATCATTAACAATGGTATAGTCTTTGCTTTAGAAGTGTAACATGTGAGAGATTTTCCTAGATTATTCCACCAAAAACAAATAGAAGTGCTTTAATTATTTAAAGAACCTAGAGATGAAACTGTAGTAACTCAGATGAGAAAGACAGAGCTGGAACTAGGAATGTCGGAGGGCTGATGTAGGAATTAATGGTAGGTTTGCTTGCTAGTATTAGGTCATCAAATCTGAGGTGTCCAATTTCAAATCAAAAGTTTAGTCTCTCAGAGCTCAAACATTTAATCAAAGTGAGCACCAAAATTCTCCACAGCTTGTGTGTGACAGCAGCAAAGTATCCTGGAGAGTGGGTGGTGATGAAATCACAAAAGGCATTTCCCATAGCTTGTTGAGAATTTAATCTTTTTCCTTGCAAGAAGTGGTCCAAAGCCTGTAAGAAGTGGTATCAGTTGGTGCAAGGTCTGGTGAACACAATGGATGACAGCGTTCCTGAGTCCAGTTTCTGTGGTCCCAGAGCGCTGTTTGTGCAACATGTTGTCCAGAGCTATCTTTCAAGAGGACTGGCCTGTCTTTACTGACCAGTCTTGGCTACTTAATCTGAAGCACCCTCATCATTTTGTCCAACTGTTTGCAGTATACATCCACTATAATGGATTGATCAGGTTTCATGGGAATGGACCGCCAGTCAGACACCATTAGCTTTTTTGATGAATATTTGGTTTGAGACTGTGTTCTGAATGCTTGTGATTGTCCAAAGCAATCCATTTTTCATTGCACATAACAATACAGTGTAGAATAGTTTCGCCTTATGTCATGACAACAAAGAAAGGAAAGCTTCTAGATAATTTCTCTTCTGACACTCATTTAATTCATGTGGAACCCCTGTACCCAGCTTCTTTACCTTGACAACTTGTTTCAGATGGTCTATATCATTGAAATAGTGACACCAAACCTTGCTGCTAATTCACCCTGACATTGAGATGGGCTCACTTTCACTACAGCTTTCAGCTCATCATGATCCGCTTCAGACTCAGGTCATCCACCTCACTGATTTTCAAGGTTCAATCACCAGGATGGACCTTATCAAACCATCCACACACTGTGTTCGTTAGCCACATGCTTCCCACACATTTTGTTGATGTTTTGAGCTATTTGTGCTGCATTTATTTCATGATTGAACTCATATTTGAAAATGCCACAAATTTCTGACTTATCCAATTGATTTTTTTAAAAAAAATTTGGAAGACAATCACAAGCCAAAACCTGCCTTTGAAAGAATGAAGATATAGCTTCACACACACACACACACACACACACACATACACACTAAAAGCCCCCCAAGATGTGTTAAATTGAAGTATCAGAAATAGTAACTATCAAACTTAGTACTTAAGAAAATTGGACATTTCATATTAATAACCTAGTATCAAGCAGAGAGAAGGGTCAAAGATAAGTAGCTTCTGTCATAAATAGCTGCTGAGTAAGGCAGCAACTCTGGCCTTAGCCACGAGGTGTTGCTTCGTGCATTACCAACTCATTAAGATTAAAGGCAGCCATAAGGGGCTGGTAACAGGTAAACAACTGTTTTGAAGAAATAGACGATTTATGTATAATGAGGGAGTAGAACTATGAAGACAGAATCTGTTTCTGTTTCCCAATGTCATTTCATATATATATACATATATGTTTAAGCATATATACTGTGTGTGTGTGTGTACGTTGTATGGAAATACAAAGACTTTGGTACTTACTGTACAGTAATTTGCTACCAATGCTAAGTGTATATAAACAATGTAAAATACAGATCAGAGGCTGTGTTGAAAAGTCTGGTCAGAATAAATGAACATCCTTGATTGCATTTCTGCAATTTTGAATTATTATGACTGCTTCTGTTTCCATTCTATCTATAAGATTTGGAGTTACCTAAGATTAAAACATCTCACATGTGAATAAGGGAGGGTAAAACAAGGTAAAAGCACCATACTGCTTCTCCCTGCTCAGTACAACTGCTGCTGCTCCTGACTGCTTCAGTTTAGGTTGAACAAAAATTAAATACATGATACCCTGAAGTAAATTTTTCACTTACATAAGATAAAGAAAACAGAATGAACTGTCAACAATTTACCACACCAACACATGCACAAAATCACTTATTTTATTTTCTTCAATGTCTATTTTAAAATGGAGCCTGCAACAGTGCAATATAAAAAGTGGAACATTTTTATAAACTGTTAAGTATGTGACAATCAACCTAGTCATTTAAACGGCAATGCAAATGTATCCTTCATATGACTGGAAGCACAGATTGACAGTATAACCCCGTGCCCGTGTTTTCCTTTTGTATATACCCACCATATGGCTTGTGACAACACAGAAAAAGTAAAATAATTAAGCTTAAAGATAGTAATATTTAATGCATGTGAATTTAGATATGTTTATATTTGCATACTATATGTAATCATTAAATTTGTCTTACTCTTGCAACCATAGTGCTTCTTTTCATTCAACAACTCCAACCTGTGAGCGAGGCTGCCATTCCTGATGTGGACTGTTCTGCCTTGTGTTAACAGACTCAGTCTGGCACTTGCATATACTGATCCTTTTAGTAAAGTCATAGCTACTGTGCCTTGTCCATTTCTTAATCTCAGTCTCAGAATTCTCTCTCTAATAGGTACTTTTCTTTATTTGCAGCTCCATCTTAACAGAGCCTCTGCTTCTTTGAGTAATGGCCAGTCTAGTAAGATGGAGAACTGAGGAGCCAGTCATCTTTAGTTATTGTATTTGTTCTTGTCCTCCTGCTCTCCACCACTGTTAGAATAAGCATCTTGTTTACCCCAGTAGTGGAGAACATTGCAGCAGGGAACCTCTCCACTATCTTTCCTCCTTTTAATCCAAAAACCACTCCAGGCACACGAAGTTTCCTTGGGAAGATTCCACTTCTACTGCATCAGCTCACAGGGACCTGCAGGAGCAGACTCGATTCCTTAGTCCACTGCCCCGTATCCCTCCCTATCCCATCACCTTGCTGGGGGCAGGCCCAGACTTGGGTAAGTAAACCAAATGCTCCTTCTGCAAGCCACCTCCACACATCTTGTTTGTCACAGATGCAGCGGGGTATTAAGAATGGCAAGTAGATTAGGGAATGCATTTCAAACTACCAAGAACTGTTTCATTAAGCGTTATGTGATACTATTTCCCTGCAGATAGGTTGAAGACAATTCAGTTTTTCAAATTTAATCAAATGCTGCTATTGCTGTTGTTCTTGTTAAAAGTCTGCAATATTTAGACTAGTAATGAAGAGAGGAAAGCCTTCTGGCAACTTTATTGAACAGGTAGCACCACGTTACAAATACTTGGGGAATCAGTGTGAATCCAGCTGCATTCTTCATTCATGCCATCTATAATCACATTACAATTATTCCCTGTTCCCTTGATATATTATTACATTTCTCTATTACAAATTGCTACTATGATTTTCACAGATCTTCACTTTACATTAAGACGTTAAAAAGATACAGCGATCAGTTGCCCAACTTTCTACATACACATATTTCAAAGCTCACTATGGATGCCTGCCAAGTTCTTTCAAGATTCTGATTATTAGTTCATATTTGAATTTATATTACCCTTCAACCTGAATTTTGCCTTTAGATGCCTTTAGATGATTTAGAGATGTGTAGTTTATTAAGTCCCTTTTTTCTCTTATTTCAGAAAGATACTGCTTCCTACAAATTGGTAATCCTGCATTGGGAAAGAGATGCAACGGATTTGAGGTCAGTTTGAAGACTCCAAATGAAGTAGTATGCTAATTTGCCATGAGCAATTTGAAACCCCCGTGGTTCACATTGCTAAGTACACAATCTTTGCATCAGATTTAGATGCAAATCATTTTGTCAAATTCCTTTAAATCCCTAGATATAAGTAATATATGCATATAAATCAAGCTGTATATATATATGACATATGTATAATATCCTATCAAATCATCAAATCAAAGATACTTTTACAGTAATTTTTAATCACAGAAAAGAAGATCTTTTAATCCTGATTTTCTAGATAATTCATTATTTCAATCAACTTAAAAGTAAAATAAGATTTGGGTTTTTATGGGTTTTTTTTTTGCTTTTATTTTATTTTTTTATTTTTTTTTATGGAGACAGAGTCTCACTTTGTGTCCTTCAGTAGAGTATATAGCTCACAGCAACCTCTGCCAACCCCTGGGTCCCTGAGTTTAAGTGATTCTCTAGCCTCAGCCTCCCAAGTAGCTGGGATTACAGGCACCTGCCAGAACACCTGGCAATTTTTGGTAGAGATGGGGTCTCACTCGGGCTCTCACTCTGACTCATGCTGGTCTCGAATCTCTGAGCACAGGTGATCCACCCACCTTGGCCTCCCACAGCTCTGGGACAACAGGAGTGAGCCACCACACCCAGCCAAAATAAGATTTGTTAAGGAATAAAATATCATCATCTTATATAAAACACAGGATCAGAGTGGGATTAATTTTTTATGAACGTTCAGCACAAGCACTTTCTCACTTCTGCCACAGGTTTGAAGCCCTGGTTTTAATGCCTCAGTAGCTGCAAACCCTGCACCCCTAGCACACCACTCCTATCTAATCCCACGCACATCCCACAGCAAAACAAGAATATGGATGGTATGAGCTTTTGGTAGTCATGGAAACTCATAGTTCAAGTAATTCCAACATTGGCTGTACATCATAATCATGTACGATGTCTGAAACTTTATTAATAACTGGGAAATAAGACAACAAAGTGGAAGACACCTCTGCTTAGTGATAGGTTATGTATAAGGGCAAGGGCCACTGAAAATTATTTAGGAAAATGTACTTCATTTCATTCATTATGTATCACTGACTAAATTCTCAGAAATAGAAAGTTACAGGTTCACTTGTAGATTTTTATCTCCTAGACTTATAAATAACATGACCTGCAGAACATATAAACATAGAGACTGCGTTTCATGGCTGTTATGGACATTAACCAATTGTCTTGCCTAGCCAGTGACCCAATCCTCCTATAAATAACATAGCTGCTTATTCTAGGATGTTCTTGAATCAGTAATATTATCATTAATATGCCATATTAATGAAATCCTCATTAATTAATAAGTTAAATTTTTGACTTGTTTATTTTATTTGCCTGAAAAAATGTAAGTAATGGAAAGTTATAGTTTAACAATCACTTTTTGTTTGTTTGTTTTTGAGACAGAGTCTCACTTAGTTGCCCTGGGGTTGAGGGCCATAGAGTCCTCAAATAGCAACCTCAAATTTTGGGGCGCAGGCAATCCTTTTGTCTCAGCCTCCTGAGTAGCTGAAACTATAGGCTGCCACCATATTTTCTTATTTTTAGTAGAGACAGGGTCTTCCTCTTTCTCAGGCTGATCTGGAACTCCTGAGCTCAGGTGATCCATATACCTCAGCCTCCCAGGGTAATGGGATTACAGGTGTGAGTCACTCAGCCTGTCTAATACTCAAATTTGCACAGGGTGGCTGTCTGAGCTATATTGTAGACTCCCATGTTTGGAGACTACTGTTGCAGAGTCTTTAGGTTTTACATTTTGACACTAACAGTCACACACCAACTGGTGGGAGGTGTTCAGGACGTGCAAAAACTTCCCCACTCCTTGGTGTGTAACTGTTAAAGAAAATCCAGCAAAATGATGAAGTGTACTCATGCTGTCTCCCATGTTCTTCTCCCCACACCTATGTGTCTCAGGCTTGTTAAACTCTCTGTCCAGTAGGCCTTCCTTGTGTTTAGGACCCATCCAAATTTAATCTACTGTAAGTCTTCCCTTAGCCCCAGCTACCTGCAGCCCAGATCATCTCTGTCTTCTTTCAGTCTGCCAGTATTTTACTCAGTTTTACTATGCAGTTAACTTTCTTTGTGTGACATGCTCTCATTAAACTATCATTTACTTAGGTAGAAATTCTGTATTAAATCATTTAATGTACAAAAAAATGAAAGTATGCTGACTAGTAACTTAAAAAGGAATACATAATGAAAGAAGAAATAAAAGATGAAAAGGATCAAATCTTCAAATTCACACCAAGGACCAAGGAAAGAGTATTAGAATGACTGCAGATCTTCTTGCTGAAATCTTTCAGGCTAGAAGAGGATGGTCAGCAACTTTTAATCTCCTAAAACAAAACAACTTCCAACCCAGGATCCTATCTCCAGCTAAACTGAGTTTTATCTGTGATGGAGAAATTAAATACTTTAATGACTTTAATGACATCCACATGTTGAAGAAATTTGCCATAACTAAACCAGCTCTGCAGGAAATCCTCAAAACTATCCTCCATAATGACCATTGCAAGCCCCCACTACAAAAGTAAACTCACTCAGAAACTTTTGATCAAATTCCAACTTCCACAGTGGCAAAAAGATTAAAAATGTCTACTGGATTTTCAAGCAACTTGAGGACAAATATCTCACCAGGTCTTTCAATAATTTCAGTCAATGTGAATGGCCTAAGCTGCCCTTTAAAGAGGCATAGATTGGCTGATTGGATACAGAAACTCAGACCAGATAGCTCTGTTGTATCCAAGAATCACATATTACTTTAAAAGATAAATACAGACTCAGGGTAAAGGGATGGTCATCTATATTCCAAGCAAATGGTAACCAGAAAAAAGCAGGTGTTGCAATTTTATTTGCAGATACGTTAGGGTTTAAACCAACAAAAATAAGCAAAGATAAGGATGGCCATTTTATATTTGTCAAGGGTAATACCCAAGATGACGAGATTTCAATTATCAATATCTATGCACCCAACCAGAATGCACCTCAATTTATAAGAGATACTCTAACAGGCATGAGCAACTTGATCTCTCCCAGCTCTATCATTGTTGGAGATTTTAACACTCTTTTGGCAGTATCAGATCGATTCTCCAATAAGAAGCTTAGCAAGGAAATTTTAGATTTAAATTTAACTATTCATCTTTTGGACCTAACTGACATCTATAGAACATTTCATCCAAACAAATCTGAATACACATTTTACTCTTCAGTCCATGGAACTCCAAAATAGATCACATCTTAGGCCATAAGTCTAACCTAAGTAAATTTAAAAGAATAGAAATTATTCCATGCATCTTCTCAGATCATCAAGGAATAAAAGTTGAACTCAGTAATAACAGGAATCTGCAGTCTCATACAAAAACATGGAAGCTAAATAACCTTATGCTCAATGACAGATGGGTCAGAGACAAGATCAAGAAGGAAATTACCAAACTTTTAGAACAAAATGACAATGAAGATATGAGTTGTCAGAACCTCTGGGATACTCCAAAGACAGTCCTAACAGGGAAATTTATGGCTCTGCAAGCCTTCCTCAAGAGAACAGAAAGAGAGGAAGTTAACAACTTAATGGGACATCTCAAGCAACTGGAAAAGGAAGAACAGTCCAACCCCAAACCCAGCAGAAGAAAAGAAATAACCAAAATTAGAGCAGAATTAAATGAAATAGAAAACAAAGGGGTTATAGAACAGATCAATAAATCAAAAAGTTGGTTTTTTGAAAAGGTTAAAAAAATAGATAAACCTTTGGCTAAACTAACCAAGAAAAAAAAAGTAAAATCTCTAATCTCATCAATCAGAAATGGTAAAGATGAAATAACAACAGACCCCCTAGAAATTCAAAAAATCCTCAATGAATATTACAAGAAACTTTATTCCCAGAAATATGAAAATCTGAAAGAAATCGACCAATACTTGGAAGCACACAACCTCCCAAAACTTAGCCAGAATGAAGTGGAAATGTTGAACAGGCCTATATCAAGTTCTGAAATAGCATCAGCTATACAAAATCTCCCCAAAAAGAAAAGCCCAGGACCAAATTCACACCAAGGATCAATACAGAGGGAAGTGATTGTCATGTTGGAAAGGGGTGAGATGAAAACAATAAGGCAATGAATGGCCAAACTCAGAACGGTCGTGCATACAGGATTATCAAAATATTTCAATTAGAGGAAATGATGTCAGCAATTTATGCCTGTTTCCAAATGCTTTTCCTTTGTTAGAGTATAAAAAAACTTTTATTTACTTTACCTCTTACACATTTACATGGATGGAGCTGGAATATATTCTTCTTAGCAAAGTATCTCAAGAATGGAAGAAAAAGTATCCAATGTACTTAGTCTTACTATGAAACCAATTTATAGCTTTGTTATGAAGGCTATAACCCAATTATAGCCCAAGAAGAAGGAGAAATGGTAGAGGGAGGGAAGGGGAGGTGGAGGATGGGTGGAGGGAGAGTAATTGGTGGGATCACACGTATGGTGCATCTTACAAGGGTACATGTGAAATTTACTAGGTGTAGTATATAAATGTCTTAACACAATAACTAAGAAAATGCTATGAAGGCTATGTTGACCAGTTTTATGAAAGCATTTCAAATTGTATATAAAACCAGCACAATGTACCCTATGACTGCATTAATGTACACAGCTATGAGTTAATAATAAAAAACTTTTATTTAAATAAATTGTTTTAATGGTCTAAGACTTCACCTAAATCACAATTTTGCCTTTGAAACAATTCTATTAAAATGCACGTTTTATTCCATAGTAGGAGTTAAACTGAGAAATGTAATTCTTTGTACCCTTCAAGGTATAGTATAACTGAAAATTATTTTCTTACCATATCTCAGTAAGTGATAAGGAAAACATTTATTGTTTAATCACATGTGTTTTAAGATTTGAAAGTAGTGTTAGCAAAACTTAGTATATAGTATGGTGACTTAAGTGAAGTCTTAGACTATTAAACAATTTATTGAAATAAAGGTTTTCATTCAGTTTTGCTGTCCAATGTTGCTTTTAAATCTGAAAACAAGTGCAATTTTCCCCCCATTTTTCAGGAGCAAATATTTCAAATTCACTGAAGATCCACAAGATAAGAGAAATAGACTTTTAACAGAATTTTTTCAAAGGCAAATTTATTTTTGAAAGTATGAGTTTTTTTTTTCAAGTTCACGTGAACAGTATTCCTTTTCTATGTCTGAGTCCTGACCTGCTCCTGTGCTGTGCTGAGCTTTCCCCCAGCTTTCCCCCAGCTTTTTCTGCTTTCCTTTTATCTCTCTCCTTGTTAAGTTGTGTCTTCAGTGCAGGATTAAACCTGGAAGTTTTAACTTTTTCTTTTTTTTTTTAGTTTTTCTTAAATCAAGTGTGGCTACAATCAGGGAAGCATTTGGAGAGGTGAAGAGCCAGCAGAAAGCAGTAAAGGGAAGGCCATGCTGAAAAGAAAGACCAGAAGGAACCAGCAAAGAAGGAAAAGTTTTGCTAGCAGAGAGCATGGGGGGCTTTTTCTTTGAAAGATCAGGAGAAGTATTTGATGGACTACAGGAAGTGATTCACAAGTTACTCTGAACTCTTTTTTATTTATAGAATATATAAATAGAGAAAGAGAGGCATAAAAATGTCTCAGTTAAAGGGATAACTACATTTAGAGTTTTGACTGTGCTTTAGAAATATGACTTGATATGAAACTTTCAGAAATAACTGGAAATAGATGAACCCTTACAAAATTCTACAGTCAATTCCAGTTAAAGCTTCAAAAGCTCATTTCTCTAAATTGTTTCAATGGAAAAATAATTAGATGCTGTGTTCTAGATGAAATGTGCACCTTCATTTCTTAATTTTTCTTCTCTAATTTATATTTAGTAATCCTAAACTGTTTGATTTAATTTTAACATTTTGTTTATTTAATGAGAGAAGTAATGAACCTTAGTTTTGCTTTGTTTTCAAAATTCTACTACTGACCATCAACATTCCCTGTTTTCTTAAATTTTGGTTGTTAGATGAGATCGTAACAATTATTTCGACCCTCCTCTTCAGAAGATGGTAATTTAATTATTGATTAAAAATAAGGAATGTGATCCTGGTTTCATCTTGATAATCAGTGGTGTTCCAGGAGGTCTCTTAGAATTAGTGTTCAGTGGGCTGATTAGGATAATATTGAGACAGGAAATTTTAAATATTATACTCAGAAATGGGTCAGGAGATGGTAGAAAATATATTTCTTTGTTTCCCCTGCTCCTCCTTGATTAATAAGTTTGGCTCACATCAATTATGAAGTATATTTGTTTCTTTAAAAAAAAAAAAAACTTTCATGTATTTGTCAGAAACCTAACTCTGAAGAGCTGTGTGCAAACTACCATTATAGAAAAGCAATTTAACTAAGTCCTACCAACTGTGAACTTGCCTTCTAGAGGCAGACATGAAAATAGACTTCTTAGCAAAGTATCCAAAGAATGGAAGAAAAAGCATCCAATGTACACAGCCCTATTATGGAACTAATTTATGGCTTTCATATGAAAACTATAACTGAATTATAGCCTAAGAATATGGGGAGGGGGCAGGGGAAGGGAAAGTGGGGATGGGTGGAGGAAGGGTGATTGGAGGGATCACTTCTATGGTTTATCTTACAAGGGTACAAGTGA
>NW_003852473.1:4624524-4671012 GCF_000181295.1 Otolemur garnettii
AAAAAAAAAAAAGGAAAGAAAACCGACAAGTCAAGATGGGTAGAAAGTCACTATATTACATAGAACCTTCTTTTTACCCCTCTGTCTTTGGAGATGATTGATATCCATTATTGAAGCAAACTGTTTAGATAGCATTTGCCTTCTAGCTGTATCTAGTAGCTCTGTTCCTCATTACTATAGTCAGTGCATTACTCTGGCTTATTAAACCTTTTGGGTCCCCAAGATGCATGCTTCATGAGTTGATCGGTTGTGATGGTCTGAAGACCAATTTATCTCACCGATTACGGGCTGACTTGGAAGAATGCGTTTGTGGTTAGTGATTTCGGATGACTTGCTGGCATACACAGCTCAGCAAGGCTGCATTGCGTTCTGCTTGTGCTGTGTCTACTAACATGTGCAGTGAGAAAATCATTTGGTTGAATGGGAATATTGACTCCTCCCCCCAAAACAGCTACTTTTTTAATAAAAATTTATAATTTTTATAAATTATTTCACTTTTTATTTAAATTATGTTTATTGATGTAAAAGGATAAGATACAATGTTTTCTTAAGCTTCATATCATAGATATAGTAATACAATTTTTAACATTGCTTTTCAGAGATTTGGGGCTCTAAACAGGAATATAATATTCATATATGCCAAACATTTACTGTATGCATACATATGGTATATATGCATGCCTGCATTTTAATATAGGATAATTAAATTAACTACAGGTGTTTGCCCTATCATTTTAAGACATATAAAGGTACCATTTCCCTGCTCAGTTTCTTTCTCTTCTCTGATTTTCACTTGTTTGTTGATTGTCTTAGTAGCCTTCTGTATCTTGTATTATGTGAATCCCTGCATTTATTAATAATAATGATAATTAAATGTTTATTGATTGAGATATACCTAATTAAAGCTCCACAATGAATTCAGCAGTTTTAAAATACATCTGTATTTTTATCACAATAGCAGATACATTGGCAAACAAAAATATACTATTCAGTTGTATATTATCAAAAGCTAACTTTGATCATCTAATAAACCCATGGGTTCTTTTCAATGGTAATTTTGTTCTTTTGGAAAACAAATAAGCATACAAATATGCCATAGCAACACTGCTGTGTGATTAATAGAATTGGCTGGCAATCTTTATGTTACTTTTCTTGCACTCTTGTGGGAAATTTCTCCTCATCCAATAGCTGTGATTTGATAGAAACCTGTATTGAAGATCTAATGTCTTACATTATACCAGTTTTAAAATACATCTGTATTTTTATCACAATAGCAGATACATTGGCAAACAAAAATACACTGTTTGGTTGTATTTTATCAAAAGCTGTTACATATCTGTTGAAGAGCTGTAAGACTGGCAGGTGAGAGTGACGGGAAGAGCTGTGAGTTACATTCTAAAACACATGTACAGCAGCCAAGCCATTCACTAAGACACTTGCTTAAGTTGTTTTGATTATCTCCACAAAGTCCTTGCTGCCCAGCCACAAGTGTTTAACCTGAGTAACCTCAACACCTGGGGTGGACTCTGCTAATTTTTCCTCCAGGATTTTTTATTATAATGTTATTTTTTCCCCAAAGACCACTGTGTACTTTTTCTGCCTCAAACAATCTTCAGTTGAATAAATATCCTAAGATTTTTCTCCAAAGGTTTATAGCAGGGTATTTATATACATTTGTGAACAAAAAGGAAAAAAAATTGAGCTTGATGTACAATTTCTTTTCCAAATGCATTTATAAAACTTTAAGATTCCTAAAAAGAACCTTGTACATATATAGACACTATGAACATTCTATGGTGCAAATTATTGTGTTGCTAACCTCGTAGTGGTTATGGCATTGCTAACTATCCTATGGTATTGATGATGTGTAAACAGCATGCAGGTGTGTGCACATATAGGCACGCATATTTTTGCATACCACAAATATCACTTAAGTAATTGCTAAAACACTTTTCACAATAAAATTAAACCAAAAAAATTACAAAGACTTATTTGTGGTCTACTGGCCACCAGAATTTTGAGGCTCCTTATTCTATCAGTAATTTTGGTAAAAGTCTCAGGCTATGTTGAATCAGTTTTCTGTAATCTACCTTTCAAAACTGATGAAGTCAAATGTAAGAGAGAGAGTAACAATAATGTGAAAATGGAAAATCGTTAAACATTTTTTAAAATAGCCAGGGATACATAGAGATTCATATACTTCTGTTTGTATTTTTAAATTTCCATAATAAACAAAATTCAGTATTCCTCAGTGACTCTTTCTATACATTTTAAGTGATGATATTATTTTCAAGAGATCATAGACAACATGAAGAAAATGCCTCATCTCTTATTTCCACTATTAAAACATTGACATTCATGAATAGTTACATTTGTAAAAAGCTTCTACATGGCAAGAGAAACAATCAACAAAGTGAAAAGACAACCCACAGAATGGAAGAAAATATTTGCAAATTACCTATCTGACAAGATACTAATAACTAGAATATGTAAAAATCTCTAACAACTCAACAGGAAAATAAAATCAAATAATCAGATTAAAAATAGGGAAAAAAATCTGAATAGAGATTTCTAAAAAGAAGACGTACAAGTGGCCAACAGGTATATAAAAAAATACTCAACATCCTTAGTCATCAGAGAAGCATAAATCAAAAATACAATGCGATATCATCTCAACCTGTTAAAATGGCTTTTATCAAAAGGGCAATGACGAATGCTGCTGATATAATGTGGCACAAGAGGAACCCTCCTATATTGTTGGTATGATGTTAATTAGTGCAATGACTACAGTGAACAGTATGGCGTTTCTCAAAAAGCTGAAAATGAAACTATTAAGGCCCAGTAATCTTACTTCTAGGAATTCAGTACATTGAGAAGATATCTGTGCTCCCGTGTTTATTGAAACACTATTCACAGTAATGAGATTGAGAATCAACCCAAGTGTTCATTGATGAAAGAATATATAAAGAAACTGCAGCACATACATATGCTGGATTGTTATATAGCCTTAGAAAGAATGAAACTCCTCCACTGGCAAGAATGTGGCTAGAACTGAAGAACATTATCTTAAGTGAAATAAACCAAGCACAAAAAGACACATCTCAGGTTGTTCTCTCTCAGATGTGGGAGCTAAATATTAAATAATTGATCTAATGGAGACAAAGAGTAGAATGATGGTTACCAGGATCTAGGAAATGTAGCAAAGAGGGGGGACAAAGTAAGGTGCAAAATATTAGAATGAATAATATTTGACAACTCAAAAAATTGACTATAGTCAACAGTAAGTTAGGGCAGTGATTTTCAACTTGTGTGCTGTGAGAAGATGTGCCATGAAAAGTTTTAAACATCATTGTTTTGAGAGAAACTTAAAGCACAGTAAATTATAAATAATTTTTTTTTTTTTGAGACAGAGCCTCAATATTCTTTTTTTTTGATCAATATAATTTAAGTATCTATGGAAGTTTCACTATAGGTTCAAGTGTCCCATAACATAGAAAAAGTTGAAAAACACTGAGTTAGGGTATACTTTAAAAAAACTAAAAGAATGAAATTGGAATATTGCTAGGAACGCAAAGAAATGATAAAATGCCTGAGGTGACTGATACTCCAATTACCCTGATTTGATTAATACACACTATATGACTATATCAAAATAACATATGTACCTTATAAATATTTACAACTATATTGCACCTAAAATATTTTAAAACACTTTTTTTTAAAAAAAGAAACACTAAAACTTGAGCAATTAATAAAATGAAAATATTCTGGGATGGTGTAATGGAGGTGGTAGAAGATGAAATAACAGATAAATCAGAAAATAGTTAAATTGTAAATAGCATATGCAAATATTCTTTAATTGATTAGTTAGATTGTGTGACTGGTGTGTTTATTCAAAACTAGTCTGTGTGGAAAACTCCCAAATCTTATTTGATTTCCTTTTATACAACTATGAAATATACTTTGTTTCACTTATTGATTATGGTGCTCACAGAAGAGCTTATACACAGAGTTTAAGGCAAGACAGGAAAATACACCAAAATAAAAATAGTTAGAAATTTCTCTTGTATAGCTGATAGAATACAGTCATCTAATGTTATTTATATAAAAATATAGAAAAATAAAAACATTACAATAAAATCCTATGTAAAGAATAGTTATAAAAGGACAATTTTGCTCCTTGATAAAACTCTTAATTTCTTTTGGAAATTTATTCCATACTCAAATAATAATGCTGATATTGTAAATAACAATTAATTGACAGATAAACTATAAAATTGCTTTGTATCACCAAATAATTAACATTACTGTACTTTTGAAGTTGAAAAAATATCACATTTATGGTAACTGCATAGCTTGAAAGTTTACCCCCAACTCTGGTAGTTCTGACATAATATCAAAATATCACTTTCTGGAAAATTAACACATGCAAATGATACATCTCCTTTGATTTTCTCCAAAACACTTTGAAGAAGCTAATCCATTGTGTACAGATACCTTTAGAACACAGATTTGCCAAATAATTTAATTAATGTAAACTGTAGACCAGGTATAAAGAATTTGAATGTGAATAAAATGTTATATGAGTTTTGACAATTAAGTTCGGGAGCTCATCCTAGAAAAAGTGCTATGTACCTCGTTCCTGAATATCATTACAGATACCTTTGACCCACTCCACATGGGAAGCTACACACCTGGTCACCCTTAAAAGCAGTTTTGGAACTCTATTTCTGGAATGGCCAGCAGGGCTGTTGTCCTATGAAGTCTGCCAGCATGCTTATGTTGGCAGTACTGCACAAACAACTTAGTAAGGTCTCATAACCTTGGCATTCCAGGGGCTCATGGCTGTATTTGCTACAACATGTGGTGATGTCTTGGTGAATGGTGTTGATTATTGTTGTGTGTTTTTGTGTGCCGTATAAATAAACAGAATATTTAAGATAATACCAGAAATACTATCTAAATGAATTTAAAACATAATATTTTTGGTTGTTTGTTATAATTCTAACTGTATTATGTGAAGATAACATATTCCTAGATGTGACCCATGACTTCTCTGTTTCATGACTTGCTTATTCAATGTGATCTTTACATTCTGCCTTCGATTTATAGAGTAGTACTTGTTACTATCCTAGTTTGTCACATAAACACATTTTGTATTTGACAATGACTACTTTAAGTAATATCCAGTGTAGGCAGTAAGGTGCTATAACTGTCTATAATCAACATGACTACCCATGGGAGCTGCCTGAGTAATAGTTTTCTAAGTTTCTCTCTTTTTATTTTAAAATATTAAAAGGGTACAAATGGTTTTCTTATATTGCATCAGGGCTTTTAGTGTGTGCCTCGCTGGAATGGTGTTCATTGTACCTGATAGTAAACTTTTATCCCTTCCCCTGCTTCTATCTCCGCCTCTGCTTGGTCTCCAATGCCTTTTAAATCTCCTTGTACTTGGGTTTAATAAATGTTTAACTCCTACTTACTAATGAAAACACATGGTATTTGTGTTTTCTTTCCTGAGAGTATAACAGTCTCCAGTTGCAGCAATTCAAATCGCCACAATTGATATAATTTGGTTCCTTTCTGTGTATCAGCAGTACCTTATAGGGTGTGTGTTTTTCATCTACTCATGAATTATGGGTACTTAGTTTTATTCCACATCTTTGAAATTATGAATTGTGCTGCAATAAAGATCAGAGTGTATGTATCTTTTTGATAACATTACATATTTTCTTTTTGCTGGATACCCAGTAGAGGGATTGCTAGATCAAATGGTGGGTCTACCTTCGTTTCTTTGAGGAATCTCCATATGGTTTTTCATTGAGGCTGTACTAATTTGCAGTCCCACCAACAGTGGTTAAGCATTTCATTCTTTCTGTATCCATGGCACACTTTTTCCATTTTTTTCACTTTTTTTCATTCTTTAACAATTGCACACCAATGGGAAAGGGAGTCAGTAACATGGGAAAACAGTCTCTGACCTCCACATCCCTAGTATTTAATAAAGCCATTCTACAGGGATAGGATGATATCTCATTGTGGTTTTAATTTGCATTTCCTTGATGATTAGTGATATTGAGCATTTTTTCATATGTTTGTTGGCCATTTTTCTTCTTTTACAAAAGCTTCTGTTCACATCTTTTGCCTACTTTTTAATGAGGTTGTTTTTTTTCTTGCTGATTTGTTTGGTTTCCTTGTGTATTCTAGATATTAGCCCTTTGCCAGATGTAGTTTGCATTATTTTTCCCATTCTGTAGATTGTCTGTTTTCCCTGTTGATTATCTTGTGCTGAAGTGCTTTAATTTAATCAAGTCCCATTTATGTACTTATTTAGTTTTGTTTTTGCTGTATTTGCCTTTGGGGACTTAGACATAAATTCTTTGTCTAGGCTAATGTCTATAAGAGTTTTCCTGTCTGTCCTTCTAGAATTTTTATGGTTTTATGGCCTGCATTCATTTTGAATTAATTTTTGTATATGGTGAAAGATAGGGGTACTGTTTCATTCTTCTGCATGTTTGCAAGTTTCAAAAACCAAAGAAAAATAAAATAAACTTTGAGAACTCTGGTCTCACCCATTTCCCATTCAGTACATTTACCCTTCTATGGAAAATTACTTTTGTTCCCTTTATATCTTTGCAGTATTTCTTGATAGAGATACAAATAAGTACAAGAATATATTCTTATTTCCCCTGTGTTTTTATACACAAATTTAGCATATTATACATACTCTATTGTGACTTCATTTATTTATTTAGCAATATATCATGGAGCTCTATTCATATCATTTTATGGAGAGCTTCGTCATTTTTTTATGGTTTTATAGTTTTTCATCAGTTTTTATAGTTTTCTGTTGTTGATGGACCATTTTCCTTCACACTGAGAAGCAAATCCGAATTCTTTACCACGGCTTATAAATTATACACAGTATGTTCCTTCCCTACTTTTCTGATCTTATGTTTTACACTCACTAAACTTTAAGCACATCAGAATTCTTACCGTTCAAGAGTTTTTTTGAGCCAGCGGTTTACAATCCTGATTTTCTATTTGAATTGCCTAGGATACTTTTAAATATATAAATAGACAAGTGTCTTATTCATGCTTTTAAATACATTAATTCAATTTGATGATTTTGTCTTTAAGTCATTTCAGTGTTTTATTGTTGATGTAACAACACCAAACCATTGGCTTAAAATAACACAAAGTTATCTTACAGTTGTGTAGTTCAGAAGTCTAATAAGTATCTGAAATCAAAGTTTCAGGAGACCTGTGTTCCTCCCTGGAGAAACAACCTTATTCATTACTATGACAAAAGAAAAACAGCTTTACCATCAGTCCTCAGTGACTAAGTCACAGCAGTCTTTGACTCTCATCCATCTCTTTACTACCAATGTCTTACTTCCCCACCTACCACTTGTTTCCACCAGCACCTCACCTAGTCAGTCTGTGCCTTGGAAGCCATCACGAAGAAGTCTTTTCCATGAGTCATAAAGTCGGTCCATAGTTAATATACATTATCCACACCTGTGTCTCACTGATCTTCACTATGGAGTTCACTTTACTACACAGCAGGAATGACGAGCTCCAGACTTTGCATTACAAATAGAGGAAGCCTGAATCAAATTCCCCTAGAATGCTCTTTCTTGGCTCAGTAAATACTGTTTCTTTACATGTATTGGCAAAGGCATTACTAAATTTCTCAGCTGGAGTAGTCATCTATGGAACCACTCAGAGTGCAGGGCAAATCAATATAATTAAGCACATACACATGCTCACACACAGTCAGAACACATCTACTGTGATTTTATTAACATTCAATTCTCCTTAGTCCAAGGTTTAGCCACAAGAATAGAGGGGATTTCACTCATAATAATGGACTTACAGGGGTAGGGCCCTTTTGTAAGAAACACGTTCAAAATACAGTTAAACAATAATAAATAAGTAGCAATATCTCATTTTTGTTAAGATTTATAAATAGTGTTTGACTATGACATGGATTGCCTTCTTCACTTGAAATTAATTTTTCTGTTGACTCTCTGGGCATCTTCACAATGGGATCTTTGAAACAGAGAGGCACTTGCATGCCAACAAACTCACTCAGCTGTGCTGAGATTGTCCTAAGTGTGAGCTGATGGAAGAAAAACAAATAATGAGAATAATGAGAATAATGGGTTTGTCCTCAACCCCAGAAACTGAAAATCGGACGGTCCGAAGTAAAAATGACATTGCAAATGAAAACATAACCTCATTCACCACATGAGTGGGCCATTTGTGTTTGAAATGAGATTTTCTATCACAGAAAGTATTGAGGCTGACTCAGGTGAATCCACATTAGAGCACGAAATAAAATATATGTACAGAGAATTTCAAATGATCATAGTTTAATTTCTTCTATGAGATTGTCTTAATATTTGCTTTTTTATTTTTTTAATTCCTTAGATGAAAAAAATGTAGGAATGTGAGAAATGATATATTAAATATGGTAGTAAAATAGCTGAGCTTTTAAAATGTATACATTTTCAAACAGTGTGGTTATTTTTCTAAGATCAGACAACTCAAATGCCTACTCATAGAACACCTCTAAAACAACTATTAGATGTTAACTTCATTTAATGTGGCAGCTCTCCACCCTGATTCCATAGTAGAATTAACTTGGAATTTTTTGCTTTGTTTTGTTTTAATTTGGGAGTTAAAAAAAAAATAGACCTGTCTTTACTCCTAATGATTCTGATTTAATTTGGCTGCACGGTGCCTGGGTTAGTGCCTTAGAATGGTGATATACGTATATGAAGATATTGTTTCCCCATCCTTTAATTCTGCCAAGCAAAGTGGGGTTTTTAGACTATCTAAAAGGAATTTAGGGTATGGTCAGTGCCCAGAAGGAAGAAGAATGTGTGAGCTATTCAGATAGGGTCTTTCAGCTGTTGGGTCCAAAAAATCCTCCCAAATCCACCCAACAGACGAACTCGAGACATGCTCCGGTGTAAAAGGCATGAGGTGAAGTTTTATTCAGACCAGCCTGGATTCTCCCAGCATGCAAGCCTAGGATGAGCCCTGAACCCGGGGTGGAGGAAGTTTTTATGGGAGACAGAAAGCAAGAGGGGTAGGGTCGGATACAGTACACTTTTCATTGGTGGTTGGTGATTTCATTAGTAAAGGAGGAAGTAAAGGAGGATTTGCATTGGTAGCTGATGATTTCACTAGTAAAGGTGAATTTGGATTGGTACAGGTGAGGGGTGGAGGGTCCCTTAACCGGGGGCTAGAGTTGGTGCAACCTGGTTACCTGTATTTCAAGGTAATAGAAACTTATTGTCTATTATAGCAGCTATTTGCCTAAGGTGACTCAGTTTACAGCGCAGTGGCTGTGGAAGCTGGGGTGAGGGAAGGCAGCAGGGAGTGGCCCTGCAGGTCTCACTGGCAGAGGTTGGGACGGAAGGGCTATGTGGTAAACAGCTAGGAATGGGGCTTGTGCTGTAAACAGCCAAGAATGGAGCTTGTGCTGTAAACAACAAAATGGAGCTAGTTTGGCTCTCACACAGCGAGAGCAGACCTGAGTGCTATACCTTGCTTTTTTGACTTGGTTCCCTTTCTGTGCCAGAGACAAAACCCTTTCCAAATCTGTCTAGAGCATAAATATGTTTCCCTTTCAAAATTTGAATCTCAATGATTAGTTTGCTCCTATGATTCATCATCAAGCCTCTCTCTAATTAACAGAATACAATATTCCTAAAAGATATATCATTCCCTAATAAGTAATCCCTGATGGTGACCACAAAGAACTCTGGTAGTAGTAACAAAATTAACAAAGAATAATAGAGACCTAAAGTGTAGATGCCTAAATAGAGTCACTGTTTATTTTTTTCCACCCAGAAATACATGTATAAATGCAATCCTAAAATAATATGACAGGTATAAGTTCTCTGGGACCCAAACCATTTCTCACTCTCTATTCTCTATCACTGGGGTATGCCCAAAATGCTTGGTCCATGATGAAATTTCAGTCATTATATCCTGCATGAGGAAGGAAAAGAATATTTTCTGAAGGTGTGTCACATAGCAATTCTGCTTACCTTTAATTGTCATGAATTTGATAACATAATCATATCTATAGTAAAGCAGGCTGGAAAATAGATTCCTTACTTGGGATGAGTTCTTCTGCACAAAAAAAATGGGAACTCCTTGAGGAGGAGGATGTGTGCTATGGGTCAGCAGGTATGGCCTTAGTCCCAGAGAATTCAGCATAATGATATAAAGTCATATTTCATGGTAAGGTAAGCAAAAATTTAGAGTAGTTTTGGTGCTATGAAGTCAATCTCCTTGAGATGTCTGCACCACTGTGGAGTGTGAACATATGTGGTAGGTGCCATGGCACACTGCTCATGGCTACTCCAGGACCCATGGGTACATTTGCCCAGCTAACAGGAATATTGGCTGCAGATGGCTTGTAACTGAATCCTTGGCAAGTTTTTTTGGCTAAAGAGAGGTACCTCACACTTGATGATAGTAGTCCACAGCAGACACACACCTTGCTTCAGTTCTGGACAATTCTGAAGTGCCAGTTCAGCTCCTGAGCTCCTGAGTCAGCCACAGCTGCTGTTGCATGACCATCTCAGCTCACATCTCCCTGTATGTGATCCTGATTTCCGTACGTCCTTACAGATATTTCCCCCAAAGTGTTCATACTTGTGCATACCGACCTATGTCAAAGAGATTATATTCTTAAAGACTAAACCAAAAGAGTTGATATCAGGAGCGATCTTTTAAGAAGAAAACTTTAAAATAAATTGGGGCTGGGTCATTAACAGTCTGACTGGCAATGATCTTCTCATTGTTTACAAGATAGAAGACTACTAGTCCCTAGCATGCTATAGGGACATAATTGTTTACACTTTCATGTGTGGGTACCTGGGATAGATACTTGTAGAGGAATTCACTGGTGGATGTCACATCTCACACTTTCTAGATATTTGGGAAAAGTAGAAATTATAAAGACTATGGAATGATTGACAGTGATTGGGTAATAGCAGTGTATTAGAGAAAAACAATGAAAAGCCAACACCAACTACTCACCAATTTAAGGGATATTTAAAATTGAAAGCTTCTCTTTAGCAGTGTGTGCAATATTTTTTGTCTCCTACAAAGGAAGAATAGAAAAACTGAAAACCAGGACCAGGACTTAAATATCTAAGAATAAAAGAAATCCAAAAATATTTGGATTCTCAATTGTAGCAAGTTTTCTATGACAATTTCAGAGCTACGATAGGGCTAGGGGCTTGCATGAAATGGAGACATCTTGATGGATAAACTCCAGAATCTGGTAATCTGCTATCTCTAAAGTTTGTGGATAGGCAGAAATGACTCAATGCTCCCCTTTAATGCTAGTGCCTGACCTTGCCTAAAGACAATGCAAATGCCTCCTTAGCTTTGTATTCTCTACTGCTATGGTATAACCTCCCTTGGCAATTCACCTCCTCTCTTAGGCACAAGATCAATGACTAGAGTCCAATTACAATGTAACCTGGATGGAAAAGTGTTGAGATGCTAAGAAGTAAGTGAAATCCATGCAAAATTTGGTAATGTCCTAAGAACATGTGTGATAATAGCAATAAAGTAAGAATGGGGCTAGACTGTGAAGGTTCTGTATCAAAGGAGGTTAAGCATACAGTTGAATAGAAAAAAGAGATTGTTAAAAATGAGAGCACTTTCTTTTGATGCAAGAGTTAATACCCTTAGCTCCAAAGGACATTATGAGATGATACTAACACACTATTCAGATGGCTTTTGGAAGTTTTATAAAAGGAGTAGCCCAAATAAAGTGAAGTAGAAATACTGGTATAGTCATGATGGATAGACGTAAAGAGATTAAAATGCTCAGAGAAATGTTCAACCTTGTGTTCATACACCACTAAGGCAAAAACAAAACAAAACAAAACAAAAATCAACATTGGTCTCTGGTCTCTTAATGGACCAACTTCATTTGCCAAGTGCTAAGAAATGCACCAGTGAGTAGAGAAGTGGCATTGTTGAGATGTTTGTGAGCAACTATTCTCTGTAGGATATGGTTGCCTGCAAGAGAAGCTGTTATAGATCTGGAATCCCTGAAAGCAGTAGGGATGACAGCTCTAGAATTAATAGAGACCATGTTTTAGTGCTAGCATCAGAAACAAGGCAATCACAATTGCAGCAATGGATTTCAAAGTGACATCAGAGGGGGTGCTGGTTTGCAGAAAACTATGGGTATGATTAATAGGACATAGTATTCTTAAGAGCAAGGTAGATATAATGGGCATCCACAAAAGATATTGGATGATAAAAATTGTGAGGGCAGCCACTCCAAAAAATTTTGCAATACCTTTTCCAATTTTCTGACTTGATGTGGTTTTGTAAATCTGAAACAGCTTTCTGAAACGGCAGAGTCCCATTGAGAAAAGATCCTCAATACCACAAGAGTGTAGAGTAATAACTCCTCCAGGCCTTCTACAAAAGGCCTTATGACTTTTTATGCAGGTAACCACATGAAGGGTCAAGAACTGATGTATATATGACTTAAGTTGGTAATAATTCCTGACTTGAGGGCATCATGATGACCCATCTCCTTCTACTGTGGGTATTACAGTGGAGATGGAAGGGACACAGGTGACAAATGGAGTCTGCCAGATCTGGCTCTTGGTGAGAGTTCTATGTCTATGAATGCATGTGCTGGTCATTTTTCTGCTTCAAATGTACAACTCGGTGCAGACAGAAATCCCATACTGGTTCACTAGTCTGTAAGAACTATCATATTATGGTAGACCAAGAGAAAGCCTCTGAAATGGTTTCTCCCCTGCCAAGATAGGACAAAAGCAACATCAGCTTCTAGAGGAAATAGCAGAGATTCACTACATCATTAATTACCTAAAGGATGCAGGGGGTTCATCCCCGTCGTATCCCTACTTAATTTATTACCTGGCATCTATGAAAGAAGACATATCCTGGCAGATGACAGTGCACTATCACAAACTTAATCAAGTGTAACCCCAATTGTAGCTGCTATGTCAAATATGGTCTCTGTGTGTGGGCAGATTAACTCAGTGTTTGGCATGCAGCCAGAACAGGTAAAGGCATTTTTTTTATCCTTTTTAAGATAAATGATCAAAAGCAATCCCCATTTATGTGGAGCAAACAGGAGAACACATTTAACATTGTGCTCTGAGGCGATATTAATTCTTCTGCCTTATGCCTTAGTCAACTCAGAGGGGGCCTGGACCATCTGGACATTTCACAGAAGATAAAATTGGCCTACTGTTTTGATGACACTGTGTTAATTATACCAAATGAGCAAGTGTGGCAAATATATTGGAGGCATTTATAAGACATATATACTCTGAAAGTGAGAGATGAAACATATGAAGTTTCAGGAGCTTGAAATATTTATTATGGGTTTGGGCCTTGATAAGAATATCTCTCTAAAGCAAAAGGTAAAATCATTGTATTTCATGCCTTCCACCCTTAAGAAGAAATTGAAATGCTTGGAAGACTGATCTTTTCAGATTCTGGAAGTAGAATACTTGAGAACATATAAACATAACTCTGACTCATTTACTAAGTGACATGAAGAACCTCCAAGTTTAAGTTAAGCTGACAATGTGGAAGGGCTCTGCATCATGTCAAGACAATGGTGCAAATGATGTGGACCCTAGACAAAATGACTATTTGTCCTATGACAGTAGAGCAGTACTTAACCTCAGCACTATCAACATTTCAGACAATTCTTTGTGTTAGGGACTGTCAGGTGCATAGTACATGTTTGGTAACATGCTTAATCTGTGTCCACTAGATCCCTGCAGCACCTCCTGTACTGCTACTCCCCATACCCAGTCATGACAATCAGACATGTCGCCAGGCCAGAGCAATGGGTAAAGGGGAGAAAAAAAGTACATCTAAGTTGGAAAGAAGTCAGAGTAGCAGATGACATGATCTTATACCCAGGAAAACATGATTCCATCAAAAAACTCTTTGAATTCAGTAAAGTTGGAGAATACAAAATCAACATACAAAAACTAGTAGAATTTTACATATGCCAATAGTGAACAACCTGAAAAAGAAAGAGATCACACTTAAAATAGCTACAACATATAAAATATCTAGTAATTACTCTAACCAAAGAATTGAAATATCCATACACATAAAAGTATAAAATTCTGATGAAAGAAATATTATGAAAGTGGACACAAATATGGAAAGTTATTCCATTCTCATGGACTGGAAGAATTAAAATTGTTAAAATGACAATATGATCCAAAGAAATTTTCATATTTGATGGAATCCCTATCAAAATATCAATGACATCCTTCATAGAAATAGAAAAAAAAACTAAAAATTCATATGGAAACCTAAAAGACCTTGAATACCCAAGGGAACACTGGACAAAAGGATCACACTACTTGACTTCAAATTATACTATACAAAGCCATAGTAACCAAAGCAGCATGGTACTAGCATAAAAACAGAAACAAGACAAATGCAACAGAGTAGAGAACCTAGATATAAATCCACACACTTACAACCACCTCATCTTTAAGAAAATGTGGAAAGGACAATCTTTTCAGTAAATGATACTGGAAAAACTATACACAGAAGATTGAAACTAGGCCACTCATCTCTCTTCATATGCAAAAATAGGTAAGAGACTTAAATCTAATATCTAACACTATAAAACTACTAAAAGAAAACATTAAGGAAATACACTAGGACATTGGTCTGGGCAAAATGTTTTGTGTAAGACTGTTAAAGCACATCCAACCAAAGCAAAACTAGATAACTGGGGTTACATCAAGCTAAAAAGCTTCTAAACTGCAAAGGAAACATCAACAAAGTGAAGAGACAACCCACAGAATGTGAGAAAATACGTGCAAAAGATGACAAGGGATTAATAACCACAATATATAAGGAGCTCTAACAACTCAATAGAGAAAACCAAATAAGATGCTTTTTAAAAATGGGCAAAAGATTTTAATAGACACTTTCAAAAGAAGACATATAAATGCCCAATGGGTATATGAAAAAATACTCAACATCATTAATCATCAGAGAAATATAAATCAAAACCACAATGATGTATCATCTCACCTCAAATAAATGGCTTGTATCAGAAAGATAGGAAGTAACAGATGTTAGTGAGTATCTGAGAAAGAGGGAACCCTTGTCCACTGTTGGTGAGAGTGTAAATTACTCTGGCCACTATGGAGAACAGTATGGAGGTGCCTCAAAAAACTAAAATTATAACTATATGACCCAGAAATTCCACTACTTGGTATATAGCCACAAGAAAGGAAATCAATACATTTGAGAAATAAAAATAAAATTCAGAGGCCCCAAACCAACTGAATAGCCCTTCTTTTGACCAAGGGGATCCCACAGAAACCTTACAACTGAGTTCCTGGCCATGATAGTATGGGAAATGACACTTACATGATTATACCCCTCCCTCACTGGATTCCACCAGACGCACCCCTCTGGGTTGCACAGAAGTAAGCCCTCTGGAGAGAATTGCCCCACTGCTGATTTCAGCCATCCAGCCACCCCTGCTTCTCCCTTTTGCAGTTTTGGCTCAAAAACAGACCTACATTCCTCCTGATAGGAGACTACAGACCACGAAGTGGTTCAGGCCAGTCTACACAAGATACATGGTAAGAGCTGTCATGTCCTCTGCTTTGCCTTTTCATGTCAGAGGGCCAAAATGCTGACCTTGGATCGTGCTAACACTGCCATTTCTTGTATGTGCAACCTATGAAGAACCATGAAGGTCAATTGTGCATGTATAGGTTTCTCCTTCCATAAATGTTTATGACCTCCCTGTAGCTTATTAAATATGTATATTAGGGCATCCTGGCTCAGCATAATTTCCTGTTCCCTTTACAATACCCTGGAAGTGTTTGTTTTCCAGCCCAAGGATCTGTGTTCCTGTGAGCAAGATGGCCACCCTACAATCTGCATCCTGTTATGAGAAATAAAGCTCTCCTCTCCAAATTTATAAACTTGTCATTCTTCAGTTGATATAGTAAAGAGATGTCAGCATTCCCATGATTATTTCAGCACCATTCACAGTAGCCAAAGGGATGAACACCTAAGTGTTCAACAACAGTTGAATGGAATAAACCATGTGGCACATAATGGACTATTATTTAACCATAAAAGAAATGAAATTCTGTCATTTGCAGCAACAGGCGTGGAACTAGAAGTCATTACATTGAATGAAATAATCCAGGATCAATAGAGCAAATATTTTATGTTCTCACTCATATGTGAGAGCTAAAAAGGTGGATCTCATAAAGATACAGAAAAGATTGGTAGTTCCTAGAGACTGGTAAGGAAAGCTTGGAGGGGAGATGAAGGGGGTACATGTAATAATATGTTTATTATCAGTGAAATATATACTTAAACTCATAAAAATGGTAAAATAAAATAAAATAAAATAAAATAGATTTAATTTCCCAACAACAATGTCAATAAGAAAACAGCTCTGTTCATTCCCAAATGTCTCCTGGGGAACAAAATTATTCCTAGTTGATGAATGTAGCACTGGAGTAATCTGCAGCAAGGAAAGATATTATGTGGGTTTAGGATAAGCTACATAATCAAATCATAGAGCCAGAGGGTCTTGTATAAACATGTACCCTCTGTAGCAGAGATTCAAACCATTTAAAAACAAGTCCTGACAAAGACATAACACCTAACCAGTAAATCAAATCCTCCAAGTCGTCAGCAGACCAGAGATCAGACACAGGCACTATCAGAAAGCACAAGCACACGTCCTCTGGTTCTCCCATGAAGCCAAAAAGGGTAATTCTTTCTAGCTGAAGGAGAGGGGAAAAAGCTAAAGTTGTTTCAAGGGCTAGTTGATTCCATAACTGAAAATAAGCAGAAAATGAACTCCCACACTATACTCTAATTAGGGCTGGAACAGAATAAGGTTGCCGCAGGTAATTCACATTTGGCATAGGTGCTAGAGCTATTTAATTAGGAGATCATTTTTATTTTTTTCAACACATGGTGATGAATAGTCATCTGTATTAAAAAGAACCTCAGTCATTTCTTCATAGCACACACAGAAATTAGGTCAAAATGACCATAAACTTAAACTATAAAATTTCTAAAGAGAATTATAGTTTATAATCTTTCTCACTAAAGGTAAGTATTGATTTTTGATGGAAAACATAAAAAACACAAATAATAAAAGAAAACAAGATTAAGTAAGCATTATAAAAATAAAGGACACGTAAGTTTTATTTTTCATTTATTTATTTTTTTGAGACACAGTCTCATTCTTTCATTCTGGGTAGAGTTCTATGACATCATCATAGCTCACAGCAACTTCAAACTCTTGGGTTCAAGTGGTCTTCTTGCCTAGCTTCCCAAGTAACTGGGACTACAGGTGCCTGACACAACACCTGGCTAATTTTTTAAATTTTAGTAGAGATGGGGCCTCCGGGTTTCACTCTTGCTCAGGCTGCTCATGAATTCCTGAGCTCAGGCAATCCTCTTGCATCTGCCTCCCAGAGTTCTAAGTTATAAACATGAACCATGTGCCAAATACTTTTTAATAAAATGAAAAGACAAGCCAAAGAATGAAGGAAATATTTGTGATAGCTTTTAAACAGAGAATTGTCATTCATAATTTATAAAGAGCATCTGTAATTTTATGAAAAGATAATGCAACAAAAGACAAGTGAAAGATTGAGGCAAAACTTTTAGAAGAGTTCAACAAAGAAGATCTAAAATATTCAATAAGCACTTAAAATATGCTTATTACCATTTTTCCTAGGAGAAATGTAAATAAATGTAAATTAAAATAAAATAAAGCAATATTTCCATAAGGGATTAAATTAAAAGTGAAGAAATCAAATATCTTACCTCAAAATATATTTATCAGACATATTTTGAGATGGTTGTTCAGAGAGACAGCAAACAGAAGTAACCCTGGAAAGCTGTCTTTGGGGGATGGGGATGGGGTAGATTTGCATCTATAGAGAATCTTCAGTATGGCAGCCAGGTGTTCTCTGAGGCCTACCCACATCTGGATCCAGGAAAGATTCAATGAATGTGACATTCTTAAAAGTCTGAAGGAAACTTCAACCATCTATTTTGTTAGGGTTGCCACTCCTCCCTGGTGCTGCTTGTCTGTGACTCTATAAAGGCAGGACAACTGCGAGGAAGGAAATAAATCCTGCTTGGAAAATTTTGCCAGTGTGCTTCTCCTAAGCTAAGATCAAGGATTGATCTTCAAACCAATCTGCAGAACAGCTGCAGTACAGTTCTTTGACCCTTAAGCCTCAGGTGCATGGTTCTGGGACAAGGAGTGAAGATTTGTAATTGTGTGAGGCCACTGTGGCCCCCCCTTGATGACTTTGTCTGGAAACTTGGAGTAGACCTTTGACCCCTGCAGAAACAGACACCTTGTAACTTTGTGGGAGCCTGACAGCAGGTCTTCCAACCCAGCCCCAGCCCACTGGACTCCCATCACCCACCTCTGTCCTGGCAGAAAATTAGGGCTCACCTGAACTTCCAGCCACCCCCCCGCCACCAGCAGGGGAATCAAGTGCTTCTCTGCCTAGGACCCAAAATCATTATTACAGCTTGTTCCTTGAGCATCATCTACTGACAGGGAGGCCAATTTGCACACCCTTTACAGTGTTTACTGACTCAGTGATACAGGATATATATGAGTCTCAGTCTCAGCACCACCAGCTGTCTCAGAGATTAAAGTGGGTATGCCATTATCTAAACAAAATAAAATCCAAAAATAAGAAGCAAAAGCTGTTTCAGATGAGAACAAATCAACAAAAGACCTCTGGATACATGAAAAATCAGGCACAAGTATGTCCCCAATAGAAAATAATAACTCTGTACCATTGGAAATCAACCAAAATGAAACCACTGAAAGGAATTATAAAGAATTTCAAGGAAAGTCTTAAGAATTTTAAGGAAGCTTTGTGAAATATAAGAGAAAATAGAAACCTAACACAAAGAAACCACAAATACCATGTAGGAAATAATAAAGAAATCAAATTATTAAATAAAAAAACCAAGCAGAGCTTCTGGAAATGAAAAAAATCATTCAAAGAAATATAAAGCACAGTGGAAAGTCCTAGAATAGACTAGATCAGACAAAATGAGGAATCTCAGAGTTAGAAGACAACACCTTTGAATTAAACAAGTCCATCAAAGAGAGAGAAGTGAGAAAAAAAGAAGGAACAAAGCCTACAAGAAACATGGGACCATGTAAGGAGGCCTAACATGGGAATCATTGACACATGTGAGGGTGAAGAAGAAAATGCACAAGGGCTGGGTGAATACTTCAGGAAAGTTTCATGGGTCTTGCTAAAAATATGGAGATCCAAGTACTAGAAATACAACAGACTTCTGAGAGATTCATTGCCAAGAAGCACCCACCATGACATCAGACTGGCCAAAGTTAATACCAGAGAGGAGCATGTATGAAAGCCTTAGGTAACTTACAAAGGAAAATCTGTAGTGAACTCTAACAAATATTTCAGGAAGAAATAATGCCAGTTGTTCAGACTCTCCAGAAAATAAACAAGATGAACATTACCCAATGCATATGACGAAGCTAGCATTACCCTAATTACCAAAACGAGGCAAAAACATTACATGTTATAGAAATTACAAATCTTACAATTTAAAATAGAAATCACAAATCATAATTCCACATACACGTAGGCATAGTAAACAAAATCCATAAAAAATATTAGTAAAAATCAAACCTTTAAAAAGGATAACATGTTATGATCAAGTGTGGTTTATACCAGGAGTATAGGCTGGTTCCAGTTAGGAAGACCAATCAATGTAATTCACCTTGGTAACAAACTAAAACAAAACAAAAAACCACTAGGACTAGAAGGAAAATTATTTAACCTGACAAACTTAATCTACATAAACTCTACAATTACCATCAAATGTCAGAGTAAGTGACTGAATGTTTTTCAATCTTGTCTTAGGAGTAAGACAAGGATTTCCTCTCAATACTGCTACATAAAATTTGTAGCAGAGAAATAAGATAAGAAAAAAAAATTAAAACAGCATTCAAATAGAAAGGGGAAAAAGAAATCTATCTGTAGTCAGATAAAACATGATTGTGGGTATAGATATTTCAGTGACACTATGTAAAAACTCCCAGAACCAAAAATAAATTTAACAAGATCTTGAGATAAAAGTTAAATATTCAAAAGTCAATGGTGTTTATATACATTAATAATGAAATACTGTGATTAAATTTGTTTGAAAGTAGAAATAAAATGTTTTAAATTAAAATATAAAGAAAGGAAAGAGTCTTTTCTTTATTTCCATGGACAGAAATAAAATTATATTTCAACTAATTAGCTCATTGTGAGTGGGCTTTAAGTTAAGTACTTTTTAAAAAGTGTTTCCAGCATTTTATTCTGTTATTTTCTTGCTTTATTTTAAGTTTCAAATTAATAATGATGGTACAAATGATTAGATCGCATTGTTGGCATTTCTAAAGTGAAGTTCGAGTTGTTGTTGAGTGCTTCATCCAGTGTGCTGTGTACCGTTACATTATGCACATTAGGTGATAACTTACCATTAGGTGATAACTTAGCCTTCCTTTCTCCTTTCCTCCCCCCACCCACTGGAATATAATTGTGTTTTTCTCTCCTTTGGGCACGTAGTTGTTTATCTATTGGTTTCATATTACTATTGAGTACACTAGATACTTGCTTTTCCATTCTTATGATACTTTACTGAGCAGAATGTGCTTCAGCTGCATCCAGATGAATACAAAAGATGTAAAGCCTCCGTCTTTATATGACTGAATAGTATTCCATGTACACATATACCACAGTTTATTAATCCATTCATGGGTTAATAGGAACTTGGGTTGCTTCTACATCTTGGCAACTGTGAATTGTGCTGTGGTAGACATTCTAGTGGAAATATCCTTATGCTTCATTTCAATATTTTTTGTCTTTTTTCTTTAAAGAAAGAAAGATGGCACATGAAATTTTCTATTTTTTTCCGCTATCTTTTTGTTGTTGTTTTTCTTAAAAAGAAAGTCTTTATGGTACGATTTTTTTTTTCTCTTCTGGGTAGATTCCTAGTAATGGGATTGTGGGTCAAAATTCTAACAGTTGTACTTACAATACAGTTGGGCCCCTAAGGCCCTGGTCTCCATCACCGAAGGAAGGAACCAGGCATGATGGGGATTAGAAGTACAAGATTGTAGGAGGTGGGCTAGCCCTTCTTCGGCGGTAGCCCCAAGCAACCTCCGCACTAGCCTTTCATTGAGACCCTGCAACACAGGAGAGGGGAGTAATTAACAAATGACTATGTGCTGAATGCTAGGGCTCTTTTTCCACAAGGAGCACCTGTGGACAAATAGCCTGAGGGTCCACCCCTCAGTTGCAGATCATCTTGCTCAGAGGTCGTCTGACTCTTGGTGTCCCCTACAATACCATCCAAAAATCAAACAGTATTAAAACTATAAAACACTGATAAAAATAAAGAGGAGGGATTTTGACCGTTTTAAGGAAACAATAAACTATGTTTATGGCCTGTAAGAATGAATATTGTTAAAATGTCAGTTTTTCTCATATTGATCAAAGGTAATCCTAGTCAAAATCCCAGCAGGCATTTCTCTTGATACATCAGCAAATTGGCTTTAAAATTAAAATAATAATTCAAACGAGTAAGAATAATTCAATTACTGTGAAAAATAAGAACAATGTTGTCAACTCACTACTTGATTCTAAGATACAACATAAAGCTATGGTAATAAGATGTTATCATGTTGGTGAAAGGAATGGTGGAACAGGGTAAAGTCCAGAAAAATTCACACTACTCTGGTCAAGGGACTTTTGACAAAGTTGCAAAGAAAATACAAAGAAAAAAGATAGCCTTTTACACAAAGAACACTAAAATAATTTGGCTTCTAAATGCAAAAATTAAAACACAACACATGGTTTTTACATAAAGTAAAAATTAACTTGAGGTGGTTAATCAACCTAAAAGTAAAATGTAAAATGATAAAATTTTAACAATAGAACACATACACATTGGTTTCTAAATCCACTTTCCATATTTTTCCCTGAGTGTTTCCAAATGTGTACACAATGTCTGTCTCATCAATTTGTGTTCCTTGAAGACAGAGGCACTTCCTGTACACTTCTCTCTTCTTCCCCTGGCCTCCCTTACATAATTTCACCCCACAGAGATGCTCAATAAACACTTGTTAGCTGGTAGATTAATTTGCCTTATGCTCCATGATTCCCACCAAAACATTCTACCTACTTATCCATAGATATGAATTTTGTTTCACTTTAGGAATATTATAAAGTGTAAATAAGAAGTTGTTAGCTGATACATTAGCGATCATTTAGCACAAGAACAGAAGGGAGAAGTTAGGTGTGAGTGAAGTATAATTTTAACTCACTGTGTGAGTGTTAATTGAATGTTATTGCTCATATGACAATTATAACGGCATATTCACTTAAGTATAGAAACAAAGTGACTATGGAAGTCAAAACAGTGAATTAAAAACAGGCAGGTAAAAAGGACCTTATTAGCACACTATCATATTTTTAAAGAACTAAAATCGAATGTAGTGATTCAAACATGAGAAAAAATATGTGTGGTATTTAGGTTAACTGTTCTGAACTTTACATTCAGAGGAATAATTTGAGGTCATGGAAAGACTATAATAATCAATAATGTATGCATTTGTCCTCTTAAAGTTTATTATCAATCATATCTATTGATAAAATATTCTGGTATCTGTATTTGATAAATTTTGTAATTGTTGACTCAAAGTTATTTTTGCAATATTTTTTGATGTATCATCTTCTAATGGAATGTTTAGCTGTTAAGATTATAGTTCCCATTTCTAGTAATCATATGTTTTTGATAAAATTAAGGAGATGACACACAATTTGAAATAGTGGACCCTTCCTAAAATAGAAAGTGAAGTAGTTCCAGAGCACATTACCAATAGGAATGAATTAGGTCCTAAAATCTAGAGAGATATATTGTTTATTTTACCAACTACATATGGTACAGAATGATCATGTAAATTACTTCTGATTTTTATTTTGCTGTGTATACAAATATTTCCAACACCAAGTAGCTGTCAGAGTCAGCCATGTTTTAGGCATGTAAAGCATAATATTTATGTTCATGCTTGGGGAATCTGGTTGCCCAGACCTACTGGGAAATTCAGTAGCCTCTCTTAAAACTGCAGAAATGCCAGCATGAAAAACTCATTATTCCTTGATTCTAAGAAAATCTTAAAAGAAGGACACACTAACACTCGTGATGAGCACATCTCCTAGTGGCATTGAGGAAGTCAAAGCTTTTGTGCTCTATGACTTGCTCTCTTTTGCTCCCTTTCTCTCTGTCTCTACCTTACTCTTTCTTGCATCATTAGGAAATGAATTTGGTAAAGCTACAAACATGATTACAATACAAAAATATCAAAATAAATATTTGATGGAATGCAGAAGAAGGAAAAAATAGATTGTTGGACTAACACACTTTAGTGTGTACCACGTGCCAGAACGACTAAGACACCTTCCTCATCAGAGCTTTAAGAGCTTCCACATTTGGAAGTGATGCTGGCTGACATACATGTAGGAATGATATGTTCACATCACTGAATTGTCTCAGAGAAGACAAAGGGTATCTGTGAAGAGCAGAGAAGGTAGATGGAAGAATTCATAACTTTCTTAAGTTCAGACTCTCATAATTTTTCCAGATACACCATCATTAGAAATCATCTGAGGGTTACAGTAGACTATAGGCATTTGAAACTTTTTTTTTTTCTGAGACATCCTTCAGAGTATTAGATGAACTACCACAAAATTCAACTCATTTCTGACAGATGCACCAAGAACATACATTGGGCAATGGACAGTTTCTATAATAAAAGGAAGACTGGATATCCTATGTTTATTGCAGCATAATTCTTGATATTTAAGGTACAGAATCAATCTAAGTATCCATCAACAGATGAATGGATGAAAAATGTATATTCCAATAGGGAATATTATTCATTTACAAAAAAGAATGGAATCCTGTCATTTACAACAACATAGATGGAACTGGAGGACATTATGTTAAATTAAATAAATTCAGTCATAGCAAGACAAATGTCCCATGTTCTTATGCCTGTGGAAGAACATTGATCTCATAAAGACAAGGGGTAGAATAGTGGTCACCAAAGGCTGGGAAGGATCATGAGGAAAATGGATAAATAAGGAGCAGTTAGTATGTATAAAAATATAGTTAGATCAAAGGAAAAAGATCTAGTGTTTGGTAGAAAAATAGGACAGCTATAGTTAACAATAATTTATTGTGTGTTTCAAAATACCTAGAAGAATGTAATTGGAATGTTGCTGACACAAAGAAATGGTAAATGTTTAAGGTGATCTCAGTTACTCTGTTTTGATCATTACACATTGTATGTGTGCACAAAATGCCACATGCACCCCCACAATATGTACAACTATTACACATCCATAAAAATTGAAAAATAAAAAATAAAAAATATTTTTAGAAAAGATACTAGATAAACTAAATTTAGAAATCACTGTTTTAGAAGTTGAAATTCTATGAAGTTAAGAATGATACAAATATTTTGAGTCTGATTCTATCTCTAAGTTATATATCTCTAAAAGGCAGGTTTTTTTTTTATTATTCTCATAATTTCAAGTCAACACTAGGACACTATTTTGCATGTAAAAAGTGTCAGAAAAATGTTGATTAGACTAAAAGAAAACAGATTTTTTTTGTTTATTTCACAAGTGAAAACTGAGTAGTGAGTGTACATATTTAGAAGTTGTTAGATTTTTCTTGGAGGAAGAAGTACTTGTAGTCTCAGTTGTGGGATTATCCATGAGAAGAAAATGAAGAAAAGCAAGAACTCAACAATTAAATACAGGAGTGGATGTGCCTGTGTGTATACTTAAATGCTAACTTTTTGTTTTGGTATACCTATGAGAGCAGACAGTGCTAGTTGCCCTCTCAACATCCATTCTCCTCATTTTCTAAAACTAACCAAATATCAAATACTTTCACAGTCATAAGTTGTCCCCCCAAAATACATTCCCAGAATTCCTTGCAATTCTAGGCCACCATGTAAAAAAGTTCTGCAAATAAGATGAAAACAAGGGGAGGCAACAGTGGCTCCACCCATAATTCTAGCACTCTGGGTAGCTGAGGCAGGTGGACTGCCTGAGCTTACTGATTCAAGACCAGCCTGAGCCAGAATGAGAACTCATCTCTGAAAATAGTCAGATGTTGTGGCAGGTACCTGTAGTTCTAGGTACTTGAGAGACTGAGGCCAAGACAATCGCTTGAGTACAAGAGTTGGAGGTTGCTGCGAGCTATGACACCACAGCACTCTACTGAGGGTGACAAAGTGAGACTATCTCAAAAAAAAGAAAGAAAGAAAACATAGGATTGTGGATAAACTAATGATAGCAAAATAAATAAATAAACAAACAAAGCTGGCCAATACGTGCCTTTTGTTTTTCCCCCTTTCCCCTGCTTCTCACCTTCCAGTAGAGTAGCCGTCGTGCTGCATGTTGAAGACAGAAGTCACACACCAAGTAAAAAGACTCTGAGTTCCTGAGAAAGCCCTGGATCCACAATTCTGGACCAGTTTTGTCTACTTCTGGATTTCTCTTATATGAAAAATATCTAAGGAATATATAGGATGAGGGAATATAATAGTTAGCTTTGTAATTTGGAGCTGAATGCATTCTAGCTCCTTGTCCAGAAGAAAATTAGGAGCATGAAAAACTAAAAACTGATTTGAAAATGGAATAAAAATAATAGTATGGGGAAATGATGGAAACTACCTAAGATTAATTTGGAGACCAGAGGGAAAATCTGTAAGGCTCTGAAGACTTTACTAAAAGAAGTTCACAAGTTTGGGTTTGAGTTTTCTAGGAGTCAATATCAAAGTAGTAATACGGTCAGAGTCCTGTGACCAAAGGAAATAAATGGTTTAGGTAAACTCTACCTCTCTTTCATACTCTGGTCCAAGAATAGAATGGATTGAAAATAAAATAATTATTCAGAAGAAGTTAGGAGAAAGCAGGTAGTGCATTTGGTAAGAGAGAGAAATGATGATTTCTCAGCATGAGAGTAACTGTAATGCTGATGTTCAGTGTAAGAGTTCACACTCTTATTATTTCTGGGATGTGGAAACAATTCTGAAGTTACGTGGTATTGTATAAAATCTCTTCCAACTCCTAAACAATAGATTATAAGTTAAGGAATTGACATAACTCTATTTGCAAAAGAAATCAATAGTCATCATAAAATCTATTTGTATGTTATACTGAGGGCACAAGTTCACCTGAACTTCCCATGATCTCTCTCTACATATGACTTCAATAGTAGCAAGTAATATTTTGTCATAAATAATCTTCAGCCTTTTGAATAATAGTAAACCAACAAAACTAGTTTTGCTTTTACTAGAGACCAGAGGACTCCTTGAAGCAATGTTTTTTTCTACTTTAGGAAAATTTAATAACAAATGTCCAATAAAGTTCTGGTAAGAAACTTAAAAATAAATGAGACTGTATCTCTTTTTTATTGAAACTTCTCAACCTAGAATCAAACATGAGGATTGATCTGGATCTAGAGACACTTAGCTACACCATGTGGCCCATAATTAGGTTACAACTTACAGTTTGAGTATACGTAGGAGTTGGATTTACAAAAGACGGGGACAAAATGACTGATCCTCTACTCTATCTTATCAATCTTTGAAAAATTTATCCTTAAGAAAACTCTATATTTCCTAGGAGCCCCTGAATGCTAATAAGAGTATATGTGCACTAGGAAAAGATCTTTGGTAGTTATAGTTGGACATTAGCTCTTGCAATTCTTCTAAGATTTCTTCTTGGAATATATAATTTTAAGGCACTTGCTCAAAATATTGAAATATTAATCATGTGGTCTTGTTTCTAGATCTGATACAACAGTCATTGTCTATTCTTAGCAGATCATAATTCCTTCCTTTTCTTTCTCTTCTATTCCCTTCTCTCTCTCTCCTTCCCTTCATTTTTTTCATTTCTTTCCTTTTCACTCTCATTCCTTTCTATATTTAGTTTCTCTTTCCAGACAATGCCTAAGAATTTCTTTACTTGGATATATACACAGTGGTTTATTATTCTAGTTCTCCAGTACCCATTGTTATTTCATAGTCATAAAATACACGAACAAGTGGTCTCTCTCAACAACCATTTGACTACAAAGCCCATTATTGTTAGAGAAGTTGATGACAGCAAAAAGAAAACATACTTGAGAGGAAACTTGTGTGATCTTTTCCCCAGAAATTATATATATCGTCTTCTAACTTCCTGGAGACAAGGTAAGGATCCCTTTCGTTCCTCCATTTTTATACAGCTTCTTACACATAGACGTCTACGGTTAAATTAAGACAGACACCATTCCTCTCCAACCCCCCAGTTTTATTCCTTTTTCTAATTTAGCAAGATACACTGAAGTAACTCAACTCACTTCAGTTTTACCAGCTTCTCCAGCTGAGAAACACCCATATGAAAAAATATGTAAAGTGACTTGTAAGGGACACGCCTCCCCTTATTTCTCTGTTCTCAGTGTCTGTGCTATACCTGTGGCAAGACGCTTCCATTTTCCTCTCTGCCTTACCGAGTGCTCTGCGCTGTTTGTAGTACGCAGGATTGCACTGTTAACCAACTATGAAAATACACAGGATGCAAGGCTAACCATTATTCTGCACACTACTGAGCCATGACTCTTATACCATCACCAGTGTTTCATCTCCCTCAGATGTGCTCATTATCAGGCAGAGCTTTTGTTATTTGACAGAATCAAGGATGTCCTTTGGGGGCTGAACCTCAAAGTAGCTTGACTTCCACATTAACTTTTATGGCAACTAAGGTAGAAAGCACTCCTACACTGAAAGATTGTCTCAAAATTCATATCACTTATTTTCCTCTCTATTAATTCCATACAATCTGATATTGTTATAAACCAGAAAAACTGAAACAAAAACTAACAGTAATATCCCATGTTTTTGAATCTATGTTTAGTGTATGTCTAAACAGAAATAAAGGCAATTGTCTTTTCTTCATAAACCAAAGGTCATATTTTATGAAAACATACTGTTAGTAGTGCACATAATCATTTATATTTCTTATTTCAGAAAATTTGAAGCTGAAAAGCATTTTAATGATTCCCAAGTCTGCCCATCTTATATTACAGATGAGGTTGCAAAAGCAACTCACCAAAATTGGCAGAAGAAAATTAAAACTGCAGGGTTTTTCTAAGATAATTGTGCTTAATGCATATGAGACTATAAAATAAGTTGGGCAGAAGGAATTGCACAAATTTTATTCCATTCTAGACTGTCCTCCAGACCACCGTACGTTCTCTCTCTGACATGTCCGTTTGATCATGGCGCCCCTTGTTAAGGGGTTCTGTTAGCTCTTCATCACCTATGTTAGTGTTTCACAAATGCAGATGATCAGCAGAATCTGGCAGCACTTACTGTGTGAATCATGCCCCTTTGTCATAAGAAGTAGGTATTGTACCATACTCTTACTTTTTAAGATTATATATTTGTATGCTCAAATGGTTCTTGAAATCCTTGACAGCCAAGTCTTATGTATTGTTAAATTCTCTCGAACATATAATTGTGTTTTTCACCTGGTAAAATGCTCACTAAACGTTATTTTCATTGCAAAACAATTATGAATATGTTGTTTCTTCACCTTGGATTGTGTGTTGTATTCATTTTTTCCTGCCATAATACATAACCCTTCCTTTGGGCTGGAAATATGCTCCCTTAAGTCTCTTTTTCTGGGACATCTTTTATTGATTTGCTCCCAGAGAAGCAGAGAGATACCATAGATTTGGATCAACAGGGTATTGGGTGTGTGCGGGGTGGAATTAAGAAATGACTGTGGTTCTCAGGGGCAATTTTCATGTGATTTTTAATGCTTCCATTTAATTATATGCATATACCATCATTTCTTTCAACATTTTTTTCACTTCAAGATAGCTTTGAAATGAAACAATTGATGAACTGCTTGACTTAAGAGGACTCTGCAAGGTAAGACATCTTCACTAACCACATAGATTACAATGTACTTTCTGAATGTGGAGTGGAGAACTGTATTTCACCGTTTGCATCCATCTCTCTGTTACATCCATGGAACGTGGAGATCTAGGTGCGCAGGGTCACATTTACTAAAACATAAATCAGAAATCACTAAATCCTTTGCTTTCATTTTTGAAGATTATTAAAATGGGATTAAAAGACATAATCAACATTTTATAAGCCCTTTTGTACTTTTTCTTTGCTTCTTCAGTTCCCTAAACTCTCTGGAGATACTCCACAAACTACAAAACCCTTCACATTTGTGCCATTGCTGATTTTCTCAGACAGTTCTACTTTCCCGGTGCCTTTTGTCTCAACCAGAACTCTTAAATCATGGCCATAACACGTACTCATAGCAAACATAGTGCTAACCTGTGAAGCTCCCAGCTGTTTAGTTGTGGAAGGAATGGACTCTATCTTCCATGGTTCCTGCTTTACTCCCTAGAATTAACTTATCCCCCATCTTCTAGGAGTTGGGTGTAGAAGACTGTAGATTGTAACATGTTAACAATTTCATAAATTATACATGTCCATATGTAATTCATCAATCTAAGTATTTAAGACTTTAATTGTTCAGTATAAAAAAATAAAGAAATATATAAATTAAGCTAGCTGAATTTCCACTACCCAATGATAAACACAGTTAACAGATCATTGTGTTGTTCTCAGTTATAGGTAGCTATATATTTTTTAGTATATAGAATCCTATAACAGAATCTGGATTATATAAATATATAATTTTCTACTCCCTTATTTTATAATGATATTGTTTAAAGAAACTTTAAATGCTTTTATAAAATATGATATGCCATAATTTCTTTAAACAGGCTGAGATATTTGGATATTTATGTAAAAAATAAATATTAAAATTAACCAGGGCAGGGCGCAGTGGCTCACTCCTGTAATCCTAGCACTCTGAGAAGCAGAGGTGGGTGGATTGCTTTAGCTTAAGAGTTAGAGACCAACTTGAGCAAGAGAAAGATCCCCATCTCTATAAAACAGCCAAGTGTTTTGATGGGTGCCAGTAATTGCAGCTCTTTGGAAAGCTGAGGCAAGAAGATCATGTGAGCCCAAGAGTTTGAGGTTGCTGTGAGCTATGACACCATGGCTCTCTACCAAGGGTGACAAAGTGATACTCTGTATCAAACAAACAAACAAACAAACAAACCCTTCAATTTTATAGAAGAAGATCTGATTAATCTGGTTTTAACACCTGAGAAGATTCACAACAACTTTTGAAATCACTTCAGAATCTTCAAAGGACCAAAAATACTTTTAACTCAATAAAAAAAAAAAAAAAAAAAAAGTTAGGTGCAAAATGAAACTGGCTTGAGTTCAGTTCTTTCTCTTTATGTTACCTACAGAGCAAGCCAAAGCGTCACACCTTCTATAATCTTATTCCATTTCTAATTTTTCAAATTAAATTTTAAGTTCAGCTGCAAAATCTTTGTCAGATTTTCTTTTTCTGATTACCATAATAAGCTCATCAGAAGATATTTCAATCTCATGCAATCATTCAATTACTTCATCAATCTAATGCAGACAGTAGTTATTTTTCATGGTAATTTTATTCAATATTTTTGCCAGCCAGACACACTAAAATGTATTTTTCAAACAAATAAAATAGAAATAGGCAGTGAAAAGAGGCTGAATCTGATGGAATTTTTAAGTAAACGCTGACTTCAGTATTCAATTTATTTATTCAATAAGAGGGCAATTGACAGGTGAAGAGAAAAATGATATGTTTTAATCAGATTCTGAATTCATAGCTCAGCTTTGTGACAGAAAGTACTAAACAACAGAATAATACTTTTCCCTTTTCTGAGCCTCTAACCAAAGAAGCTTTAAAAATTGTAAATATTAACCTTTCTGATAACCTTGTAAAATTGGCACAAGCCACACTTTTCAGTTAAAGAAAGTGAGTAACAGAGTGGTTAAAGTCATAGCATAAAATGCAGACAGCAACTTAGCAAGCAGAGTGAAGGTGAATCTCACACTGTGCTTTACTCTTATACCTGTCTGATGCCCACCTTGACCAAAGAAAAGAATATTACAGTTATGACAACAAGGACTCTGACATTGGTGAGAACAATGACAGCTACTTGTACCACCGGTAACAATGACAGTCTTTAGGGAACAGGAATCAGATTAAATATTATCATAATTGGAAAAGTTTCAGTGGATTTGGCATTCTTCATCCGAAGAAATTAAAATAAGAAAATGCCATTTGAAATAAAACTTTTGTATTTTTAAATTAGAGTATATTAAGATTATTGTCCTTGGGATTATGTGAGGGTAAAGGAGCAAGAAAAAAGCTGTTAACACTCTCTAAAGAGCAATCTCATGTCTTATGTTTTTAATCTACTAATCAGTTCCTTTTATTTTCAGAATTTTGGCAGAAATATGTATGTTCAACTAAGTGGAATTATTGTTTTTATAGGTCAAAAAAGAGTCAGATGTCAACAATTTCATGTGGTTTACTTAATGGAACTAAACTTCTTTCGTTTCTCTCAACAGTTTATTTAGGTCTTTTCTATTGCTCTATTTGACTTCTGTAATAATCCCCACAGGCCTATCTAATCTCGCCCGACCCACCTTCCTTCTATCCTCTATCCTTGCTTCATGGTTTGGGCCAGGAGGAAAACCTTTTCAGCATTTCCTAGATTGCTGTTTGTTGTGGTAGAAGTTCTATGTTTTGTGTCTTCTTCCATTAAAATGGCACACAGGTGAAACTTGGGGAAGGAAAATTTTACCTCTACCCTTTCAAGGTTTTTTAGCTGGTCCTAATAATTATACTGACATAAGACAGATGAACAGTAGAAACACAGAAATAAGTTTTACATGACATGGCACCTTCATAAAGAAACGAAAATCTGAATACACAAAGTTGAACATTTCTATATTGAGTTGGACAAACAGCAGTAAATAGTGAAAAATAACTAAGTTATGTGGTGGGATTAAAAGAAGATGAGTTATTTTAACAAGGTCCGTATAGAATTTTCTCAGCCTCAACTTCCTGCCCTTGATAAGAAGATGACTTTACTTCTGCATGGGAAGGGCTTCTTCCACATGGGAATTCCATCTCTTACTTGTAAGAAACAGAAGGGACATCAGAGTGGTCTCCTTGCACCTGTTGTGTTCCAAGCTGTCTTTAACTCAAAAGAGTCTGTCAAAGTAGCATACTTTGGGTGCACATTCTTAACTCCTTGGAAACAAAATCTATCGACATATTAGAGAGGATTACCATATTTTGCCATGTATAATGTCCTCCCTTATATAATGTACACTTATATTTTTTGCCTGAACTTTCAGGAAAAAAATTTTAATTTTTTAAAGGAGGGTGGAAGTGGTTCGGCAGTGGCACCTTCTCCTCTCTTGACAGGCAGGAGGTATGGAATGGGCCACTGCCGAGAAGTCCAGAGTGAGCTCAGGCAGCAGGTGAAACCTGAGCACCTGACTCCCCCAACTGTCTCTTCCCATCTCACCCTCATCCCCACACTGTCTCATTTCCTATCTGTACCCATGTCCGATGGTGGGAATGTAGCCACGGCTGCTCCACTGAGAACTCCAATGGTCTGATATAAGGGGCAAGGCTGGCCCGGCTGCCCCGGGCTCCTGATGGGAGACCCCTGCCCTTCCTGAGCTGCCTCGTCTCTCACACAGCTGCCCCGTTCTGAGGACCCCAGGACAGCATGCTGAGGAGGAGCCTTCCTAATGACACCCCAGAGAGGTGCTCACAGAAATCTCATTTTAATGAGTCTCTCAGGTGATTCATAGTATTTGCAAGTGTGGGAAAGGCTGGTGTCACTTACTCTGATGTTACTGAGTGCCCACGTCTGGATGGCTTAAGGAGGTCAGAGTCAGGTAGCTAAACAGAAATGTAAGTGCAGAGCATGTCCGATGGTGGGAATGGAGCTGGCACTAAACTAGAAGTAAAAGAGCCTCCTCAACCTAATGAAAGCTATTGGGCAAACCTTATAGCGAACGTCGCATTATTTAATGGTAAAGATTACCTACTTTCACCTAACATCGGGAAGAAAATAGGAATTTCTGCTCTTGCCATTGTGCTCAACATTGTGGTAGAACTTCTAACCTTGGAAAGTAGACAAGAAAGGTAAATAAAAGCAATGAGATTGGAAGGAAGAAGGGAATGGCCTCTGAAGACGGCATCATGTTGTAGATTGAATGTTCTAAGCAACCCACTACAAAGCTATTAGATTGAACAAAGGTATCAGCAATGCTTCTGCAGAAATATTTTTAAAAAGTCAATGGCATCTTTCTATACCACCAACAAACAACTTGAAAATAAAATTTAGAAAACAGTTCTGTTTATAATATCATTAAAAATAATTTAAGAAGTACAAGAGTTGTACACGGAAAACTATAAGACATTGTCAACAGAGATTATCTAAGACCTAAAGAAATAGAAAGGCATTTTGCATTCATAGATTGGAAGATTTAATTTTGTTATGATGACAGCGTTCCCCAAATCTATCTACAAATTCACTGGAATCCTTATCAAAGTATTACATGGTATGGAGGTATGGAGAAATTGATTGGCTCATTCTAAAAGTCACATAGAAATGAAATGAACCCAGGATAGAAAAAACCATTTTGAGCAAGGACATGTTTAAAAGAGTCACACTTTCCCGATTTCAAAACTTAACACAAAAATACAGTAATCATGACATTGTGGCACTGACATAAAGGAGGAAATATAGGCCATTGAAACAGAACTGAAAGTTTAGAAAAAAGCCTTTATGATTATGATGAATTGATTTTCAATAAAAAAAATGCCACAAAAATTCAATGGTAAAAGAATTATGCTTTCAACAAATCATGCTGGGGCAAGTGGATGTCCACATGCAAAAGAATGAAGTCAGATACCTCCTCCCTCCAAATACAAAAATTAACTCACATGGGGTGAATTTTTGAACTTTGGATCAGGCAATGAATACTTACATATGACACCAGAGGTACAAATTAGAAAAAAGAACAAATAAACAAACTGAGCTTTGTCAAAATTAAAATAAAAAATTTTGTGCTTCAAAGAACCATCATGGAAGTGCAAAGGTTTGAGAAGTAAGTCTGAGAACTCACCCTAGGTAAACTGCTACATGCCTCATCCCTGAGTATCACTGCAGTCCCCTTCAAAGTTTGCCACTCGGAAGGTGTGCACTGCGCCAGCTCCTAGTGTGAATTGCCAGCACCCTTCAGAGCAATTTTTGAACTCTTTTTCTGGAATGACCATCAGAGCTGTCGTTGTACAGCACACAAAACCACACAGCAATAATGAATACTACGCAGCAAGACACAGCCACACATCAACATGAACACAGCTGTGAGACACTGACACACCAAGATTATGAAACCTCACCAAGCTGTTTGTACAGCGCTGCCAACACAGGTCACAGTGGCAGCTTCGCAAATTTAATTGTCAGACCTTGTACAATGACAGGTCTGATGGTCATTCCAGAAAAAGAGTTCCAAGATTGCTTTGAAGAGTAGACTAGGTGCTGGCATTGGCGCAGAGCTTCCCAAGGGGAGGACTTTGAAGGCAACCGCAGAGATACTCAGAGATGTGGTACGTAGCGAGATGGGACAGCCCGCTATCCACCTGCTGTTCCCAGCAGCAGACCCCTGGAGTGTGCCATGGTACTGGAAACTATAGGCAGCTGTAACACAATGGTAAGTGTTTGTTTATCCAAATATAGAAAATGATGCAGTAAAAATACAATGAAAAGATTAAAATATGGTACTCCTATACACGTATAGGTCACCCACCATGAATGGCGCTCTACATCAGTGAGGGTGTGAGAAGTGAGTGAATGTGAAGGCCTGGGACACACTGCACAGCACCACAGACTTTATAAACACTCCACACTTGGGTTACCGTAAATTTATTTTTAAATTGTTTTCTTTCTTCAATAATAAATTAATCTGAACTTACTGTGTCTTTTTTACCTTATAAATATTTACTTAAGAAAATTCTTGGCTTTTTTATGATAATACTTTCTTCAAAACATACACACGTTGTATGGCTGCACAAAGTATTGTTTCTTTTATCTTTAGTCTATAAGCTTTTTTTCCATTTTTAAAATTTTTATACTTTTGGTGATTTTTAGATTTTTTAAATTAAAAACTGAGACACAGACATGCTCACGAGCCTCAGTTACATGGGGTCAGCATCCTCAGATTCCCGGTCTTCCCTCACTGCATCTCATCCCACAGAGAGGGATCCAGGGTGATGACATGCCCCAACCTGTCATCTTTTGTCATGATAACGCCTTCTTCTGGAAGACGCTCTGAAAGACTCCCTGTGGCTCTTTACTACTTAACATTTTTTAAATAAAATAGAGCGTATTCTAGAACAGTTAATAAAAATTGTAGTATAGTATTACATCAACCAGTAACAAGTTGTTAAGTATCATTATTAAGTATTATGTGCCCCATAATTGTTTGTGTCATGCTTTTATAAAATTGGCAGTGAGGTAGGTTTATTTATACCAGTGTCACCACCCACACGAGTAACACTGTGTAATGTGAGGTTGCCGTAGCTATGACGTCGCTGTGTGATAGAGATTTTTCAGCTCCATTATAATCTTCTGGGACCACCATCATGCATGCAGCCCATCATTAACTAAAATGTTGTTATGTGGCAAATGATTGTATCTATGAATGTATGGTGTCCTGTATATATGTATAAAGAACTCTCAATTTAACAATAAAAAATACAAATAATCCAATTGAGAAATGAGCAAGGAATCTGAGCATACATTTTCACAGTGAGTCCATGAGAGGATGCTTAACATCATAGCTTGCTAGAGAAATTCAAATTAAGATCACAGTGAAATGCTACTTTGTGCTTGCTGAGATGGCTGCCGTCCAAAGGACAAATGATAACAAACGTTGGCAGGGGTATGAGAACATTGGAATCCTCACACATTAGCTGTGGAATGTAAAATATTGCAGCTATTTAGAAAACTGGGTGCAAGTTATTTAGATGTTAAGCGTAGAAATACCGCATGCTATGTTCTGAATGCTTGTGTCTCCCCAAAAGTCCTTTGTTGAAATCTAATGACCAGAGTGATGATGTGTAAGCAGGAGGGGCCTTTCAGAAATGATTATATCAGGAGAGCCAACGAGTGCCCTTAGGAAAGGGGCCCCGGACAGCAGCCTTGTGAGGATACAGCCATAAGTCACCATTTCTGACTCAGGAAATGCCTCCTGGTCAGAAGCCTAATCTGCAGGACCTTGATGCTGGACCTCCAGCCTCCAGAACGGTGCAAAGTGGATTTTTGTAGTTTATAAACTACCCTGTTTGTGGTATTTTGTTACAGTGGCCCAGGTAGACAAAGGCATCATAGGACACAGAAACTCCAGCCACAGGTATATACTCAAATGAAAGGAAACATATTTCCACCCAAAAACGTTTCTGTGAATTCTTGTAGCAACATTGTTCACACTGGGCAAAAGATGAAGATGACCCAAATCTCAGCAGCTGATGAAAGAGGGAGTAAAATGTGGTGTCTCTACACAAGAAAATATCAGTTAGAAAAGAACAAAACCATAGCAAAAGAAAAACAAACAAACAAAAAAATAGAATAAAGTTCTAATATACGCCACAACATTGGTGAATCTTGAAACCATCATCATTCTACATTAAGGGAACCAGACACACTGTCTGATTCCCTTTCTATGAAACAGCCAGGCTAGGATACCCTAGAGAGATAGAGTGAGAATGTAGATCAGGGCTCACCCGGGCGAGAGGGAGGCGAATGGTGACTGCTAACGTGTTACTGCTTTGGGGATGATTTAAATATTCTGGAATTAGCTTGTGATAATCATTGCACAACACCATGGCTAGACTACAAACCCTTTAATTGTACACCTTAAGTAGATTAACCATGTGGTGCGTGAGTTACGTAGCAATAAAACTGTTTAAAATATTTATCTAAGTTTAGAGCAGAGTTTCACTGCTACTCCCTGAATTGCTAGTATATTCCTTATGGAGAGAAGCAAGCTTTGAAGGAGAGGCTAACACCATCTTCAGTGTCAGGTAGTCTGGGAAAGCCACACACAGAAAGGATGGACTTCAAAAACGCCTAAACCCTGAAGTGTTCCTAGCTGGATAAAATGGCATTAGATACTTTTAAGAATACATTACACGTCTGCTTCATGGCATGTAAAGGGACGGCAAAGGAGCTCCTTATATCCTTTTACTCAACAAGATCCATTTTTGGCCATGGCTGTGCTGCAATTTCCATGGCCGGCTTAACAAAGTCCACTCCGCCTCGGTTATGTCAGTTAGGCTTTCCTGTGCTCCTCTAGGTCCTATTCCTTATTTTTCTGTCTTTGCATGGCATTAAAAATGTCAGGAGGCCTCGGATTTGCCGCTTCTGCTTGCTTTATTATATTAATGTGATTTCCTAAGCCTTTCTGCGGCTTCAGTACATAGAGATGGAAATAATCCTTTTTCCATTTTATGGTGTTGTGAAATCTGTGACTAAGTAAATTTAGAAATTCAGTCAATTCAATTCAAAATGTAGTCAAACCAGCTGCTTGGTCAATTAAAATGACCTAATGTCTTAGTGATATATAAACAGAGTCTAAGAGTGTTGAAATACTAAACGTTGGCATTATAAATCAGAATCCATTTCCTCAAGTGAGACCCTAACGTTTCCTAACTCTTATATGATTTTGCTGACCACCAAATTTGTTCTTTGCATAATGTTGTTTAATGTTTATGTTGTTGTGCCAGTTGGATTTGCGCAGAGCTCCAGAATTATTAAATGTGGTCGATCTCTTGGCTTATGGTACAAAGAACTGGCATTTGCAGATATGAGGTCTGACTGCCAATGTACTTGCATATGGTCTTACTGCCTTGCAAACAATCTTTTGTTTTTGTTTTTATGCATCTGTAGGGATTATATGCTTATTTTAAAGTCACTAAAATTTAGTTAAGACCAATATAATGTTTATGCAATTTAATTTTACTTATCAAAACATTTCTTAAAGAAAGGTCAGCTAGTCAGCTTAATTTCAAATGCATCTTCTCTCATTAGATAGATTTAATTACTTCTATTGTGACTTTTTTTACAGTACAGGAAATCTTGAACTTGGAAAAGCTTCTTGCTTATTGTTTTCAATTATTAAAATCACTGTTATTTACACTAAAGTATTTGCACTCACTAAATACTTGAGAAATAAAAAAAGAAGAAACTCTGAGAGACACAATTAGAACTACTGGGTAGCTTTTGCTATCAGTCTGTAAATTATAATTCCACTTCACCGCGGTTATCTACAAATCGCTGATCACTGCTGCTAATTCCCTGAATCTTCTAGTACTTTATTTTTTACTGTTACTCTCTTAATAGACTTTTGCTACAGTTCTTCGTTATGTCAATATCCATGTAGATCATATTCTTTTAACAGTTTTGACCACCTCCAGGTGTCTTGGTCAGTACCCCAAAGTAGCAGCAATCCAGTGTCAGCAGTGTGATCTTAATGGCCTGTAAGCCAAATATGTTCTATCTCCTGGTTTTGTACATAAATTTTACTGGAACACAGGAGCACCCATTTGCTTACATATAGTCTATGCCTCCTTGTGCACTAAAAGAGCAGATCTATGATTATTGACATAAGTACAACAATATAAGGATTACTTTTAGAATTTGTCAATACATAAAATTTACATTTTTTGCAATTATTTAAAAAATTATTGCATAACCTAATTGTTTAAATCAGTCTATACTATGAGAATATGATACTTTTTCCTAAGCATCATGAATGATACTTCCTAACATACTTATTTTTTCTTTTTTGTTAAACAAAACCTTGCTTGACCATGCACACAGGGAACTGTCCCTGCTGCTTCAGCCACTGGGCTCAGTTGTTGGTATGGATGGTCTGTGGCATGAGCTGTCCCTGACCTCCCATATGGCCATGTTCCTCCTTTTTGACATCACCCATTTTTTAGTGTCTATGACAGATAGCACTGAAGCAGCAGAGAGCAGCAGTGGCAGTGACATGGAAGAATCCTATTTTAAGCTGGTTTACTGATGTGCTCCACTGCCTTGGTGGGGAAGTTTATTCTGTGCAAACCGCTTTGTGGCCACTTGCAAACTCTCCATTGAGGTTTCTGGAAAACAAACAAACAAACAAACAAAAAACAGAAAAACAAACAAAAATCTGAATATGGTACTGGCATCTTCAATCGGTATGTTTTTTGTCCATTCAACCTAATTTCCCAGGGGTTTTCATTCCTACCTATTGAACTCCTGCCTGCTGGAGAAGGGAGTGACAAGGACTTGGAGAATAACAGGCGAATCCACACATTCTGTAGCTATTACAAAAATGGCTGGATCAAAAACCAACTTTCTGTTTCATTAATTTCTGAATGATTCTTTTGTTTTCAATTTCATTAATTTCTGATTTAAGTTTGGATATTTCTTTTCCTCTGCTGGGTTTAGGATTAGATTATTATCATTTTTCCAATTTCATACGATGACTTGTGAGTTTGTCGAGGCGCTCTCTTTCTGTTTTTCAGATGTAAGCATCTAAAGTGATACATTTTGTTCTCAGGGCTGCTTTTGCTGTATCTCACAGGTTTGGTAGCTTGTGTCCTCACTGTTGCTATACTCAAGGAAATTAATGTTTCCTTTTTTTTATCTCTCCTATACTCAACTGTCATTCCGCGTGAGGTTGTTTAATTTCCATGGCTTTGTGTGGGATTGAACATTTTTGTTAGAGTTGAGTTCCACCTTTAATGCCTTGTGGTCTGAGAGGATACAAGGATACTTCAATTCTTTTGATTCTGTTGAGGTTTGATTTCATTTCCTAGGATGTGATCAATTTTGGAGAGTGTTCCATGGGCCAACAAGAAGAACATATATTCTTTAGCTTTGGGATGGAGTGTTCTATATATGTCTGTCAAGCACAGTTGTTCTGGGGTCACATTTAAGTCCTTTGTATCTTTGTTTAGTTTCTAAACAAAAGATCTGTCCAGCTCTGTAAAAGGAGTCCCCTGCTATTATGATGTTGTGGGATATTATATTGCTCAGACTAATTAAGGTCTATTTCAGGAATCTGGGAGCATTTAAGTTGGATGCATAAATATTTAAAATTGAAATGTCTTTTTATTGTATTTTTCCCTTGACCAATATGTCATCTCTTTCCTTCTGAAGTCTGTTTGTCTGAAAAATTTGTCTTCCAAACTTTTGTCCAAAACAATTCCAAAACAATTCCAAAACAATTTGTCCTTTGAGGCTAGGTGTATTTCCTACAGACATCAGCTAATGGATGGCTTGTATTATTTTTTTTTATTAATCCAATAAGCCAGTCTATGCCTCTTCAATGGGGGAATTCAAGCCCTTAACATTTATTGAGATAATTGATAAATGTGATGCATTCTATTCATCTTATTTTGTGAAAGTCCATTGCTTAGTTCTATCTTTTGCGTCATTGTGGAAGCTAGGTTTTGTCCTTTAGTTTCTGGGTGATTACTTTAGTGTTGGTCCATTGTGATAGTCAGTGTGTAGAATAGGTCTAAGTATTTTCTACAGAGCTCGTCTTATTGTGGCAAATTCCTCAATGTTGCATATCACTAAAAGATTTGATTTCCCCATCAATTTTAAAGCTTAGTTTAGCAGGATATAGAAATTCTGGGCTGCAAATTGTTTCGTTTAAGTAGATTAAAGATAGATGACCACTGTCCTCTGGCTTGAAAAGTTTCATTTGAGAAGTCTGCAGTCACCCTGATTGATGCAAGTAGGTCAATTTTCACTTATTCCTTATGGCTTGCAAAATCTTTTCTTTTGTCTTATATTTGGACAGGTTCATCACAATGTGTCTTGGAGAAGCTCTATTTGAGTTGAGATGACCTGGAATCTAATATTCTTCTGAAGGAGAGTGTCAGAATCTTTCATGGTATTTGGGAAAATTTCATTTATAATATCCTCTAGTATGGGTTCCATTCCTCTGGGGCATTCTTCTTCCCCTGCTGGTATACTTATCATGACAGCTATTGAATGGCTTTGGGGAGCAAGGGGTAACATCATTATTAATTTGGGGCAGTTGATAAAAGGATATTGGAAGTCAAAGGATGAAGGAAGGCTGAAGATGTCCTGTCCTTCCAAGGTAACATCGTCAGGGTCAGTTATGTTCACATACTAGCACACTAAACATCTGGCAATATCAGATGATCATTTATTGTGGTCCTGAAGATAATCGTGATGAATACAAGGACTTCCACTAAGATTGTTTTTCTCCTTATGAGAATACATTGAGTCAGATACTGTGTGGCTGACTGCAGTAATTTTTATCATGTGGAAAGAAAAATGAAACATAATTATCTCAACAGCACTGGTTCATGGACATCAAAACCTATAGCTGGGCTTAAATATCTTTAAGAAGAAACATATTTAGAAGACAGTCAATTTTCCTGAAGAGCTCTACAAGGCAAAAGAAACAAAGAAAAAAAAAACCCTGTATGTCAGAGTGAGATACTATTTCTACATAATAATATGAAATAAAGATTATATATAAGGAATGGAAGTCACAAAAAGAAAGAAATTCTATTTCAGGGACACTACCCCTTTAGGATTACAATTCATGAGTGTTGAATATATGAATTTGTTTTTCTAATGTAAAGTATTCAGTTGTGATTATTTGAACAGTTTCATATAGAAAGAAGAAGGTTAAATTTTTAAATATTAAAAAATGGACATTATGAAATGACAAACTTAAAACTTAAAAAATTTAGATATATTTGTACATTTAAATTTGATTTAATTGTACTTCAGTTCAGCAGAATTAAACTTTTACTTCACATTACCATTATATTCCTACTTATGGAAAATAATGCCTATATAATATTGAACACTGAGAAGAATAAAATTTTCCTAAACATTTTATATTACAAATAAAAATAAATTGCTAATTTATGTTTAACATATAAACATGGTAATTTTTGCCACATTAAATGGAAAATACCTGAAATTTTTTGAGTATCAATCTTTAATCTATCTCTGTATTAGAAAAAAAATAGCTACTGTTTCTTTTTCTTCTGAAAAAAAATCAAGGATGTCATTTTTAATAACTTATCTTTCCCATGGTTTGTAATTTTTATTTTAGGAGCTTAGCTTATTTTTTCCCTCTTTCCTTAAAACAATCTTAGCTGGAAAAGAAATATTTCTTCTCAGCACTTCAGTTTCTCTTTCTTCTCTTAGTTGGTCTGAATGCATTGGTAATAGTCATATCAATTATTTAACAAAAATTATTACCTAAATTTAAAATTTTTTCCTGTTCTTCTTTCTGGTGGCTACTCTTTTTAGTTTTGCAGTTGAATGTCTCTCACTAGTTTGCATATGGTTATGTTATATTTTAATATATGTGTACATAAATTACTAATTTTATTTCAAATGAAAACTCATTGCCTTCAGGTATAGATGCTCAGCTCTAATGAGAATTGTGCTTATGCATTTGATAACTACCTGTAAACCAAGAAGAAACAGAGAAACCAAAACCTTATCTGGTAGTCCATTTGAATGAAGAATCTGTTTCTTATAGAAATAAACAAACAAACAAACAAGAAAGGGTAAAAACAAAATAAAAACAGAACAAAGAACCTTGCTTTTCTTTACGTGGATTTACATTATACATGAGTTATCAGGAATTCACTCAAGTCATAGGACAGGTGCCTACAATGGCTCACTTCTTACATCACCCTAATTGAGAGTAAAATAAGTCACCTTTTATCTACTTACATAAAATGATCACCATTGCAAGAGGCAATCAAACTAATTTAATGGTATTTCAGCAATTATTTTAATTGTATGTTTTTCTGATGTGTTCCAGAATCCATAACAAAAATGTTTATATATGTGGAAACATAGGCACTTAAAATTAATTATTAAACTAATATTTGTAGTAACTGTAGTAGTAATGATTTGTAGTAACATTTGTAGTAATGATTTTTCTCATAATCGTAAATACCTATGTAGCCAAAATTTTCTGACAACTACAAAGAAAGTTTTGTTTGACATTATGGTCCAGTGATAAATTTTACTTTGTGATTTTGTTATCTTTAAACTGCCTGTTCGTGTAGATTCATTCATATGCTCTTGTTGAACATGGGCTTAGTTTGCACCAAGGTATCTACTTTTAAACTACCATATATTGAGCTATGTGGCAGGCACTGGGCACTAAATTTTTTGCATAAGCTTTCTCAGCTCTGCCACACTATTTTGAGATAGATATTGCTATTTCCATTTCACTAATGTCTAAATAGTTCCTTGCTTAAAATCATGTAACTAACAATAACTTCAGGAATTAAAATTCCTATTTAGATATATATAGCTCCCAAAATGTCACTTTCCATGAAGTTATTCTGCATTTATACTGCTCATCAAATTAAAGGATATGCAAAGTAAAAGTGTGTGTGCTTTTTCCCAAAAGTGGGCTTGACACCATTGTTGTGAATACTCTGAATATTCCTTGACATCTACCGTAAGTTAATTTCTAAATTTTTTTTACTATGATTATTATTCTTCCTGAAATATCATTTTGCCATTTGATTTTTGTTGCAGAAAATATTTTCTTCCATTTACTTGCTTTTACTTTTACATTTCATTTTTATTGAAATATAAAGAACACGTATACAAGTACATGAATCATAAGCTTAATTAATTGTCACGTTTATATACTCGTAACCAGCACCCAGATAAAAAAAATTGAATAATACTAGTACACACACACAGTATATACATGCACATGTATACATATATATGCTGTGTGTGTATATATATTTGTAAAAGTCATACATATTTTAAGTGTAGAAATAGCTTTGTTCATCTCCTAACTGCAATATTTCATTTTTGAAATAAATTTCTATTTATCCATTCTGTATTTGATGGACATTATCTTGCCAGAAATTTCAGGCTGTTATGAAAAGCATCATTTATACATTCTTGAATATCATTTTTTGCATGTATGGATCCACTTATTTTAGGAATATGTTCCTACAACTGGAATTGCTGCATGATTTGGTATACTTTAAGTAGAAATTGGTAATCACTTCTCCAAGCTCTTGTACTAATTTATATTTTCATCAGCATTGTATGTGTGCTATTTACTCACCAACAAATGGAATTGCTTGTCTTTTAGGTTTGTATGCATAAAAGGTGCTTTTAATTTTCATTTCTCATATATCTAATCAGTATCTTTTGTTACTTTTATTTACTATTTGGATACCATTTTTTATAAATTATCTTTTCAAATCCTCTGTCCATTATTACTACTGCAGTATGGTGTTCTCTTGTTGACTTGAAGGGCCTTTTTATATAATTAAGTACAGGGCTTTGTTGTATATTCATATGGCATACATGTTTTCCTACTCTATGGCTTCATTTTTTTTTACACGCTAAGGTTGTCTTCTTATATACAAATGAATTTAATTACCATTTAGACTAATTTTTTTTTCTTTTTGACTACTATTGTGTATCCAGAATACAAAATGTGCCCCATACTTTATTTTTACCAGTAAATACAGTTTTTAGAAGGATTTGTATCTTGCCTAATGTACACAATGCAAGGATATATTTCAAAAAAACTAGGAGTAAATTGTAAATGTCTTACCACAAAGAATATGTGAGAGGGGTGATGATTATGTTAATCACTTTGATTTAAGCATGTCACATTGTATATTAAATCATCACATTTACTCCATAAATATATGCAATTATGATTTTTCTTAAAAATTAAATTAAAAATGAAATTCCTTTATAGAGAAAAAATAAGATTATGTACTTAGTTTTATTTACTTTACATATATACATAGAAACATGCATACATACACATACATACAACATGTGTTTCTATTGAATTGTATTTGCACATCTTATGAAACTTAAAATAATTATCAATGAAACAAGTTGTCTATAAAAAGCTTTGATAATTAAAATGTATTACATCATACAGGTATTGTTATTAATACTCACCACTTTTAGTATGTTTTAATCAATTGGAAAATACCATTAAAAATAGATCAGCATTACTGAAACTATGAATGAATAAAATTATATTATTAGTACTTTAAGAAAAGGATATATTTTACACTTGAGAACACAACACTATTTAAACTTCTCATCAGCAAAGCTGACTACATTTTCCTGAATTAACAGTTAATTACACTGGAGCTAATTATTAAGCCTCATAATAAGTCATGCAGAAAACACTGTAGTATATGCCCTCTGAAAATTCAAATATGCAATACACATTTTCTTCTAATTTAATTCTTTTAAATTTTTATATGTTGGTTTGATTGTCTTATCTCTATCCATTATGCTTATTTACATAACTAAACTTTAAGCAGAAGTGAAATCTGATATCTTTTGTTATACTGATTAACCACAAGGAGCTGTATAAAAAGAAAGTGTGATCATCATAAACTTTCTGAAAGCTACTTGACTTGTGTCCAGCCATACTGGAGAGCAGCATCTCTGCTTTTAAAGTGTTCAGTAATGGCAGAGCAAGATGGTGGAAGGATCATTCAGCTGAGGTCTCCTTTAACAACTGGGGAAAAAGAGAGAACCCAGTCATACTTGACACAGGGATCTTACTCAGAGTTGTAGCTCAGGGAGCACAGAGAGGAGGTGGTGAGCTAGATACAGCATATGATCTGGAACAGTGGAAATCTGATGAATTAGGCAACTGATTGTGACCTGCTATGATCTGATGGCCCTCCACAGAGGTCTGGGACAGTAGGAAGGCCTTTCAGGGTTTTCAGTCGTTGGGGGAAGCTGTGTATTGAATGGAAACTTGGAAGAGCAGACAGAATTGAACAGTTTACAACAACCAGATCTGAATTCTGCTTAGAGTGGATTTTCCATAGTTTTGGTTAGCCATACTGGGGGCTGCCATTGTGGAAAGGTTGTGAGAAGGTCTTAGCAGGGGCCTAAACCACGGCCAACTTAATTCCACCTACCAAGATCAGAATTTCACCCTTGGGACAGGCAGAGCGATTCCTGTGCCCCACATGAACTAAAGTCAGGTGTCACTGTGAGACTTGCCCCTGAAGGATTTTTGGGTGCTTTAAGATCCCAACGAAGCAGGGTCTTAATTCTAAGGAAATCAGATGATCACCAAAGGCAAATAAGTTAGGAATAATGACTATAGAGGATGTGTCCTCTGTCTCCTAAAAAAAAATCATATCACCACCTGGTATCCCAATGACATATTGCAACATACTGCCATCAAGAACAAGGCCTTCTTCTTCTTTCTCTTTCTCCTCCTCCTCCTCCTCCTTCTTCTTCTTCTTCTTCTTC
>NW_003852473.1:4671204-4674605 GCF_000181295.1 Otolemur garnettii
TAGGTGCCTATAGTCCCAGATACTTGGGAGGCTGAGGCAGGAGAATAGCTTAAGCTTAAGAATTTGAGGTTGCTGTGATCTATGACAGCATGACACTCTAGTGAGGGCAACATAGTGACACTCTGTCTCTCTCTCTCTCTCTCTCTCTCTATATATATATATATATATACATATATATACACATACACACACAAATCAACTCCCCTAAGGGACCATGAGGCACCTAATGCAGAAGTATCCATCTATAAAGAATTAATGGACTAGACAGAAAGGTAATTTAGAATATGGGTGATAAAGACAATGAAAGGATCCACCTATAAAGAATGAATGGATGATAAATACAATATCAGGAATGAGTAAGAAAATGGAAAGACAGAACCAAAAGTCAGAAGAAAGATATGTAGCCAGGAGGAAGTGTCACTAACCTACAGAGGCAGAGCCATTAGGATAACAGTAGACTTTGCAAGTGAAACTTTCCAAGAGAGGAAAGCATGGTCACCCATCTTCAACATTCATAAACAAAATGATTCTTCTCCTAGAGTTCTGTATCCTTCTAAACTAAGCTTCAAAATGGATAGAAAATTCAAATCTTTTGCCCTGAGAAAATTTACCACAACAAGACAAGCTCTACAGGAAATACTTAGACCTATTCTCAACAATGACCATCACAATGGACCATGAGCAAAGTAAACACTGAGAAGTTAAGGGTGAAAACTTAACTTCCACAATGGCACAAAGGATAAAAGTATACAACAGACATTCTAAAATAAGAAGAATAAAACTCTACACTTACACTTATCAATTTTCTCAGTAAATGTCAATGGATTGAATTAACCACTGAAGAAGCACAGGCTTGCTGATTGGATAAAAAATCCTAAGCCACCCATGTGTTGTCTTCAGGAGACACACCTAGCATTGAAGGACAAATCAAGACTCAGGGTTAAGGGATAGAAAATAAGAGTTTAAGAAAATGGAAATCAGAAAAAAAGGAGGTATTGCAATCTTATTTTCAGATACATGTGTATTTAAATCAACTGAAGTTAAGAGAGACAAAGATGGAAATTTTGTACTGGTCAAAGATGCAGGCAGAATGGGCACTGAAGATCCCATTCTTGGCAGGGGTGGGCAACCCCAGAAAAAGAAAAAATTAGAAAGTAAGCTGAAGGAGTCAGAAAAGTCAGCTGACAAAAAAAAGTCAACTAATTTACCTGTAAGAAAGCCATTGCTAAATTTCTTATCTGAACAAATTTCCAGCCTTTCCTGAAACTCTTGTCTACTGGGGATACAGCTTACACAAATACCCCACTGTCTGTGAATACTCTGAAGAAAGTAATGGCCCTAAAAGAGAATATGGCAAGACCTGGAATAGATACATCTTCTAGGTCATTTCCTGCTGATTAAACAGAAAAGACACATACCCATAGTGGAGATTGCATTTGGCTGGGGCAGAGTCCAAGGGAACAGCTTGAGCCCTGAGATGTGGACAGGAGGGTTCACATCCCTTTTTGCAGAGGAAAATCCTCTGTGGTGGTGATGAGAGGAAAATGCCTCTCTCCCACCGATTTCTCAATAAGACATTTCAATTTTGAAACTTTATGCACCCAACTTAAATTCTACCAGATTTATAAAACAAAACTTGATTGGTCTGAGCAACATGATATCCCATGACACCACAATAGTCAGGAAATTCAACACCCATCTTACAGAACTGGACAGATTTTCTAAACAGAAGCCAAATAAAGGTACAAAAAAACGTAAATATGACCTTAGAAAAAAATGAATTAAAGAACATATACAGAGCACACCATCCCAAAGCTAAGTAATATACATTTTTCTCGTCAACCCATGGTACATACTCCAAAATAGAGTACATCATAAGATACAAATCAAACATCAGCAAAATTAAAAGATTATAAATTATTCTTAGATAACAAGGCCTTCTTAGATCACAAGGCAATAAAAGTGGAACTCAACTCCAACAAAAACATCCATCCCCACACAAAGACATGGAAATTAAACAACCTTATTGGTTTCTGGAAGAGATAAAAGAAGAAATAGTTAAATTCCTCAAATATAAAAACAATGAAGACACAATTTAACAATACCTGTGGGATACAGCAACAGCAGTCTTAAGAGGGAAATTTATTGCACTGGATGCCTACATTAAAAAAGAAAGAAAGAAAGAGAGTGCATTAACAAACTCATGAACCATCTTATGGAATTGCAGTAAGAAAAACAATCTAATCCCAAGCCCAGCAGATAAAAAGAAATAACCAAAATTAAGTCAGAGATTAGTGAAATTGAAAACAAAAGAATCATTCAGAAAATTAATGAAATAAAAAGTTGTTTAAAAAAAAATAAAATCAATAAACCTTTGGCCAGATTAACTAGAAACAAAAAAGTAAAGTCTCTAATAACCTCAATCAAAAACAAAAATGGGAACTAACAACAGATGCCATAGAGACACAAGAGATCATGTTTGAGTACCTCAAGAAACTCTATGCCCAGAAATTTGACAATTTGGAGGAAATGGATAAATACCTGGATATACCTTCTCCCTGGACTTAATCAAAAAGAAATAGATCTCTTGAATATATCAATTTTAAGAACTGAGATCAAAGAAACCATAAAAGAACTTCCAACAAAACAATGTTCAGTTCCAGATGGCTTCACACCAGAGTTCTTTCAAACCTTCAAAGAAGAGTTTACACCCATACTGCAGAAATTATTCCAAAAAATTGAGAGAGAAGGAATCTTCCCCAACATGTTCTATGAAGCAAACATCACCCTCATACCAAAACCAGGAAAAGACCTAAAACCTCCTAGAGATGTAAGGATGGTTTAACATATGGAAGTCCATAAAGGTAATTCACCACATCAACAGAAGCAAAGACAAAGACCATATGATCCTCTCAATTAACACAGAAAAAGCATTTGATAAAATTCAGCATCTTTTTCTAATTAGAACATTAAGAATATAGGCACAGGTGGCACATTTCTTAATCTGCCTGAAGCTTTCTATGACAAACTCACAGCTAAAACTATACCGAATGGAGTAAAACTGAAAGCTTTTCCACTTAGAACTGGAACCAGACAAGGTTGTCTTCTATCACTACTACTATTCAACACTGTGCTGGAAGTTGTAGCCAATACAATGAAGCAAGAGAATGAAATAAAGCACATCCAATGGGAGCAGAGGAGGTCAAACACCCTCTCTTTGTCCATGATATGATTTTATAATTAGAGAACCCCAAAGACTCAACCACAAGACTCCTGAAAGTGATCAAAAAATACAGTAATGTACCAGGATATAAAATCAATGTCCATCAATGTCCACTGGATATGCCAATACAGCCAAGATGAAAAGCTAATCAATAACACAATTCGCTTCACAGTAGCTT
>NW_003852473.1:4675750-4682087 GCF_000181295.1 Otolemur garnettii
AGACCTCCCATTTGATCCTGCAATCCCATTACTAGGCATCTATCCAGAAGAAGAAAAATCATTTCATCATAAGGACATTTGTACTAGACTGATCATCACAGCTCAATTTACAATCATCAAAGTGTGAAAACAGGCTAAATCCCCACCAACCCAGAATGGATTAACAAGCTGTCCTATATGTATACCATGGAATACTATTCAGCCACTTAAAAACGATGGAGACTTTACAACTTTTGTATTAACCTGATGGAGGTGAAACACATTATTCTTAGTAAAGCATCACAAGAATGGAGAAACAAGTATCCATTGTGCTCTATTCTAATATGAAGGGAATAGATGAGCTAATATCAGGGGCAGAGGGGAAGGAGGGAGGGGAGCACGGGTGACAGTGTATGGCTCACGTCTTGGGGGTGGGATACAATTATAAGAGAGGCTTTACCAGATGCAATCAGTGTAACCTAATTCTTTGTACCCTCAATAAATCCCAAACATTAAAAACAAAAACAAAGTGTTGAGTCATTTGCAAAATGTAAATTGGTTTTATACTTATGCTTGGAAAATTTGTAGTTGTTCCTGAAAAACACATTCTGAGATAATTGTGGCCACTATGAGTTATAACCAGTGTCTCATCACAACTTGAGCTTAAGACATTGTATAGTAGATTAAAAATAATTTGCTCAAGTAAATGAGGTTGACTATAATCTTTTTAGAAAAGATGAAGCACATTTTTTTATTCCCCTTTTTGGCTCACAGACAGTGTTTTAGCCTCAAAACTCTGGATTATTTTGATATGGTTCCAGTTCAAATATAGCTACCATAGTAGTTTTCCCCAACGTGATGGGGTTAATATGCAATTTAAGTATCATAAAAATAATAATATAGTGTTATATTAACATAGGATTAAAATTAACTTTCATTTCCAAATTTATCATTTAGCACCTTTTAAAGTGGATAAGTTCTTTGTAGTTCTCATCAGAGACAAGTGTGGAAGAAAATATAACATTTACGTTGTTAAAAAATTTATTTTAGAGAGGACTAATGACAGGGTGAAAAAACTGAGACCTATTTTTATAATAACTTTTTAACATTGTTGCATTGGTGCTGCTGCTGCTACTACTGTTTAATATTGCTATTCCATCATTTACAAGCATCAGAATTGGGAAGCTGTGTTTTAGGGTAAGACTGACTCAGGATACAGTCAAATCCCTGTTCACATTTGATGCTAATGAGAAGGGAAGTATACTACTGACAGAGAGAATGAAAAACGAACAAATCGAAAAGTTTCACAATGCAAATGGTTGCCAAGAAGGAGGCCTGGGAGGGTCTAAAATGCCAAGCCAGGGCACCCATAAGATCACGGGAACAAGTGGAGCTCTTCCAGGGCCACACCAGGAGAAGCCATAGAGGAGGAAAGGAAACAGCTATGAGTCACTGCTGTCCTGGGTTTAAATAATCTCGCTGTTTTCTAAATCAGGGGTTTGGCCAGGTTTTGACCCTCTGTGAACACAGTAATAACATCTACTGCAGCCTTGGAAGGTTGTTGCATGATTTAAACCCCATCGTTTGGGGGTTTAACTTAAGCCTCGCTCATGACAAGTAGTCAATAATATTTACTCTGGCTGATATAATTCCATCTCTCTGCTCACTGCTGGTTTCTTTTCTACTTCATTCCTTGTGGGAAGTCTTCCCTGCACAAGTTTCCGAGTTTCCAAGCAATTCTGACCATGCCCCAGGGCCTGCATCAGAGTCCTCATACATTTTTCCTGTTTCTTCTTTCCTTTCTTCTCTCCCTCACTCTGTTACCCTCCTTCTGCTTGTTTTGTCACCACCCCCATTACTTGTCATACGCCCTCCTGTTTTTCTTTAAACACTTATTATGGATTGAATCTAGGTATATAGAAGTAATATAATTCATAACGAGGAGAAGTAACAGCTTAGTTGGCAGCAACAATGTGTAAAGAAGTGTGTATAACTCACTGAAATCTGTTGTAAATATTATTGACTGATTAAATTTCACTTTCCTCAATAGGGTAAGCTTGAGGAGTGGAATGAAACACCCCATAAATTTATATTTTCTGGGTAGGAGGGTTATAATGAGCAATTTCCATAGATCCCAAAGCACAGCATAAGGAAGCTTGTAGAACACACTGAGTTAGTTTCCTAAGGCTACCACAAGGCAACATCAAACATCTGGTGGCTTCTACAGCAAGAGAGGTTTATTCTTCCACATTTTGGGAAGATAGAAGTATGAAATCCAAGTGTCAGCAGGCCTATTTTCCCTGTGAAAATGGCAGGAACGATCTTTGCTGGCTGGCTCCTGGCTTCTGCTGGCTCTTGGCAGCCTGTCACCCCTGGCTTGGAGCTGCTTCCCTCCATCTCTGTCCTTGCTCACATGGCTGTCTTCTCTGTGTGTCCCTCCTCTTTTTATAAAGATTCCTGTCAGTGGACTTTGGTCCTGCTCTAAACCAGTCTAATCTCATCTACAAAGACCCCATTTCCAATAAGATCACTTTCTGATATTTTGGGTAGACGAGGATTTTGAGGGGACCCTGTTCAAACCATTGCAGACATTTTGACTAGTTCCCCTTGCACACGTGGGGGACCCTCCCAACCTTACTGATGCGTCACACACATGTAGACAGCACACGCTGAGGGGGAAGAGACCTCGGTAATCCAGGAGCACAGCTAGGATGTATGCCAGGACTTTTAAATTCACTTTTTTTCTTTGGCTATATGTATTTTTTTAATGAAACAAAGGAAATTATATGTCTAGAGTAATAGCCTCTAATGTCAACACGTGAAGATTATCTTCAATGTTTGATTTTGTACCTTACCTTTAGCTTTGGAGAGAAAAAAAATCTTTTCTGTTCTGTGTATTTAGGGCTGCTGACACTCAGAAGAAAATCACTGGAAACCACAACACAAATATAAATGAAGTGAAGTTGACTTGAGGGGGATGATTTTTGAATGAGATACAGTCGTTTGGTCTTGAAATTAAGAGCTATGAGTGTGTGGTTTTACTCAATAAATAAAAAAGTTTATATTTTCAGCCAGCATGTAGTTTAAAGAGAAATAGAAACATAAGAAAGAGATAGAAAAAGGATGGAAAGAAGAATGAAAAGAATGTGAGATAAGAAGAAAGTGGATAGAAAAAATAGACATACAAAGTCAAGCAGACATAAAAAAGAAAGAGAGAGAGAGTAAGAAGGGGAGAGAGCACATACAAGGCAGAGGTGGTTTTTTTAGTTTATTTTTTCCCCTGAGACTTCAACATAACTTTCTTCCTTCTTCCTAAAATCCTCATTGTTTAACTCCACTTTCTTCTATAAGCTGCAGAGATTGGGGAGCGTAGTTACTGACACCCTAGCAAGTTGCAATATATCTGAGAAATGCAACTTTAGGATTTTCCCTGACGGGCCTAACAGAAGTTCCTAGTTCTCTACAAGTTTCCTTGCTTTGAGTCACCCTTGAGTCATTTATCAAGAATGGGTTTGGTACATGTTGAACACTTTCTGTTGCATTTCCATCTGGTTCTCTTGTTCTTCAACAAAAGAAGTAAAGAATTCCAGGTGAAACATTTAGAAAATCTGAAACAAAATGGATTTTCAGCATGTAGATTTTCCCATTTTGGTAAAATAATAGTGATTTTTATCTCCCTGAAGTATGGTACTCTTCTTTTCCAGAACAGTGCCTCCAATTTTAAGTACTTACATAACTTCACTCAGTGATTTTTTTTTAACATTCATTGATCCCTAGTTACTGCCACACACGTGAGGGGCACCGCTTCTCTTTCAACCTGCACATGACATTCAGAAAGCACAGATGTTGGCCAGTTTTTTATTCTATTGGGATTTTTTGGTTATAAGCCATACCATCTGCATTCTGATTGCCTGATTTTAATGAGGAGATGTAGAATTCAGCAAGAATCTTCATAGAGTGCAATGGCTGTGTGTCACACAATAACAATGTAATCCTCAGAGCAAGATATTTCTATGTCACCTCTGGATTACAAAACAGAGCCTTACTGTTGCTGCAGTGTCTCATAACAGCTAACCTCAAGGTTAAGCAATACGCTGATGCTAAAGAAATAGCAGGAATAGTGTGGACTAGTGCTTGGGAAAGTTATACTTCACAGGGAAATAACCGTTGGCTCACGTCCTCAATGAGAATAGAAGGGGATCAATTTCCAGCTGTTAATTGTGCTTCTCTGGGTATTTTTCCAAGAAAGAATACATGATCACTGAAGTGATTAGAATTCAGAGGAGTAAACTACCTTCAGCACTGGCAGCTTACAAATTTTAAAATGTCTGGAATTGGATTACTAGGTAAAGCTCAGGAGTTTGACCGCTTGTCTACATGTTTCCTACATTTGAAAAGTTTCAGATGCCCCACTAGTACTGCTGCTTAACTTCATGCACATGACTAGAGATTAACCAAAGTAATAACATAATATTTCTAAGTATTAGCCACCGGAATGCAAAGAAACACCTCGGTGATGAATGAAATATTAGTACTTCATTTTGATGTAGGATACTGTACCTAAGCAAGATACCAATCAGGCTTAACTCAGCACTGTCACCTTCAGCAACGTCTGATTCTTTAGCATTGTCTATGGTAATCCTTGGCTTTCTCATCTCTGATGAGCCCTTTCAGCTATACTGACCCGTAATTAGGTTACAAAGTGAGTTGATTTCACTGTTTGTTTTAGACTTTCAAAATCAAGAAATTCATCAAACATTTTTCTTTGAGACAGGATCTCTCTCTGGTGCCCAGGAAAGAGTGCAGGAACATCATAGCCCACAACAACCTCAAACTCCTGGACTTAAGTGATCCTCCTGCCTTAACCTTCCAGGATAGCTAAGACTACAGGGACCTGCCACCATGACTGGTAAATTTTTCTACTTTTTGTGGAGATAGAGTCTCCTTATGTTGCTCAGTTTGGTCTAGAACTTATGGCCTCAAGTGATTCTGTCTTGGCCTCCCAAGGAGGCCAAATGCATTACCTTGTGTTACCACTGTTTGTGTATCTTCTTCTCTAAACAAGCACAGTGCCTATTAACTAAGGCCTAGATTTATGAATTTTACAATCTCAAGCCAAGAACAGTATCTTTTCATAATATATGTTCCATAAATGTTTTTCTTTCCTAGATTAATGAACATACCACTAAATAACAGAATAGTTACCAAAGAGGACTCTATCACAGTGTGCTGAATCACTTTCTTTATATGCTTAATTATTAGTACCTAGCCTTGTCTTGGGTAACATTTTACTTTAATTGGAAATGCCTTAAAAAAAAAAAAACAACTACAACGGTCTTGCACACTCATTAAACAAATGCATAATAACCGATAATGTGGAAGCATAAAGATTATACATGCTTCAGTTTCTTAGATTAGCAATAAATTTTCCTTGGACTAGGATCACTCTACGGTCTCATAAAATTTAAGGGAACTAGGAAGGGGTAGTTACAGTATGAACCTCCTTTTTTTTACAGCAAAAATTTTTATTTTTTTAGATGCAATGTGATATTGAATTTCATCTTTTTACCAGATCAAAACTTAAAATGGCTTTGAATTTATATACTGATTAATGTCTTAGAAATCAATTATAATTTTATTTCCTAAATGATAAAATTTAATTTTATCATTTAAATATTCAATACCCTGCTCCTCTAATTGTCTTGGCTAACTGTAGTACTCTAAATCAGGGGGGAAAAATCTGCTGAGTAACAAAATCTTGGAGGATTTCGTGGATCATTGTGGTGGACGGCCTTCTCAAATGGCTCTCAGGGATCTCCATCTCCTAGGACTCAGGCCTTTGTGTAACCCTTCACCCTTCAGTGTTGACTCAACATAGTAAATTCCTTCTAACAAATAAAACATGGCAAAAAAGATTAGGTTGTAAAAGACTGAGCTATCCATCTGTCTCTCTCTCTGGTTCCTCTCCTGCACTTGCTCTGATGAACCAATCTGTGAAGACCTAAGTATTAAAGAACTGAGAGAATTTTCTGTTTAATTCAGAGGATGATTGAAACTTTCAACTCAACATTCCTTACCAAATTGAATTATACCAAAAACATGGGTAAACTTAGGAAGGGGTCCCTCCTCAGCTGAATCTTTAGAGAAGACTACTGCTTCTGCCAGCATCTTGATTTCAGCCTTTGGAAGACTTAAAGCAGAAGACTTAGATAAATCATGTCAGACTGTTGGTCCACAGAAATTATGAGATAATAAATGCAGCTTGTTTTAAGTTGTTCAGTGATATATAATGTAAAGAAATTGATTCAATTTAAAACATTTTAAGACTTCTGGCTCGGCGCCTATAGCTCAACCGGCT
>NW_003852473.1:4682310-4702639 GCF_000181295.1 Otolemur garnettii
AAAAAAAAAAAAAAAAGACTGCTAAAGATTTTAATTTATCTTTACCTGAGGCTTGTGATAAGATTGTATTTCAATTTAACCCCTTACATATGTCTTGCTTCCTGGGAGAAAAGTTACTTAATTTCAGGTATGAAACACTGTACTAGTGCCTTCAACCTAATGGAGGAACCCCGTCTCATAATCTGGTTTCCCGACTCATAGCCATGACAGCAGCCATTGTCAACTCACAATGGACGGATTATGAGAGCAAAACATAAACATACCAAAGTTCCGTGTTGCTGCTAAAGTGTAACCAGGACATGCTTCATCTGGTTCACTTAGGGCACAACATTAAATTGGAGCTATGAGTCCAAATACAGAGGCTTTTTGACTAATTTGTTTTTATTTTTTTGTTTTCATTTTCACATTTTAGCTCAGAACTTAGAAAAGATCTTAGGCAAATGGTCTTGTCTGACATTGCTTTTTAAAGATAATAGGGGAAAGAGTAGAATTTGAAAAATTTCTAGCACTTCTGAGCTCATCAATTTTATTTTAACTTAGACTATTGCATGAGCATTAATATTGTTACTCAAATTTTTATAGAAATTAGAATCTGGTTATAGCTAACACTAAAATAAATTACAATAATATTATAAGTATGCATTAATACTTCGGCTAATACGTTGACAATATATCATGGCAACTTTGTTATCCCAAGGATAGGATCTGGATCTGGCATAGCGTTTCAGCAATTTTTCCATTGTTATCCACCTCATCACTTTTAAGTCTCTGCTAGACATTCCCTTTGCAAATGCATAACCTCTTATGTCTCTTGTCCTGGAGGACAACAAAATACAGCCTTAACCCTGGACCCAGCTCCATTTCTAGTTCCATCCCGCTCCTTTAGTTTACAGCCAAACTCCTTGAAGAGGTTGTCTATTCAACAATTCCCATTTCTGTCCATTCTGAATTTGCTGCAATCTTTCAAAATTATTATGATCAATATTGCCGAACATCCTCCTCCTCAACCTGCCCCTCTCTCCATATTTCTCATCTCTGTTGATGACAACTCCTTCTTGTTTTTGTTTTTATTCAGGTGTGTAGCTCAAAGAGTTTGATGCCATTGCTGATTGATTTATTTTGTACATGCTTCATGCCTGATTCATCAATAAACTTTATTGGCTGTATCTTTAAAATACGCCCAACATCTGCTCACTTTTATCTCACTTCCCATGTTGCTACTTGGGGCCACGCTGTCCTTATGGCCTGCATGGATTTCGACAATCGCCTCCTCACTGGTATTCCTGATTCTGGATAGTTTACATTGCTTCATTCTTCTTCCTCTCTCTTCATTTCTTTCCATGAACATGTTTCAGTTTTGCAGAGTGTGAGACATAATACTAGGCTATAGGGAAATAAAGATAAATAAAATAGTGGTTACTCTGCGATGATCATTCATGATGGAAGCAGTTTGCATGGGAGAGGGCTTGGCAAGCTGTGCGGAGATCTCTCTAGGTCATCTGAGGATCCTGAGCATGAGGGAGCTCTATGAAATTCACTAGTGTCTGAGGATGGGATCATTGCCATGTATAAAATATAAACCATGGAAAGTTTTGTTATATCAGTTGTTCAGATTTGTTCAACTATCACAGGGGCCGATTATGATGGCTTTTTCTATATATTTTTCATACTACATTATTTATAATGTAGGGGCTTTTGAGATTGCTTCTGCTCTGGGCCCCAAATAGATAAAGGTCTGTTAAATATTCTTACTTAGGTTCACTTGTTATGTGTCTTTTTTTGCTATCTTCTACCAAAAAGGTGAGATTAACCTGGGTTGAAAATCTGTCCCTATGGCTCAGTCAGATTACTGGTCTATGAAGTAATACCCAAGGCTCAGTAATTTTAAAACAAAAGAGGTTTATTTGACTCATAGTTCTGCATGCTGTACAAGAAACGTGGTGCCAAGCAGAGGTTGACAATCTGACAATCTTAGGCTGCTTTCTCTCATGGCAGAAGGCCCAGAGCAGCTGACATGTGCAGAGGTCACGTGGCAAGAGATGAAGCAAGGTGGGAGGAAGTGGCAGGCCCTTAACAACCAGCTCTCACAAAAACTAGCTTGAGGATGGCACATAGCCATTCATAAAGGATCCACCCCATAATCCAAACAAGTCCCATTAGGTCCCACCTCCAAAACTGGGGTTCAAATTTCAACATAAGGTTTGGGGAAACAAATGCCCAAACTATAGCATCCTACAGTAAAATATCATGAATTCTTATTTCCTCTCTTATCAATGGGGCATATGAGGTGTGCCTAGAATAAGACATATGGGTGTTTGAGTTTGGGGAGAGTGACCACCCAAACTGGGGGAAACTAGTTGTTACCAGAATTGAGAACTTGCTGCCATGGCAGCTCTTCAGCCACAAGACAACTATTTATATTCTGATTTTCAAAACATACCAATTAGCTGCGACCCTAACCTACTAGAGTAGCACACGGTGTACTCATGACTTTCTGAGGACAACACAGGCACATAGGTGGAGGGGCAAATATGAACCCATCTTCAGAGGCAGAGAAAGTAAGGAACAACAGAGATTACCAAACTACTTCATTTATCAATTTAGTACATTGTCAGTCTGGGCTCAAACCCATGATAATTAATTATTACATGTATTAGGTTAAAACTGTAACTATTGATATTACAATGTTTAGTCCATAAAGCAAGGCTTTCAGTTGATTTTCTACACTTTCTCTTCTGTCCTATTCAAGTAAGTACTAGAAGGCCCTAGAACTGAAGAACATAATTTGACTTACTTAAAACTCAAGCATCAACTTGGAATAAATGAAAATTTTTCATAACAGAAAAGAAAACCATCCAGATTACTTTCATCAATTTTGATTAATTTCAACCCCAAGGTCTCTTTTTCTAATCTGTTTGTCATAGCTTCTAGCCTGAATCTCTCAAATAATAATTCATATGTTTATTACCCTTTCAAAATGTCTTCTAATTTTATAGCCAATGAGAGTGCCCAACCACTGCTGTCACTCCTCTTGTTTTGTTGGCTATTTCTCATCAGTTTTCTTATAACTCACTACCATCTGCCCTGTTCTAAATTGTGAACTTTCAAAACAGTAATAATCTTATTGTTACCCCCCCCCAAAAAAACCCCACCTCTCATGTTAGCATTTAGCAAGGTGATATTGATAAAATATAATCTCCTATCACGTATGTTATTTCTCTGCCCTTTACAATTCGTTACATTGAGTTCTATACCACTCCAAGAAAACATAGCACTATTCTCTTATAAAATTTTCTGTTAATCTTCACAACGTTTACTAATGCATTTTCCTCATCTCTGTAAGCCAATTGTATTTAAGTACAATAATTTAAGTTATCAGTAAACTAAACCAGATGTTAATGGTAAAATTATTTTGACTCAGATTATACTATTTCTCACATACCTCTGATATGCTATCATCATAAAACATATTTATGTGGATTATAAAAGTGGCTCTTCTGATGAATTGTGTAATGCTCCAATTACTAGTCAAGGAAAAAAAGCCATTTATATTCATTTTCTTTTCACTCTTCAATTGAAATTATTCTTCTTAACATTATTATCAAATCCTATAATCTTCTTGAAAGCCCATATCTGGCATAAAATACGTGTCTATTTTGTTAATGTAATTCTGTTTGTGTCTTTCAGCACCTTAAGATTTGACCTTTGCTGTATATCTGTATATTATCTACTGTCCCCAAGTTATTTTATTATGACTTAAACAAAGCACATTTAAAAGACACCAACAAAAAGTGCACTACTGGGACTTGATCAAACTAAAAATCTTCTACACAGCCAAGAACACAGTAAGTAAAGCAAGGAGACAGCCCTCAGAATGGGAGAAGATATTTGCAGGCTATGTCTCTAACAAAGGTTTAATAACCAGAATCCACAGAGAACACAAATGTATTAGCAAGTAAAGAACAAGTGATCCCATCTCAGGGTGGGCAAGGGACTTGAAGAGAAACTTCTCTGAAGAAGATAGGCACATGGCCTACAGATATATGAAAAAATGCTCATCATCCTTAATCATCAGAGAAATGCAAATCAAAACTACTTTGAGATATCATCTAACACCAGTAAGATTAGCCCACATCTCAAAATCCTAAAACCAGAGATGTTGGCTTGGATGTGGAGAAAAGGGAACACTTTTATACTGCTGGTGGGATTGCAAACTAATACGTTCCTTTTGGAAAGATGTTTGGAGAACACTTAGAGAACTAAAAATAGACCTGCCATTTAATCCTACAATTCCTCTACTAGGTATATATCCAGAAGACCAGAAAACACATTACAACAAAGATATTTGTACCAGAATGTTTATTGCAGCCCAATTCATAGTTGCTAAAGCATGGAAGAAGCCCAAGTGCCCACTGATCCACAAATGGATCAATAAATTGTGGTAAATGTATACCATGGAATTTTATGTAGCCTTAAAGAAAGATGGAGACTTTATCTCCTTCATGTTTACACGGTTGGAGCTGGAACATATTCTTCTTAGCAAAGTATCTTAAGAATGGAAGAAAAAGTTTCCAATGTACTCAGCCCTACTATGAAACTAATTTATAGCTTTCATATGAAAACTATAACCCAATTATTGCCCAAGAATATGGGGACAGGGGAGAGGGAGGGTAGGGAAGGGGAGGATGGATGGAGGGAGGGTGATTGGTGGGACCACACCTATGGTCCATCTTACAAGGGTACATGTGAATCTTTCTAAATGTAGACTATAAATGTCTTAACACAATAACTAGGAAAATGCTGTGAAGGCCATGTTGACCAGTTTGGTGAATATATTTCAAAATGTATATAAAACCAGCACACTGTACCCCATGATTGCATTAATGTATACAGCTATTATTTAATAACAAAAAAAAGACACCAACAAATCCTGTCACAATCATATTTTTTTGCTGTTTCTGCTATGTCCTAGCCACGCTTTTGCTAGTAAAAGGGACGTCACAACATAGAGACACACTGGACTGCTGCACTGATAACGCTGTAAGGACATTCCCGACCACATCACCTTCACACTCAGGGGTTATTTTATGAGAAAAATTTTACTGGTGCTAAGATACCCCAAATTGTTTTAATGTTGATTTCTTTTTACTTTTTCAGAACTGCAAATTGGCCTCAAATCCACATGTTTTTAGTAAAATTGAAATCTTCTTGTTAAAATATGACATACTCTAAGATACAAAAAGAAGGAGGCTGGGGCGGTGCCTGTGGCTCAAAGGAGTGGGGTGCCGTATGTTGGAGGTGGTGGGTTCAAACCTAGCCCTGGCCAAAAAATGCAAAAAAAAAAAAAAAAAGAAGAAGAAGCCTCTCATTAGATGACAATATATGGCTCTTTTTCTGTTAATTCATGGAAGCTGTATAAGGAAGTGTTTTTAGTAGAAACCCAGGTAAATAAAATTTGGTAGTTAATGTACATTTGATATATATTGAAAGTTACAAAAAGCAGGACAATTTTTCTTCAGCATATCAAGTAGTATCCATTTTTAAACAGCATAAATAAAAAATAAGTTACATTAAAAAACTATTGCTAAACTAGCCTATAAGTTAAATTGAGGAAAAGAGTTAAACAATGATTGATGTATGTATTCTCAATAAATTAATAGCAATTCAGGACTAAATGAACAAATTTGATATGTTTATTATGCTTTGGTAATTTTATTGGGATCACTTTATCTCTGACATATTAAATAATTCTTCAATCTATGTTAAACAGACAAAATAAATTAATAAACTGACAAACCAAACATAATATATACTGATAAAACTTTAAAATCTGGCAATAAGAATGGATTGCATTTGAGAAAACTGTGACCATAATGTAATAAGTGAAAACTCTGGACACTAGACACTTACCTTCAGGTATTTAAAGTGCTATTGTCTGGAAGAAGAGTGGGAAAGTCTGTCACTGACTTAAGCAAAGTCTTGTGCTAAATGTTTTGCTCTTTAAACTCTCATACTCACAGTAATGGGTCCTGTGACAGCCCCAGCTCGTTGCTTTGAGATTTCCCAGTTTTTCTGTAGGGAGAGAGTCCATGGGTATCCCAGTGAACACCCCAAGTTGATGAAGCAGAGCTGAAAATCCAGGGAGAACAAAGTGTCCAGGTTTTAAAGGACAAGGTATCAGAGATGAGAAAACGACAGAGAAAGAGAATGTGGACAATCTACAGAGACATCCCTCAAGTATTCAGCAGGGTATTGATTACTACAACGTGTGAGGAAACTATCCAGGGCGAGCCAGCTGAGAGGCTGGAAAGGAACAGTGTCAGGTTGACATGATCCCAAGAATAGAGGACTCAGAAACACCTGGCCTCAGTAGCCAGAGACAGTCATCCCCAACTCAACACTGCTTCTAAACTGCCAAACACAGGACCTAAAAGGGTCAGACTGTGTCCAAATAACTTGACCACATGTCAAGCATCCAATTACAGTTCACCAAGGAATCAAAGAAACAGTAAAAACACATTTCAATAGGAAGAGAATAATTAATACTTTAACCAATAATTAGATTGAGAATGGATTGAGAACTGACACAGATGTTAGAATTATCAAACCAGGACATTAGAAGAATATTATCAATGTATTCTATATGTTTAAAAAGTTAAGTAAATAAATGAAATGTATGAAAAAGTAAAAACTTGTACTCTTAGAAAATTACAATTCCTAAAATAAAAAAAAATGCCAATGGAGGTAATGATGAATTAGATATTGCTAGAAAGGGGATTAATAAACTTTTACATAACAGGAATACATAACAACAAAAATATACAAATTCCAACACAGAAAAGAGTAATTCAAAAAATGAAAAAGAGCTAGAATGAATGATAGGAAAACTTCAACAAGATAATATCCATGCAATCAATGTCTCCAAAGTGAGAGATGGCACTTAAAAAATTAAAATGAATAATTACTGACAGATTTCCAATTTGATTGGAAATATAAAACCACAGATCAAAAAAAATTAATGAACCTAAAACATACAAAAAATGAAGAAAACTACCGAAGGCTCATTATACTCAAATTACTCAAAAGTAGTGATAGATAATTTTAAAAGCAGCTAAATGAAGGAAAAGACGGAATGATCTTATTAGAAATTGGCAGAACTTATCAAAAGAAATTAACTATAGATAAATTTGAATACTCCATCTAAAAAAGAGCAGGTTAAAAATTCTGTTCTAGCACACAAAGGACATTGACTAACATAAAATCTATTCTTGGCTAAGAACAAGTATCAATAAATCTCATAAAAGAATTCAAATAACGTAATATATCTTCTCTGACAAAAATGGGAGTGAGTCAGAAATCAGTAACAGAAAGATACATTGAAATAGTTCAAATGTTTATTTGGAAAAAAAATAGCATATATCCAAAGAAAAAAATTAGAAAGTACATTGAACTGAATAAAAATAAAAATAAAACATGTCAAAATGAGTGCATGTAGACAAGTCAGCACTTAAGGGAAATTTGCATCACTAAACATCTCTTTGTAAAATAGAAAAAAAAATCTCAAATCAATTACCTCAGTCTTAACAAACTAAACAAACAAACAAAAAAATGCAGCAGCTAAAAACACATTAAGTAAAAAAAGAACAAAAATCTTTTTAAGAAAATTTTCAGAATACTACAGGGTTACAAATGTGAAGTGCAGACTCATTCCTTCTTAGAGAGTGGCTAAACCTGCCTTCTCCTTAAAGGAAAAGGAGTATGATAAGGATGCCTTGTTTATTGAGATTGCTAAAATAATAAGTTGATATTTGAGTTGTTGCTCCAAAAATCATAAAAATCAAAGGAGAGAGAGAGGGAGAGAGAATTAAAACCAAATGTTAATTCTTTGAGATGTTCAACACAAATGATAAGCTTCATTAGATAGAATGAAAGGGAAATCTGTTTTGTTTCACAAAAACAAATATGTGAAATGAGTGAGGCAACTTCACTACCAATTCCATTGATATTTAAAGAAAAATGCGATATTATTGTGAAAATTTTCACACAAGTATTATAGATTATAAAAGTTGACATTAAATGGGCAATTTTCTCAAAAATTGCAAGATACAAATGTTGACTCAGGAAGATATAGTTAATTCAAATAAATCTTATCTTTTGAAAAAGGAAAAGTCCAGTCCTCGAAGACTTCAATGGAACATTCTACTAAATATATATGGAAGCTGATCAACTTTACTCACATGGCCTCTTAGTAACATTTAAAGTAAATAGTGAAGGTCCTTCAACTTCGTTATTTATCAAAGCTCCTTTTACATTACCATAGGAATTTTAGAGTCAGCCAGTCAATTTCAACATTATAGCCTGGACATTTTGTTGAAATTGACCAGTTGACTCTAAAATTCATATGGTATGAGTATAGTGAGCCTTGGGTAGTTTTCTTTCATATATATGAAATAATACAAATGCTGTACATACTTTTCTAGGAAATAAAAAAAGAGTAAAATATCATTCTGATGTCAAAATTATTTTAATACCAAATCAGATGTTATCAGAAAATTATATAACAATATTCCTCATGGATATACATGCAAAACAGTTGTAACTAAATATTAGCAAATTAAACACAAGAATAAGTGGAAAGATAACCATCATGGGAACAAGTAGGATTTATTCCAGGAATGCCTGGTTTAACATCCCAAATCAATGAATGTAATTCACCAAGTAACAGACAGAACAGTATAAGTGAGAGATGGAGAAAAAGCACCTCATAGTGTCCAAGATCCATGATCAAATTTTAGCAAAAAAGGAATATAAAGAACTTTCTTATCTTGATAAAGGGTTATCTGTGAAAAACCCAATAGTCATTATTATACTTACTGGTGAAAAGAAAACTAATGGTTTTCTCCTGTGTTAAAAAAAATATATACAAGAATTACTATTCAATGTTTCATTGCCAGCTCTGGTCAGTTCCACAGTCAAGAAAAAGAATGAAAGGCATTCAAATTAGAAAGAAAGCAAACTATTCACAAAAGACATAATTGTCTACATAATAATACATTGGCATTTACTCAAAATGACTAGAATTAAAGTGAGTTTGAGGTTGTAGTATATGAGATCAATGCACAGAAATATCATATTTCTATATACTAGCAGTGAGTAATAGGAAACATATTTAAAAATATATCAAAAATTGTAAAATAATATCAAAAATATTTTTTTAAATTGGGTATAAATCTGATCAAAGATTTGCAAAATCTATACACCAAGAACTACAAAATATTTCTGATAGAAATTAAGAAGAGCAAGATAAATGGAGAATATAATAATTTCGGATTGAAAAATTCAACATTGTAGTATACCAGTTCTCTACAAATATATGTATAAGTTGAAAACACTCTCACTAAATCTCCTAGCCTGGACTTTTTGTTGAAATTGACCAACTGACTCTAAAAATCATATGCTAATGAAAAAGGAGCTTTGATAAATAATGAAGTTGAAGGACCTTCATTATTTACTTTAAATGTTACTAAAAGGCCATGTGAGTAAAGACCATATGCTTCTGATATCAAGATGGACCAAGTCCCTACACTACTGGTGTCAAGGTAAATAAACAATTCTGAAATAGGCAATCTAGCAGCAGGTCCCTACATATATGATCAATTAATTTTTGTGCAAAAGCAGTTTAAAAATATTGTGTGGAACAACTGGATATGCAAATGCCAAAAAATAAATGCTATAATTCACACCACATAAAAAAATAAGCTCAAAAGGAGTCATAAGCCTTTTCTTTTTTTGAGACATTTTTTCTGTGTTGTCTCAGGTAGAGTGCAGTGGTGCTATCTCAGCTCACAGCAACCTCAGACTCCTGGGCTCAAGCCATCCTCCTGCTTCAGCTTTTGAATAACTGGGACTCCAGACTCGGGCACACACCATAACACCTGGCTAATTTATCTGTTTTTCATAGTGACAGAGTCTTGTACTTGCTCAGTTGGCTCTGAAATTCCTCCACTCAAGCAATCATCTTGCCTCAGCATCCCCAAGTGCTAAGAGTACAGATGTGAGCCACCACACCTAGCTCATAAAAGTAAATGAAAAATCTAAAGTTGCCAGACTTTTAAATAAAAACATGGAAGAAAAATTACTGTGACTTTGAATTAGGTGAATGATTTCTTAAATATAACACCAAAAGCAAAATCTATGAAAATATCGATAACTCAGAGTGTACCAAAAATTAAGAATTTCTGCTCTCTGAAAGATTCTTTTAAGAAAATGAAAAACAAAGCCCCATATTGGGAGAAAATAATTTCTAATCATTTATCTGATAAAGGTTTTTACATCCAGGATGTCCTCTAAATTCAAATAATAATAAATATACAACCCCCAAAATGGTTTTTTTGAAAAATAAATGTATGAAGCAGGAAATAAAAATTACGAAAAGAGGATTGACATCATCATTAATTAGAAATGTAAAATAAAACCACAATGAGACACCACTACACGTGTATTAGTATGACTACAATAAAAAATAATTACCTATGGTTTTCTATTCGGCTCTCTATTTTTGTACCAGTACCATGCTGTTTTGATACTTGTAATATGCTCAGAAGTCTGGGTAGGCTTATATTCCTGGTTTTGTTTTTATTACTAAGAATTGCCTTGGATTAATATGGGGTTTCTTCTGATTCCAAACAAAATGAGGAATTATTTTTTCCAAATCTTGAAAGCATGATGATGGTGTTTTAATGGGGATTGCATGGAATCTGTGGATTGCATTGGGAAGTATAGACATTTTGACAATGTTGATTCTTCCCAGCCATGAACCGGGTATGTCCTTCCCATTTGTTAATGTCTTTTACTATTTCTTTTCTTAGAGTTTCATAATGTTCTTTGTAGAGGTCTTTCGCCTCTTTTGTTAGGTATATTCCTAGGTATTTTATGTTTTCTGAAGCTACTGTGAAGGGATTGTGTCCTTGATTACCTTCACAGCTTGGCTGTTATGGGCATATACAAAGCCTACTGATTTGTGGACATTGATTTTCTGAGACTTTCCTGTATTTTTTGATCACTTCCAGGAGTCCTGTGATTGATTTTTTGGGGTTCTCTAATTATAAGACCATATCGTCAACAAAGGAGTTTGACCTCCTCTGCCCCCTTTTGGATACCCTTTATTCCCTTTTCTTGCCTTATTGTACTAGAACTTTCAGGGCTATGTTGAATAGTAATGGTGATAGAGGACATCCTTGTCTGGTTCCAGTTCTAAGTGGAAACACTTTTGGTTTTACCCCATTCAGTATACTATTAGCTGTGGGTTTGTCATAGATGGCTTCAATCAATTTAAGAAATGTGCCACCTATGCCTTTATTCTTAAGCATTCTATTATGAAAGGATGCTGAATTTTATCAAATGCTTTTTCTGTATCTATTGAAGGGATTATATGGTATTTGTATTTTGCTTCTGTTGGTACGGTGAATTATGTTTATAATCTTGAGTAGGTTAAACTATCCTTGTGTCCCTGGGATGAAACCTACTTGATCATGATGAATGATTTTTTAAAATATGTAGCTGTTATCTGTTGAGATGAAACTAACATCTTATAGCCACCTGATCTTTGATAAACCAAACAGGAACATACACTGGGAGAAAGAATACGTGTTCCACAAATGGTGTTAGAAGAACTGAATAACCACATGTAAAAGACTCAAACTGAACCTGCACCTGTCATCACTTATAAAATCTGACTCAAGATGGACAAAAGATTTAAATCTAAGGTGTGAAACAATAAAAATACTTGAAGAAAGTGTCCAGAAAACACGTCAAGATATTGGCCTGGGAAAAGATTTTATGAAGAAGAACTCTGTGATAATTGCAACAACAAAAATTAACAACTTGGGCGGTACCTGTGGCTCAAAAGGGTAGGATGCCGGCCCCATATACCAGGGGTGGTGGGTTCAAACCCAGCCCTGGCCAAAAACTGCAAAAAAAAAAAAAAAAAATTAACAACTTGTACTTAATTAAACTGAAAAGCATCTGTAGAGCTAAGGAAACAACAACCAAAGCAACTAGACAACCTTCAGAATGTGAAAAGATATTTGCATAATATGAATCGAACAAAAACATGATAACTAGGATCTATAGAGAACTCATATTAATCAGCAAAAAACTGACCCAACTATCCCATATATCACTTTGCAAGAGATATGAATAGAATCTTCTTTAAAGAAGACAAATGAATGTCTAACAAATGGAAAAATACTCATCATCCCTAATCATCAGAGAAATGCAACTCAAAACCACCCTGAGATATCACCTAACTCCATCTAGAATGGCCCATATCACAAAGTCTCAAAGCAGCAGATGCTGGCATGGATGTGGAGAGAAGGGAACACTTTTGCACTGCTGGTGGGACTGCAGACTAATACAGCCTTTTTGTAAGGAAGTATGGAGATCCTTGAGGAATTCATATTAGACCTCCCATTTGACCTTGCAACTCCATTACTAGGCATCTACACAGAAGAAAGAAAGTCATTTTATCATAAGGACATTTGCACTAGACTGTTTATTTTAGCTCAACTTACAATTACCAAAATGTGGAAACAACCTAAATGCCCACCAACCCAGAAATGGATTAACAAACTGTGGTATATGTACACCGTGGAATACTATTCAGCCACTTAAAAAAGATGGAGACTTTACATCTTTTGTATTAACCTGGATAGAAGTGGAGCACATTATTCTTAGTAAAGTATCATAAGCCTGGAGAAGAATACAACGTACTCGATTTTAATATGAAGGCAACAGATAAGCTAATAGAAGTGGTGGGGTAGGGGAATAGGGTAATGGGGAAAAGGGAGGAGGAAGGTGGATGGGGGGTCACGGTGTTTGGCACAACTCTTGGAAGTGGAACACAATGATCAGAGGGACTTTAACAGATGCAATCTGTGTAACCTAATTTTTTGTACCCTCTATGAATCCTAAATAATAAAAAAATGACAGATTAACAAAAGAAAAAAATAATAATTACCTAATCATAACAAATATTTTTATAGTAGTCAACTGAAACTCTCCTTTAATCTCATTCTTTTACTTTTATATTCAAGTGAGTCTCCGTGTGTCACCCAGGCTGCCGGCTAGGGTGCAGTCACACAATCACAACTCACTGTAATTTCCAACTCCCAGGTTCAAGCCATCATCTCAATTCAGCCTCCCACACATCTAGGATTACAGAAGGGCACCACCAGGCTCAGCTAGTTTCTTTAATTTTTATTTTTATAGAAAGAAAGTCACACTATGTGATACAGACTGGCCTACAGAGATCCTCCTGCCTTGGACTCCCTAAGCGCTAGGATTTCAGGAGTAACCCACAACATGGAGTTCATCTGAAACTCTTACACACTGCTTTTGGTGCAGTAAAATAAAGCAATTTGTTTTGTCAAATGATTTGACAATTCCTTAAAAAGTTAAATGTACACTTACTGTATGACCCAGCTATTCTATGTGATTGTAGTTACGCAAAAGAAATGAAAGCGTTTGTCCATTACAAAAACAGCTATGCGTGATGGCCAGAAACCGAGAATAATCCAGATGTTAATTAAGGGTCACTGGATCAATAAATGGTGGTATGTCCACAGCTCAGCAATAAAGATGGCACTATTGAAAACATCCAATGTTATGGATTTATCTCTAAATAACTAAACTTGGGGAGAAAATCCTGGCTCCAAACAACATATAGTCTATAATTACATAAATATAAAGTTATAGAAAACATAACTTCTATAGATGTGTAACAAACCAGTGGTGAGGAGTAGGAGAGGGAGAGGCAGGAACGAAGACACTGCAGTGAGGAGGACGTGGGGCTGGTGTTTGGTCGTGGAGGTCTGTGTGCACAACACACCTTGCCTTGCACATCTCAATATGTGCAGGTTGTTTTATTCCCAGTATGCCTTAATCTGTTTGAAGAGTTCACAGTTTTCATTCTTATTCTCAACCTCAAAATTATAATTTATACAAATATTCAGAATTCCACTAAACTACATTTGTTAAAACATACAGTAAAGCTCCTGTGTTCCTAATTAACTTCAATTTCCTTTAATGCCTGTACATTTACATGTATTTATGTGTGTAAATGTACCCAAACCTGTGATGCATATGCATATTTTATGCACATGTGATTTTCACAAACAAAACTAAAATTTTAACATTAATTCCTATTTTTGCAAATACAGATCTTGCCTTAGACTTTCTGCATCTCTGGCACCAAGGAAAAGAGAATTGAATGTTTTCATGGGTTTTATTTTCACTGAATCAGCTGAAAGAACAAAATACTTTTCCTCTTTAGATGGGGAGAATTGCTTCTTTTCCAAGTCGCTGCATAGTAACTCAATAGCTCTTCTTGACTTGATTTATTCTATTTCTACCTGCACGTGGAAAAAATGTTACAGTCGGCGTTATTTGGAATATTAGCTTGCGAGCTCTTTCACAGTTGACACTTTCCTCATTAGGCCACTGAGAAAATTAAACTGATTCTATCAGTCTCTTTCCTAATACACTGGTAATACTTTACATGCTGGAGGCTGAGAAAGAAGAAATTTAACTGTGACTTCTAAGAACTAACTTCCCATCAGGGTAAGAAACTATTTTATGTTTCTGTCAGGGTGGACGTGTGGAATGACTGAGAAGCAGACTTTGTAATCTCCTCATCTTCCACAAACCAGATTAAACCCCTGAACCTGACCCAGAACAACCTCTGAGACCTTTTTAACAAACATAAAAGAATCCAATATTTCCTAGCGAGAGTTTCCATGCTCTCTAGGTTTTAATCAGCAGTCCCTCTGAGACTGTCCTTTACATAATTACATTTGGGAATTTATGCCCTTGGGTCAGAATCTCTCTGCCTGGGAGTGAGGTGTGAAAATCCTAAGCACCATATCACATCCGGCTTTGCCACTGCCTATTTGATTGCAGCAAGGGTTTTACTTTTTCTAAGTATGAGTTCTCTATCACAAAAAGATGGCAAAATGCAATGATTTAAATAAGCAAGATGTATATTCTCACTCAAGAATACAGTCCAGAGTTGAGCAGTTTAGGGAAGAAAGTGGCTTTGTGACCCTCAAGATGGGGATTCTATCTCTGGAATCAAGACTAGAGGTGACCATTTCTAGCCAACGGAAAGTGAAAGGAGAGTGACAAGGGCGAGGTGCTTCCACCCGAGGTTTACCGCTCAGGGTGCTGTCAACGCACCTGCTTTCCTTCCTCCCGTTGGCCCATTGGCCAGGGCTTGGTTGCTGGGCCAGTGCAGTCTCCAAGGGAGTCTGAGAGACGGCGCCTCCAGGCAGAAGGCCACCTGCCCCACAAAAAAAGGGAGGGAGCTCGTTCTAAGAGGAAAAAGTAGAGAATGTGTATTAGGTAACGATAAGCAGACTCAGACATTAAAATATACAGTTACTGAGATTACAGGAGGTAAGGTCAATGTCAGATTGCCTAAAAGTCACATTGAATAAATAATTGCCCAGACGTTTTTATTTCAAATAAAATAAAGCAATTATTTACTGACTTCATACAAATAAAAACTCTGAGTAGAATACATGATGAAAGCATCAATTTCTTCACTGAGATTTTCAAAAATAGAGCCATGTATTTATTTCTATCTGCTAAAACAGATGCCCAAATTAAAGCACTTGGAAAATGTCACCTTTCACACTTGACAAAGATGAGGGCAAACTGCAAAAAACAAAAAGTAGGACTTACGCCATGGAGAATTTCAAAGCATTTTTGGTTGCAAAATAGCCAAAAATCTGGTTTAAAACAGAATTCCATAGCATGGCCACAGGGTTTAGGGTAGGAAAAGTCATTTTTAGGATTCTAGCTCTATCGTATTCTTAGGGTATCTTTTAAAAATAGCTTTAATTAAAAACTACCCTACACAGTAAGCACTCTTGTATCTACCACTGATAATGACAAATTCTTATCTTCTTTAAATTTGATCTTATCAATTCCTTTGAATTAAAAATATTACCAATAAAATTGAAATTCCTCTGGCCAGAAGATAACTGCTCTTACACTTTGTATGTGGCCCACTTATGTGTCTGTGCACTTACTCTCCACATACACCTGTGCATCGTTATGTGACTTTTATGTACATACGTACATTTATATGTCTATGAAATCCTCTGCAAATGCCTTTTCTATCTATTTATGATATTTCTGTGATTTATCAAGTGTTGCACACAAGTTTTGTTCATACATTTTGATTTAAAAAAGGACCCTGTTACATTTAATTTGTCATTGCCTTTATTAATACATATTTAGGCTATTTTCAATTTTATTATTAAAATTTTCATCAACTCTCCTGCTCCTGTGAGCTTGCTCACATACACAAGCATTCCAGTGGGACATACACTCGGAAGCAGAATTGTTATTCTACACTACGCACATTGCTTTCCCTTTACACTTCCAGGAGCAGTGGGTGAGAATTCTTGTTATTCTATGTCTTTTCTCTGTTCAGTATGATCAGACTTCTGTTTTTGTTTTTGTTGGTTTTTTTTTCAAATTTAAGTGATGTGGAAACAGCACCTAATAGGAGTTCTCTGAATTCACATTTTTCTGAGTACTGGTAATGTGGTCTTTTCATATCATTATTTGCCTTTCTGTTTTTCTTTTCCTTTTTCTTTTTTTCCCTTTATTTAATCATAACTGTACATGTTAATGTATTTATGGGGTACAGTGTGCTGATTTGATATACAACGTGGAAGGCTTACATTGAACTCATTAACTTAACCATCATCTGGCTTACTTATTTGCTGTGGGCAGACATTTATGCTCTATTCTTAACAGTTTTGAAACATGCCATTGCATTGGGCACATTAGGTGAGGTCCCACCAAAGACCCTCCCTCCTCCTGACCTCCCTGCCCTCCCCGCTCCCTTCTCTTCCTTCCTTCTTTCTGGACTAGATTTATGAATGAAAGTGCATGTTTTACCCTTCCTATGATGTGCAGGTAATTATATCTTAGTTTCATGGTAGTGTTGAGAACACTGGATACTTTTTCTTCCATTCTGTAACTTGATCCCCATGGTCCATTTTTACCATTGTTCTTCATATGGATGCAAAGCTGTTAGAGCTAATAGACGATGTATATTCATCATCTATTACAGAAGGTTCAGAAACCATTTCTCAGTCGCTCTGTCACTTGTACTCTAAGTTTTCCTATGATGTTTTCTGTCATGGAGATTTTTATTTTTTATTTGACTTTGATGAAATAACTCCTTGCTTTTGATGAACATGCATGTGCATTAAAAAAAAGAAAAATCCTTCTCCAGTGCTGTAAAATCTCTTTTATAGGGGCTTTTAATGTTTGAAAATTTCTTTTTAGTCATTTAGATCTTTAATCCATCTGGAATTTATATTTTGTGTAAGAAGCATGAAAAAGCAGTCTAATGTTATTTCCCTTGTAGAGAGCTAATTATTATATTGACTAGCTTATCTTTTCTCAATCCTCCATCTTTCCCCTTTTATAATTTCTGTTTTTCTTGTTTTTCAGCACACACATATGGTTTAAAGGAGAGGACAAAGTGGACTGTCGGGTGACAGCCGCCGGGTGGGGCCCTTCTCCTCAGTGCTTCACAGTTCTTACTCCCTCTCCTTCCATGTCCGTCCCCCTACACCCTTCATTTTCAGTGCTATTCCCCTCATTTATCCTTTCTCCTTTCTCATTGATTGCCTCTCACTTTTCTTTTCTTTTTCATAATAATTATAATTATGAAAGTACTACATGCATCATTTAAAAAAGTCAAACAGAAGAAATGTCTAACTAAAATAAGCAAATTAATAATTCTCTCCTCCCAAGTCCCTCAGACGTATCCATATCGACTCATTTTTCATTTGATGGGTATTTGTCAGCAATGTGTTATATTCAAGGCTCCAGGAATTCAGAGGTAAACAAGATAGAGAAGATATCCAGCCTCATAAAGTTTTAAATATAAACACATTCAAGGATTAAATATCTTGATTATGACAGGTACAGTATTCAGAAGCAGTAAACTTGGTAGTTTCAGAACATCTTAAAAATCATAGGTAGATAGATATTTCATAATCATAAATCATTATACAAATGTATACTCTGTACCTGTGCATGGTAAAGAAATACATATATAACAAATATGTGCATATACATAAATATATATGCACACATAACTCTATATAAAATTGAACAATATGGGCTGTAATCTCAATAAACATATAAACACATATATCCAAGCAAATAAGACTGACATGTTCTTGGCCATTTCAAAGGCTTCATTCTCTAATGAAGAATTTGAAAATCAGTCTGAATTCAAGAAGATTTATAGTGAAGTCTGACCCCATTGTTCTCTAATTCTGAGATGATGATGATATATTGAGTGTTGAGACTCAGTAAATAATGCCCTCAAATAAAGTGCTTCAATCTAATGAACGAGAGAAACAGCTGCAAGTTCTTCATGACCTTCCTCCCCACCTGCCACGAGTTTCGGAATCCTCTGTCTCTCCCAAAGCACAGGATGAAGCTGTTCTCTGAAGTTCTCTTATCTACCTATAAACCAGACCTTCAAAGAGAAGCACAATTGCCTTTGATCCCTTACCTGATGAAATTTCATTAACCAGAGAAGATTAAATCTGATATCAAAGAGAAAGAGAAGGAAAGTTAAACACCACACCTAGGCCCAGAGAAAATTCATCTCAAACTATTACCTGCTCTCGGGTCCCACTGAATGCCCAAGTAGAATCATTTATAAATCGTAGTGTGGTCTTCAGGTCCATTCATTTACAGCCTCCTCCCCACTTTCATCTCCAACGAAGCATGTATTTAAGTGTGAACCATCTGACCCTTTTTTGAGTTTTCATATTTTTACATGACTGACTTCTGTACACGTGAACATCTAAAGAATTTGTTATGTTCTTCTCTTGAGAACCTGTCTTTTGTTTAGTTGTGTCAATCATGACCTTTTATGACTGAGAAGAAAGGAATTACCCCCTTATGCTTCTATATAAGTTGATTTCAAATTTAAAAACATTGTAATTACTATTAATGACTATGTACAGTATCTGACACAGTTATAAGCTGCAGCTAAAATAATTCTTTGGTATCCATAATTTTTCATCATGGATATTAAGTAAATAAACTGAAATCTGAATTTAGTTCACTGAAATTAAGGAAATCTAGACTTGATGAGGCCCTTCCCCCAACAGTGTTCTGGGCAAACTCTGAAAGTTCATTTCATCTCCCAGCAACCATAATACAAGGATATTTGTGTGTGTGTGTCTTAAGAATACATTGGCCTGTCTTCTCTGAGGTTGTATCTACAAATAATAATTATTTCAATTTTTTCAAAGGAAATAAAAGAAAAAAAAGTTAACTTATTGAGATTAGACTAAAAATATATAGGACATAAGCTATCTAAAAAGCATTAAGTAACAAACTTTACTGAAAAGTCACCTAATTTTTGTTCTTTAGAGATTTTAGTGTTGGCTGATCACTCCTAAGATGTGCTAATATTATCATCTAACATCAGTCAAATTCTGAACCCTAGAGATATCATGTGGTCCTTGTAAATCAGTCTGGCCTCTCAGTGGATCTCAATTTTTCGTAAGGAAAAAAAACTAAATACTTTTGTTAATCAGTCCTTAAAGCACATCAACTTATATAATACCAACTTAAATTCATGCATGTATTTTAATAATTATTTATTAATTTTTTAATATATTAGAATTTGTATTTAATTTATACAAATAAGAAATAATTGATTCACATGACTAAGAAATAATCACTGGCCAGCCATTGAGAACTGGAAGAAAAAAAAAAATTCACTTGTTAAAAAAAGTATAAGCAAATTTCATTGTATTGCAGTTTGCTTTAATGCACTTCACAAATACTGTGCTTTTTAAAAGCTGCAAGTTTGGGACAAGCCTTCATCCAGCAAGTCTGTTGGCACCATTTTGGTAACAGCAAGACACACTTCACGTCTCCAAGTCACATCTTGGGAACTCTTGCACTATGTCAGGTATTCATTAGTATTATGTCTGTTGTGGTGATCTGTGACGAGAAATCTTTGATGTTACTATTGTAGTTGTTTTAGACCACCACAAACTGCCCCTAAGGACAACAATTTATCAATAAGGCAGCAAACTTAACTGGCAAATGTGTGTGTTCTGACTGTTCTACAGCCAGCCTTTGCCCCATCACTTCCCTTTTTTCAGGCCTCTCTATTCCATGAGACACAACAATATTGAAATTAGGCCAATTAATAACCCTATAATACCCTCTGATAATCAAATTAAAAGAGTCTCATATCTCTCACTTT
>NW_003852473.1:4702905-4710256 GCF_000181295.1 Otolemur garnettii
CAAAACTTCAAAGGAAAGTGTGAGGCTACCAGAGTGTCTCCATAACACAAAAGTGTGCAGAGAAGTAAAAGTACTGATGTGGAGGGTGCAGCGAGTTATGTAGAAGACCAATCTATGATGATTGATGAAGGTGACTACACTAAACAAAAAAATTTTAATGTAAAATGAACAGTCTCCTGTTAGAAGAAGATACTAGGTGGGCCATTCATAGCTGGAGAAAATTCAGTGCCCGGCTCCAGAGCTTGAAAAAGGACAGAGTACCTATGGTCAAGGGCTAGTGCAGCTAGCAATGTTAAATTCAAGCCAACGTTTCTTTACCATTTCAAAAACCCTAAAATCAATAGGCAACATGGTAAATCCACTCTTCCCATGCATTATAAATGCAACAGAAAAGCCTAGGTGACAGCACATGGCTTTACAGCATGGTTTACTGAATCTTAATGTCCACTGTTGAGACCTACTACTCTTTCACTTGGTTTTCCAAGAGCTCTGATGGAAATTTACATGGAGACTAATTTTGTTTCATGTCCTATACCATAACATTTTTTCTACAACCTATGGAGCAAATACCAATTTTGACTTTCAAAATTAGTTGTAGACAGTGGTTCCTTTGATGGATCTGAGCAAAATAAATAAAAAAACCCTCAGGAAAGGATTCTCCATCATACATGTCATTAAGAACATGCGTGATTCATAGGATGAGATCAAAATACCAACATGAGTAGGAGTTTGGAAGGAGTTGATTACAACCCTCACTGATATCTTTGAGTTGGTCAGGGCTTCAAAATTTTAACATGGTAGAAATGGTGAGAGAACCAGTGAAGCCTGAAGATGTGTCTGAATTTCTGGAATCTCATGGTAAAACCTGAGTGGATGAGGAATTCCTTTTACGGGAGAAGCAAATAAATCAGTTTCTTCAGATGAAATGTACTTCTGTTGAAGATGTTGTTAGCATTGCTGAAATGACAATAAAGAGTTTAGTATTTAACAAAAACTCAGTTGATAATCAGTGGTACGATTTCAGAAGATTCCAATTTTAAGAGAAGGTCCGCTGTGGATGAAATGCTGTCAAACAACATTATACTACATAGAAATCTTCTGTGAAAGGAAGAATCAGTTGTTGCAGAAAACTACCATGTTGTCTCATTCAAAAAATTGCTTCAGCCCCTCCAACTTTTAGCAAACATCACTCTGATTTGTGAGCAGGCATTAACACCCAGGCAAGATCTTATATCAACAAAAAGACTATGAGTTGATGAAGGCTCCAGTGATTTTTACCAAATTTGAGCAATAAAGAATTTTTAAATGTAGGTACATATCTTGTTTTGTATTTTATTAGATGTAATGTTATTTTATATTCACTGGACTATAATATAGTGTAAACACACTTTTTATATGCACTGGGAAACAAAAAGTAATTTGTGTGACTTGCTTTATTGCAATATTTACTTTATTGCATTAGTCTGAAATCAAACCTAAAATATTTGTTACATATACCTGTACTTCAATTATTTACAGGAACTGATACGGATATTAGTTTATGATTCCAGTACAAAAATCTACTTGAGAAAATCAAAGAATGTGACTATTGAGGCATTGCTAGAGATTGAATCATTGGGTTTCCCTAAAATTTATATTTTGAAACACAATCTTCACTGTGACAGCAAATGGAGGTGGGGACTTTGGAAGATGATAACATTCTGAAGGTTGAGCCTTCATGATTGAGATCAGTGACCTTATAAAAGAGACCTCAAAGAGTTGCCTCATCTTTTCATGTAAAAACAGTGAAACAGTGGTCATCTGAGAACTGCAGTATGCCCCCCTCTAAAAATATCAATTCTGCCATCACCTTGCTTTTGGATATTCCAGCCTCTAGAACTGTAATACATACATTTCTGTGGTTTTCAAACCACACAGTCTATGGCATTCTTCACGGCATCTGAAAGGACTGAGACAGCTATTCTGTAAAAGAGGATTTGATCTTCAGTGGAGGCCAATATGGACTTTAGTAGAAATGGGATTGAGGGTAGCTATTTCCATATAGATCTAGCATTATGAGTAAAAATAAACCAGGGGTATACAAAAAGTATGTGTGTTTTTCATTATTATTACTTTCCTGTCAGAAAAAATTAGAATTCAAGAGAAAACCTGATAAAAAAAAAAATCTACAGATGATGAAACTGGTTCTGTGAACTAAACGCCTGGTCCTGGAGTGTCTCTAGTGTCCAGCAATAGAAGTGACTCTCCCGTGAATCTTGGAAAGTTTAACCAGACAATTACATTCTCAGATTAATGGTTTGCAGCAGTGCTGGTTATATCCCAAGAAGGTGCTTGCAAAGTGTGGATGTTGTTGATTTTCAAAATGGTTCAAAGCATTAAATTGGCTGTTGCTTGGTGATGTCAGAGACTCTGGATGACCTACACTGTGTATTATAGGCCTGCGCAAGACAGAGTTAATTCCTACTCCACACACGTTCTAATGACATATGTGATTTTAAAACTATTTTAGTCTAGAGAATTACTTCACATTCTGAATAAATTTAACTTATTTTTATACCATTTGATGTGTGTGAAATTTTCAAGAAATGCTGCAAACTTACAAAGAGAGAGAGAGAGAGAAATATTTACTTGGTTCAGAAAGTTACAAGAATCTTTCATCATTTCATAAAATCTCACCAATGCACACAGCACTGCCTGTGGTTTGGATTAGCCTATGCGAACTCACTGGGTCAGTTGGATCTGTTGCTATAATTTTTTCAGTAATTCTACATATAGTTGCACAATATTCATCATTTGTTATGTCTTCTAGAAATGGTGTATCCTAACATTTTCATACTGAAATATATATTATTTAATTGTAAATTATTTTCTTTTATTTAGTCTTTATATTATAGTTACATAATTGCAATTTTTATTTTCAAAATTTCATATGTAGGTAAGTTATTTGTTCTATGAATTTTGCTAAGGATAATAAAGATGGTTCAAAAGAAAGGGCTTATGCCTAATAGGTCTGCAAATTCCAGGTATAACCTTAGAGAGGTTACGATTTACTAATTCAGGGGTGTGGATCCTGTGGCTCTGGGACCACAAATGGCCTAATGGATTCTTGACTGTGGCCTTTTGATTAAGTCTAAATGTTACAGAACAAATATTTTTAATAAATAAAAAATTAGTCACTAATTGCAGTAGTTTGTGTCAATTTATTACCCTCTTTTATTCACATTTTTTCATTAAATCTTCACAACACTATATAAAGTAAATAGTACAAAAGTTATTTTCAATTCCTATTTTCAACCTGAAAACTAAAGTTGAAGGAGATCTCATGAATTTTCAGTGATCATATAAATGCCAGATCCAAAATCAGATTGTTTCCCTGCCTTAGCTTTTGAACACGCAGGACTATTTCAAGTTAACGCCCTCTGGTGCAGTGAGCACAGCCGATTCAAAGCCAGATGTCTTTCTGTTCTTACTACAGTGCTCTTGCATACAGTACATGCTGTTGTCCACCATGTGATAATTTTAAAATTTCTTCAATCTCACAGGTAGCACAAAACTTTTTATTTCTTATCAAATTCTTACACAAATGTGCCACTTCACTGATACAGTGCACTTGAATATTGAGGCAATATTGTGCACATTTCAGAGCAAAAGTAAAATGAAGAAACAAAATCCACCTACAATTTTAGCTTTAATTGTCCAGGTATTTCAAATCAGGGAAATATTCATCTTTTCATTCTCACTATATATTTTTTCTAGTCCTGGCTTCTTTGGGGAATTTTCTTGCTAACAGATCAGCCTCGGTAGCCTTTCTGCCTTCTGCCATCAACCGAGGTCCTGACTGAACAGGCAGTGCTTAGTGGCAACAAAGGACACGCTGATTCCCAGCAGTTGATGGGATTTGGGACTGTGGACGTCTAACTGGACCTTTAAAGGTAAGTCTGTTCAGGACCTGCTTCAATAGCACCAGAGCTGTGCTGAGACTTTTCCTGCTGTTTACTAAAACTTTTAGTTTCCAAAGATTTCACCTCTACAAGATAGAAAAATGGTGAAATAGTGAATGGAGAAATTATAAGTTTCTTAGGAATAATAGAAGAACACATATTAAAAAACCCAACAGCTCTTTCAGAACTACAAATTTAGTTGAAGGGTTGATACACCTGGATTTCTGAAGTCTTTTATTGGAATAAATGCCAACAGACCGAAATATATACTTACACATTTTAGTAATGCATTTAAGCCAATTTTTAGTAGTTGAAAAGAATTTGGTGGGTCTTAGATGTATTAAACAGATATTTTTATAAAAGAACAAATTGTACATTTTGTCTCGGAATAGTTGGATAAGAAATACAGCTAGTATATTTTACAGGTAAATGTTTCATAAAATCAATATAATAATGTATAGCATTCTAACCAAAACCTGCCAATATTCAGATTTCTCTTCAAGTTCTCTTCTAGTTCCTCTCCCTTACCCCTTATTCTTTCCTCTATTTCTTCTACCTTCTTTCCTAAACTTACACTCTGCAATTTTTAATAAACTTTGGAGAATTACTCTGTAACATGTTTTAAGAGGGGCAAAAAGAAAATCCTCACAGGATTGACTCACATGATAAAGGACTTGAAACAAAGACACAGAGGAAGAGAAGAGTCTTGTCAATTCTGACTTATAATTTTGCCGTAAATTATATTCTCTCCATTACAATAGATTTCAGAAAATTACCTTTATGTAACATTATTGTATTTTAATTATTAAAATGGATTTCAAAAGATCACATTTATGTAAGACATCAGTGTATTTTTACATAAAGTGATACATTCATAAAATCCAAGTGATATTGAAAACCTTGACAGAGTAAAGCATGCAGGTGAGATCAGGTGAAAGATTATGGCAACTGCATGCTTAACTTTGGAGAAAATTCTAGAACAAGTGGTGGTGAGCTCGGATAAGTTCAGCTTGCTTTCTCTTATAAATACAAATCGGCATACAAAATTAGTTCACAGTAGGACATTTTCAAAACCAAAAATTATCAACCATGTCTGTTACATCCAGACAAGCTATCGTTCAAGTAATGATGAATGCCATCAGTGTTTCCATTCCTCATTAGCCAGGACACCCGCAGGAATAACACGCTGTGATTTTATTATTTCTCCATCATTTATGGCTATAAAACTGAGCTTAATATATGGGGGATCATACTTTCGAGCAACCTCAAACACTTGGGCTCAAGCACCCTCTTGCCTCAGCCTCCCGAGTCGCTGGGATCGCAGGCATCTGCCAAAATGCAGCTAGCTTTCCTATTTTGGGTACTGATGGGGTCTTGCTCTTGCTCAGGCTGGTCTGGAACCCTTCAGCTCAAGGGGATCCTCCCACCTTCCACAGTGCAGGGATTACAGGTGTGAGCCACCATGCCAGCTGTTCCTTATTTCTTAAATAAATGAATCTCTTCCATTGTCAATTATTAATTTGCTATCACTATAAATTATATAACTTTTATTGACTAAAAATAAAATGAGTATTGTTGACCATCTGTAGACTGTAGTTAAACGTAAATAAAAAAGTATTTTTAATGTGTTAATATATTGAGTTGTACATTTAAAGAAAATTAAAATGATTTTAACTGTTGTTAAGTTACAAAATAAGCATCCTATATCTTCTCTGATTTTTACACATAGTATCTTTCTCTTTCTTTTTCTTTCTTTCTTTCTTTTTTTTAGTTTTTTTTTCGCCAGGGCTGGGTTTGAACCCACCACCTCTGGCATATGGGACTGGTGCCTTATTCCTTTGAGCCACAGGCGCTGCCCTCTCTTCCTAATTGATAAACTAACCTACAAGTATCACATTACCCTTTCCTCTTCGCTTCCTTTGTCATTTGATTCTGTTCTTTGCTAGGTGTGTTCTTCTCTCCTTCCTTTCTTCCCTTGCTCCTCCCTCCCTCCGTCTCAGTTCAGTGTAAGAGTCACTGAGCAGGCCAGCTCCAGGTGGTGACAGCTTGAGGGTAGGAGGATGGGGGTCCCAGAGGATGGCAGTGCCCCTGAGGATGGCCTCAGAGAGGCAAACGAGGCAGGACACGGGGCAGCCAGCGGTGGTGGCCTGCTAAGAATGGCTTCACAGCAGTGTGGAAAGGGGGCAGGCTGAGGAGACTGGCTAAATACAGGAGATTAAGCAAATACACTGAGGCTAATGGAACCCCAGTCTCTTACTAACAGAGAAGGGAGGTACAGATATAAAAAAGAGAGCAATCTGGAAGGAATTTTGTGATATTACACTAGAACTAGAAGTACCCATGCGAAAACATGCGTGTGTACGTACATGTGTATATCAATCATATACGTACACACAAACAAACATACGTATCAATCATGCATGTAGATATGCACTTATGGATACCACTGAGGATGCTGGCATGAGGGCAGCAATGGGCAAATCTGGTGCTCAGATATTACTTTCTGAATATCCTCTTCTCAGAAAGAATCAGGGTTCCTTGGAAAACTGGCTAATTTCACAGCCTGGGTAGGAAAAATGTAGGATAAGCCTGAACAATTTTATGGTGAATTAAGATAGGGAAGTGCTCACAAATGCTGAGTGCCCCAAAGACACAGGCAGTGGTCTGCCCTGGGCTCTTCACTGGCCAGATTTGAGATAATTTTAGCATCAAAGTGACTAATGATAATGAAATCTCATAATCTGTTCAACAAAATAAATAATCGTAAGTCCATGCTGGTATACATTAATGCATACATTTTAAAAACAGGGTGAAATAATGTTCTTTTTCATTTTAGTAAAACCCATGATGTAGAAAGAATGGAGTAAACAGGAGAAAATCTTTTGGCAATCTTCTCAGCAATAATTAATTAGGGCAAAAACCACAGTGGGCGCTAAGACCCAATGAGAAATAATATTTATATAATTGTAAATCATTTCTATATAAACTATTCCTTAATTACAAAGGAAAAAATATAACCTCATAACAAAAAGGTTTAGGAATCAAAAAAAATCAAATTATTAAATTTAACATTACCAGTAGTAGGACAAGTCCGTATCTAGCACCATCTCTTAAGACACAGGGAAAAGTGTGGTTTTTGTAGTAGTCCTGCCAGATAGGACTACTATTTGTATAACCTGTGCCTAGTGATTAATTAACATTCTAGAAAATTACTGCAGATAAATCTTGCAAAATGTGTTAAGAGCATTGAAAGACTCAAGATTTCTACATTAAGACTAGAGTGGATGAAACATCACCCCAGGTTGTATATTTGCACTGCAATTGCAGGGAAATAAATGGAATTTCTGGCCACCAGTCTAAGAGGGTCTCTATATTATTCTTTCTCCTTTTTTTTTTTTTTTTTTTTGGAG
>NW_003852473.1:4710365-4727245 GCF_000181295.1 Otolemur garnettii
ATCTGGGTTAACAGGCACCCATCACAATGCCTGGCTAATTTTTCTATTTTTAGTAGAGATGGGATCTCACTCTTGCTCAGGCTGGTCTTGAGCTCAAGGGATCTTCCCACCTCAGCTCCCAGAGCCCTGGGATTATAAGGGCAGGCCATTGTGCAGGGCCCATGCAACTTTTCTATAAACTTCAATTTGTTTCACAAAGAAGTATATATACTTGTGGCCACATGTAGTAGGACCATATGCAAACTATATGCATATTGGTCTACTTCATGTTCATGCAGAGGAGGCCACTGAAAATGTAAATATACATTAGGATGATGTTAAATTGCCACATTTCTTTTCATTTCTTTGTAGTTAACTTTGCATGATCTGGTAGCAATCAGTTTAAGGACGGGCGTGGGTGTCCATAGGCCACAGTTGCCATAGAAATGGATTAGAAGAGAGGAAAGACCCCCCCCCAACTGAAACCTTAACCTGTAATGGTGTCTAAGTAACAGTGGCTACAACGAGAAAGAGAACAAAGCTGGAAAGGACAAGGAATGGAGAAAACTGCAGCATCTGTCGGCCTGAACATGCCTCCTTTTTAATACAAAGAAAATGATAAATGTGACAAGCTACCTTTTTAATGTTTTGTTGTTATACATTTTCAATGCTATTCCTAACCTAACCAGAGAGAATGCATAGTATTTTTAATAGGGAAATATATTAAAAGATAAACATTTCTTACTGTTGTTTTGATATTTAAATAATTAATATTACTTTTGATTTTATGACACCATTGAATCATAGCTTCTTAAAATATGATGATTTTTGTGACAAGGATATAGAATTCTGATAAAAATATTTCAAAGTTAGAGACTATAAAATAAAATGTTTAGATCTTTGCAGAAACCTAAAGAAAACTAAGACCAAAAGTGCTATATGATTTTTAATTGCCATTTTGTTCTGATGTTCTTCTTCCAATGTTTATAGTAAGCAAATCAACTAGAAAAACTAACATTTGTTATTTATGCATTGTGATAGCACATTAGAAACATTGTTTTATTTAATCACTAAAATATTTCAATGTGGTAGATAACATCCTTATTATTTCCTATGTGGAGATGGGAAGGCTAGAAGGCTGAGATTATTTGCACAAAGCTATACAGCTGTTTAAAGAGTCTGAATGTGCACCAAAATTTTTATTCCAAAGTGCTTGAACAAAAGCAATTTTCTAGAATGAAAAGGTTAATAACTAGAACTTATTATTTTCTAGGGCTTTTTACTATGAAGAATGAAAGTACATATAAGAAGTGTGCTGCGCTTATGTGGTAGCTGAAAGTATCATTTCATCTACTATGTAATTTATTTTATGTGAATAAATCTCACATCTTCTGACGTGGAAGTGAAAAAAATACAACGTGACTAGATAGATTTTTCATTATTCTTAGATAATTATTTGAACTCACTGGTGCTTCTCCAAACGTGACATAAGTGATCTCACTTTGTTTTCTATTTGCTGTGTTCTCTTGCAGAGAAGTAATTTCTCAAAAATACCACCTGGCTACAAAAAGTAATGCACTGAGCTTCTACAAAAGTTTTAATTCTCCTACTTTTATTTCTGTTCTTTGTCTGTGAAGCAGCTTTATTCACCAGTCAATTCAAAATGCCTTTATACTTTCAATGGATTCTTTAACTGTTTCAAATACTAAAATTAATGTATTAACAGAGACTATTTCTAAATTTCTGTTTTCTCTTAATATTTCTTTTTCACATTGGATTGTTACATTTGAAATGTAATGTATTTAATCTAAATAAAAGTTACGGGGGATTTATTTGCTCTTAAGTCAGAATAAATAGAAGTTTGTAAACTACATTTAAGTAAAATTGGCCCAAAACATTAAAAAAAATGAATGAGGGAGAAGTGCAATTGGTATAATTCTAATCCTCTCTCTTTCATAAGTCTAATTGTATTTTTTAAAGATCATATGCTCACCCAGCAGCCAGAGCTTTCTGTTTTAAAACATAGATAAAGCTTTAACCCAATTATAGCCAAAGAAGAAGGGGAAAGGGGAAAGGGAGGGGAGGGGATGGGGGAGGCTGGGTGGAGGGAGGGCAATTGGTGGGACCACACCTACAGTGCATCTTACAAGGGTACATGTGAAATTTACTAAGTGTAGAATATAAATGACTTAACACAATACCTAAGAAAATGCCATGAAGGCTATGTTGACCAGTTTGGTGAAAATATTTCAAATTGTATGTAAAACCAGCACATTGTACCCCACAATTGCATTAATGTACACAGCTATGATTTAATTAAAAAAAAAAAACACGTAGATAAAGCGTATCTCTGGGAAGTGCTCTCCAGCCACTTCCCGACCCACAGAGAAGCCGAAGGCCTTGTAGGCACAGAGGGGCTGTAAGAGCCAGGCCTTTGCCCTCTCAAACTCCAGGACTGAGCTCTTGGCCTCAGTCCTCTTGCCCCACCAGCAACAACTCCCTGGCTTGGCTCACTTTTTGCCACTCTTGGTGAATTAAGATATCCCTTCCCTTCTACGGTTCTCTCCCCTCCCCTATGGTACAGCTACCTTTTTCCAGATTAACTTTCTTGTCAGCAAAAACATTACAATATCCTAATGTTTATTTTAACTAGAATAGTTAATGTTACCGTCCTTTCCACAAATGCTGGGCCTGTTCTCTTTTTTCTCTCTTCCTTGTGGGGTCTCCTTTTAGTCTGTTCTCCTTCATTGCAAACTGAGATTAAGCCCTGCCTCCATTATTAGATATTTAAAAAAAAATCTATTCCCCTCATTCAAGGAAGCTTGAAGATTTACAAACAAGCAAATACTTACGAGATGCAGAGCAAGGCGATTAGGCAGTGGGAAATAAAGACTATGATATTATTAAGATCCCGGAGATTTGAGAGGCCGTCCTATATCATATCAGCATGTTTTCTGGTTAACTGACAAACCAGAATAATATACATTTCAAACTTTTATCTTTATCCTGTTCTAGTCTTTTACCTGTGGATATCCAGTTTTCCCAGCACCATTTATTAAATAGGGATTCTTTTTCTCAGTGTATAAGTTTATCTGCTTTATCAAAAATCAGATGGGATACTGATGGTGGTTTCATATACAAGTCCTCTGTTCTGAGGACTTTTCTTTCTTTCTTTCTTTCTTTTCTTTTCTTTTTTTTTTTTTTGAGACAAAGCCTCACTTTGTCACCCTTGGTAGAGTGCTTGGACATCATAGCTCACACAGCAACCTCAAACTCTTGAGCTCAAGTGACTCCCTTATCTCTACCTCCCAAGTACTTGGGACTATAGATGCCCAGTACAACACTCAGCTATGTTTAGAGATGGGGTCTCACTCAAGCTCAGGCTAGTCTTGAACTTGTAAGCTTAGGTGATCGGCCCTCCTTGGCCACCATACCCTGCTCAGAGGTCTTTATCTTTGTTTTTTGTGCCAGTACCATGCTGTTTCGGTTATTATAGCCTTGTACTGTATCTTGAAGTCTGGGAAAGTGATGCCTCTTACTTTGTTCTTATTATATAGGGTTGCATTGGCTATTTAGGGTCTTTTCTGGTTCCAAACAAAGTGTAGAACTATTTCTCTAGATCTGAAAAAAAAATGACATTGATATTTTAATTGCACAGCATTTTAGCCACATGGATTCTGCCTATCTGTGAGCATGATATATTTTTCCATCTTTTTTAAATTTTCGGCAATTTTTTCTTCACTGTTTCATAATTTTCCCTATTGAGGACTTTAACCTCTTTAGTTTAATATATTCCTACATATTTTACTTTCTTAGTTGCTACTGTGAAAAGTAATGTGTCTTTGATATGATTTTCAGCTTATACTGTTGTTGGGACTACAAACTAGTACAGCTTTGACAGCAATGATTTTCAACTGGTGAGCCACAGTACACTGGTGCGCTGTGAGAGGGCCTGACATGAGAGGTGTGCCATGGAAATTTTAAAGATCATTAATTATCTTTTGAAGGAAATTCAAAGCACAGTCAGTGTTTTTTTTTTTTTTTTAATCAACATTAGGGTGCCCTGCAAGTTTCACTATAGTTCAAGTGCACCATGAGATAAAAAAGGGTTGAAAAACACTGCTCTGTAGAAAGTACTATGGAGATACGTCAAAGAGCTAAAAGCACGCCAACTGTTTGATCCACAGTCTCACTACTAAATATTTACCCAATAGGAAATAAAAAGACATTGCATCAAAAAGACACTTGCACACAAATGTTTACAGCAGCACAATTCACAATTGCAAAGAAGTGTAAACAACCCAAGTGCCCATCAATACAAAATGTGTTATATGTACAGCACAGAGTTACTACCTAGCCTTAAAAAGGTAATGTAGTATCTTTTGTAACATCCTGGATGGAACTAGAGACCATTCTTTTAAGTGAAATATCACAAGGATGGAAAAGCAAACACCCTGTTTACTTACTACTAAATTGGAACTAGTTGATCAAAACTAGTTACTTAGGGAAGTAAAACTCAATAGGGAGGAAGGAGGCAGGAGGGGTGGGTTAAGTCTCTCCTCGCTGGCACAGCACACACTTTCTTGGTGACAGCACACTTCTAACTTTGACTTCAAATGTGCAAAAACAAATGATGTAACCAAAACGTGTATACCCCAGTAATATTCTGAAATTAAAGAAAAAATCATTAAAAAATATGTTGAAGTGAGAAGCAATCACCGTTAAAAGAATCTTGTTAATGGAACCAAACTAATTTGAAAGTTCAAATTAGAAAATCTCAGTAAGCTAATAACTGAAACCTATTGTTCTAATGCAGCAGAAGCTTTGTTCCTGGGTATGACGAGGAAGAAATGATAAGGGATTAATTATGTATTATTAAAAAGCAAGGATAAACAATTACTTCTAAAGGAAAAAACATGATTTTATTGCTGCTTTGTTTGTATGATTATTTCCAATATATACAATTACGTTATAGCCTACACAGTCTTATCAGATAAATGACATTCGTCTCCATACTTTTACAGATCTGTTTGTAACTACTGTTAGCTATTTCCTGCACCAGTTACGATATTCCACTGAAACCAAAATATAAATGTATTATATAAGAATTAATTAATTTTCCTCTTGTATAAACTAAGTAATCATAAAGAAGAAACTCTTAAGCATCTGTGATGCAGCACTCTGAAACTCATTGCTGGGTTACCAATGCTATAGTTTCAACCTTAATTTTTTGCCCCACTTCTGCTTCACTAATGTCTATATTCAATAACTAATTACAGAGGACTTTCTGTCAGCCAGACCCTGGGCTTGGCACATAATATACAAGGTTGGAAAAAATAGACACTAAAAATAGACACTAAAAAATATATGTAGCTCTCTGCTCTATGAGCGAAGGCAGATGAGCTAAAAAAACAATTGGGCAGATAAATATATAAGTATAAATATTAATCCTATGAAGAAAAATGTTAGACTAGTTGAAGAGTTTGTTTACTATATTGTGAAGGCAGGCACAGACTTCCTCTTCCTGCTTTCGTGCTCTGGTAACACGACACTGCAGATCCTGCCATCCAGAGATGAAGTCTGATTTTCTCCTAGATGGACCATGTGCCTTACTTACTTTTGCCTATAGGACATTAGTAAAAAAGATCCAAGAAAATATTCTAGAAGTATTTGCACCCTGACGTTTGCTCTTTTGCTGCACTTTCAATTTGAAACCATAACACCATCAGGTCACCTTCTAGAAAATCAAAACAATGGAAGAAAACTGAAAGGTCCCATTCCTCCACAGCCCAACCCAAAATATGTGAGTGAGGACACTGGTGATCAGCCAGGGCCAAACCAACCCCAGCTGATTTCAGAATCTGTCTCTGGCCACAGAGATGTGGGGAAGCCCTGTTGAGACCAGCTGAAGAACCATGAAGGGGAACCCAGCCCAAAATACTGACTCATAGAATTGTGAGTGAGATAACTGTTTCTTATTCAAGCCACTAAACATGGTGTATGTTACTATGCATCAAAAGCTGACTAATAATAGAGCATGCTAGGGAAAGCTAATGTAGCTTATGGAATCTTGGAAGGCTCCTTTGGGTAAAATATCTAATGATTAAATGAGAAAATTTTTTAAATGGCAGGAGGATTATATTCAGAGAGAATACAAAGCATATTTGCAAACTCTAAGTGAAGAGGAACTTGATATTTTTGAGGAAATAGAAGAATGCAGATTTTCTTTGTTAGAGTTCTTTCTTGTTCTAGAATCCCAATGTCTTTCTTTCCTGCTCTCCTTTGTATACAAACTCACAACTGAGTTTTGATAACTGAATTTCTACTGAATTTTTTGTGGTTGGCAAACACATTGGGCTACTCTAATTATTGCCATATTATCTCCAATGGACCACAGTATTCCCCTGACCTTGTGCATGCTGGCCAGATCTTGCTGCCTGCTGACAAAATTTCCCAATACCCATTTCTTGTCTTAAGCTTTGGAGATAGATATTTCTGGATTCCCTGCTCTACTGTTGTTACACAGCCATTGAAGAAATTTGCATGGGAAGGATAATTGTGAAAGATCATCATGCAGGTAAGTAGGTAGTTAGATCAACAACCGATAGATAGATAGATACAGAGTTATGAGTAATTAAATGAAAAGGTAACATGGCAAACATAGGTGTCCAATTTTTGTATAACGATATAATATTTAATTTATTCCAGAATGCCCACACATGTCCACAAACACACACACATCCCCCAAACTTGACCCTGGTTGCTTCTTCAGCCACAATCCCAGGATTATTATTTTCTTTGTTCTATATCCTCTTACACTGATTACATTTAATCTTTTTCTAAACAAGACTTACTCAGGAAATACATATTCATTGTATATTGACTAGGGAGGTATTTACCAAAAATTTACATTTGCCTTAGTCAGTTACTTTGATCCATGTCTGGCATGCACATATGCAGCTAAGGGTGGCAGAGTACTTAGAATGTGGGATCCTTAGGATGTGATTAGCCCTCAAGGGAGGCAAACTAGTGCCTCCCTTGAGGGCTATGAGTGTAATGTTTACACAGGTTGCGACACACCACCAGTGAAACCACGATCACCTCACTGGGTTGTGATGTTTTATTGTATAAATCTCTGTCTACAGATTAACTGATTTTGCTTTTCTTCTATTAAAATAAAGAATAATTTAAATATTTTTCTTCATTAGATGTTGCCATGATTGAATCCTTGCTCCTAAGAAGAGGAAGCAGGTCAGATGGAGTCGGAGCTGCATATTGTGTTCTTCCTAAAATAGTAGAGTCAAAAAAAGCAAAAAAGCAAGAAGCATAGTTTTTCAGGACCCTTATTGTTTACATTTAAACATGCAAAAAATGTGCTTAACAACACCCACATATCTGATCACCGCACAGTGACCTGGGAGGTGGAAGGCACGTGTTGCTCTCCCCCTTACTTTTCTGGGTGTTGTGGAAGCTGAAGCTTGGTGTTCAAGGACTCAGCTAGGGTCACACACTAAGGCAAAGAAAGACTGAATGATTTTTGCAAAAATCCATAAAATACTTCTCTGTATAAGTTAAAATTGTTCCCCCAAGGATAATACTTCAAGTGATACCTGCATTTCTGTTCAGGAGTAGTTTCTTCATAGGACAGTTTAGTTAATGGGACAGTTTTATTACAAAGTATTTGGTCCAACTAAATTTGATTTTCTAGATGACTAAGTAGCCATTTATTGTATGCAAAGATTTTACATAATATGAAAAGGTCAGGTAAGTGCTGAAATATGTAAATTTCATGTCACCATTCATTTTAAATCAACTATTTTTTCATTATGTAGAGAATTTAGATTTGATTTCTTTCTCATAACACTCAAGTAATATAATAGTGCTTCATTTTATATTGATGAAATAAAGAGAAATTGGGACTTTCTTTCCAAAAGCATAGCCATCTTTAAGCATTTATATAGCACTTTGTAATTCTAAACTACTTTATAGTTTTATATCACTCATATCTTTCAACAACCTTGTGAAGATGTCAATAGTATTAAATCAAAAGGTAAATAGGAAAAAAAAGAAAAACGAAACAGCAAGTTAAATAATTTTCAGATACATGAGATTTTACATTCTCTATAGTCTCACTGAGTTATTAGATTAAATACATGCTGCAAACCTCCCTCTATATTGCCTATTTATTAAGTCTTTTACATAAATTTAATAATGATTATAGTCCTAAAAAAATAAAAAAAACATAAGTTGTTTTCAGGTCACAGCTAAATTACACATATATCAAGTATTTTATCATTTTTAAAAATCTGGATATCTGAACATTCTTTCTTATCACAATGATGTTCATTTGTGTTACTTATTGCATGAATACCTCATTTACATGACTTAGCTAATAGTTGAAATAAATTTATAAACAGTAAAAATTCCCACCAAATCAGGTTTATCCAGATCTGATCATTAGTTAAGAAATATGTTGTTTCTTGTTTATTAGGCTCATTTAGCATTCCTTTCCCTTTAGCAACTTCTGTTAGTAGGCATCGCTATCAGAATAGCAAAATGTGTTGGGGAAAATAGATAGATAGATTCCAAATCCTAATAAAATATTTATTATGCAGTTGCCTTAAGAAATAATGCAGAACAATAACTTATTTTTGTCCACCATCATGCATAACAAATCAGAAAAAACATTAGACAAATGAGACTACTTTTTTTTTCTTTTGGGGGTATCTTGATCAAATAACAAGCCCCTTAATAAACTTTCATGAATCTAACCAAAAAACAGATGTGCTGGACCTGTGCCTCCCCACGTGTATATTTGTATGATGTGCTAGTCAAGGAAGAGATGATATTGGAGAGAACTGAGCATAAGGGTGCACAAGAGAAAGATGGCAGAAGGGGGGAGCACAACCATCTTCCTCTCTAGAATCAGTGAATAGGAAATGACCTTCTTGGGGCAGGGATTGCAGAAAGACCCTGAGAAGCCTAAGGAAAGGAGGCCTGATCAGAAAGAAGAGGCAGATATCTTTGTGGTAAAATGATTTTTTTTTTCTTCTAGGTAGATACCCAGTAATAAAATTGTGGGATCAAAGGGAAGGTCAATGAAAATTTCCACACTTATTTCCATAAAGGCTGTATTAGTTTGCAATCCCACCAGCAGTGTAGAACTGTCCCCTTCTCTCCACATCCATGCCAGTATCTGCAGATTTATGATTTTGCAATGTGGGTTAATCTTTGTGGAGTTAGGTGATATCAAAAAGTGGTTTTAATTTTTTTTCTCTGATTATTAAAGATGATGAGCATTTTTCATGTGTTTGTTGGCCATTTGTCCATTATCTTCAGAGAAGGTTTTGTTCAAGTCTCTTGACCACAAAGAAATGGGGTTGTTTGGTCTTGTCTTAATGGTTAATTTGAGTTCTGTTGATTTAGCATTCCACATTGTATGTCAAATCATCACATGGTACTCCATAAATGTATACAGCTATGATTTTAATTAAAAATTAAATTAAAAACTATGATTATTCCAAAAAAGAAAAAAGAAAAGGAAAAAAGAAACAAAGGAAAAAAGAAAGGAGAGGCAAGGTTGCTTTCTACTTTTCTGCCTGGAACTCAGGGGCAGGCTATAGACCCACAGCAGAGTGCAGGTGGGGGCCTGGCCCGCAGGGACACCTTTCCATCATTATATACAATCGATATTGTTGGCAACATAGATGATTTTTCCAGAACTTTCCTTGTTTAGTTCTTTCATTGTTTCTCCTCTACATCACTTCAGACACACTACCATGAATATCTTTATTAACTACATCAAATATAAAAACTTCACCTGTCCTCCTTCTCTGCTCCCGCCTATTCTTCTAGCTTTGCTTTACTTTATTACCTGTACCATTTCTTCAACCTCATGGAGGTCTCTCATGCATCAACCTATTGCTTTCTTATCATCTATAACAGTGATTTTCAACTGGTGTGCTATGGCACATTGGTGTGCCGTGAGGGGATCTTAGATGTGCTACAAAAATTTTTAAAGATCATTAATCAAATCATTTTTGAAAGAAGTTCAAAGTATAGTAAGTATATTCTTTTTTTTAATCAACATAATTTAAGTGTGTGATTCAAGTTCAACTATAGGTTCAAGAGTGCCATGAGATAAAAAAAGGTTGAAAAACCCTGCTCTATAACCAAGTTTATAGCCTCATGTCCCTTCTTTTAAGCTGAATATCTATCTATTTATTTAATTCTCCCTACAAAGGCCATTTATTTCCCTTGCTTCCCTCTTTATTGAACATGAGTGACAAATGTCTATTCTTGGTTAAACATAACTCTCAGCACCTGAATCTAAGATAGTAACTGTCTTCTCTGGAGAAAAACACACAGGTTTGCTGACATCATGCTGACTTAGATTCAGGGCCTTATACTTCAAATAGGCACTCATGATCCCTAAGCATCCTAACTGCACTTCTCTACTATGTTAATTTCCCCACTGTCCACAAGAGGTTTCTGTTTTCTCCTTCCTCCACTTCACCCACACTCTATTTCCCTTATGCACATTCAATGACTGGGAAAACAGTTGAAATAACACAGGACTTCCCTAATTTTCTCATTCTACAAAGAACCAGCCAAAACAATTCACGCACTTTTTGTCTATACTATTATTATTATTACTTTTTTTTAATATGCCTAAATTGACTTTGTTTCTAACTCAGACAAAGTCTTTCCTTTCTCTTGATTACTCTGTCTGATTTGCTCAAGATCTTTCTTTCTATAATCATTCCCTGTCTATCAATTATCTCCCCCTTTCTACTAAAGCATTCTTCTTAGCATATAAATACTCTACGCTGTATTCACTCTAAAACAGCAATAATGACAACAAGCAAAATTAACAGGAAAGAATCCTCAGTGGACCCCAATCCACACTCTAGTAATTTTCATGCCTTTTACATCTTTGACCTTATTTATGATCGTATTTTTTGACTGAGGATTACAGGGTCCTTTTCTTCACACCCTCACCTCAGTTTCTCTTTTCAATTTATTTCAGCTGATTTTCTGTTCTATCTACTAATATTAATCCAGTGATCTAGATTATTTTTCAACCCCGTTCCTCCAGCTCTGCCCTGGGAGGCTGATTTATGTGGATTATAGTCAGATTCTTTGCTTTTTGTTTTATAGCTGTCTTCAGCCAATGGGAACAATCAGGAGACCAGAGACCAAGATGAGAGCTGTATGTGAACATCTAATTCTTCAGTCTTCTTTTTACAAGGACTTGAAAGTTGACTGCATTCCTTGTATTAATTCTTCAATAATATTCTTCTCTGAAAAAATACTCCTTCCACCCTCTATGAATACTTGAACCTCTGATTCTTTGGCTCTAGGGATGGTAAACACTTTGCTGTTACTGTTTCTTGTGATTCACTATAACTAGTGATATAATTTGAATGTTTGTCTTCTCCAAAAGTCATGTTGAGATATAATTCCCATTGTAAGACTATTAAAAGGTGGAACCTTTAAGTGGTAATTTGGCTATAAGAACTCTGCCCTTATGAATTGATAAGGCCTTTATTGCAAGAGTGAGTTCTTTATTATCGGAACGGATTCCTGATAAGAAATGAGTTTGGCTCCCCTTTTGCCTCTTTCTCCCCACCTCTTATCTTTGCACCCTGGGATGATGCAGTAGGAGGCTTCATTAGATGCTGGTGCCTTGGACTTCCCAGCCCCCAAAACCATGAACCAATAAATTTATGTTTCATATTAATTATTCAGTTTGTGCCATTCTGTTTATAGCAGCACAAAATGAACTAAGACACCTGGCAAATACCTTTGGAAATGTCCTTTTATTAAACTTTCTTGAGCTACTTTAACTTGCACATGCCATCTACTTCTTGCTGAGAATCGTCGCATTTCTGTCCTTTTTCCCCTCATATCTTTATAGCATTTGATGTTTTTCTTTTTTGAACTCTTTTATTCCCTTAGTTATTGTGACTCTACACTTTGTTTCTTTTCTTCCTAATCCACTTACTTTTCAGTCTCCTATACTAGGCCCTTTTCCTTGACTCGGCTTCCAAAGATTAAAGTACACTGTGGCTCATTCTCAGACGAGTTCTATTCTCTTTATAAAGCATTCGCCCAAGTGATGTTACTCAATCTTGTGGCATTTTAATAACAGGTGTATGTTACTAACACTATCTTTAGACCTGACTATCTCCTGAAGGGCAGATCTTGACTATCAACCTATCTATAATGTATTTTCACAGTATTTCTGATAAGCTTCTCAAAATGAATAACAGAACCTTGCCTTAACTTTCATTTCCCAAGTGCCTCTATCTCAGCAAACACCATATACCCTGTTGTTGAAAATTAATTCTTATTTTTGTACTTCACTGATCTTCCATGCCCATTTTAGCAGTGAACTTGGTGGACTGAACTCACAGAGACAATCTACAGCTCCACGTTTCTCTCCACCTTGACTCCAAATGACCTGAGTCAAAGTTTTGTCATTCTCCTAGCCTGCTCCCATCCCTTCAAAATTGATTTATGCAAAGAGAAATCAATTTCTTTTTGAATGTTTCAAAAAAATTAAATATTTTAAAAATAGAAATCAAGTCACTCCTCTGTTCAAATGTCTTCTCACACTTATAGTAAAATGCCAACTCTTTTTCCTGGGTTATAAAGCTTTACAGGACAAAGCATCTGTTGTATCATTTTTATAATTGTTATGTTATTTTATTGAAAATTTCTCATCCTTCACCTCTTTAAATATGTAAGCTCCCTAAAAGGAAAGATCTTCTCTGACATTTTCTCCATTGTAGTATCTAAGTGCCTTACTTGTATCTGGAAGCAATTGGGCCCTTAATAATTTTTGTTGAATATGTAAATTAATGAGGCCTTAAAACATTTGGGTTAAATTATAAGAAAATATATAAAACAATCCCATCTGCAAGTGTCCTAAAACATGGCAATAGGACTCTAATTAGAGATTGACAACACAGAGCAATGTCAGCTACACTGCTAGTGACAAGTCTGATCCAATAGACAAACCTTGTCCTTGGCCAATTCACTTAAAAAAAAAAAAACCAAAAAAAAAAAAAACTTTTTTTGACCTGGTGAACAGGAAGTATAAAAAAGCAAAACAATATTTCTATTTATTCGTTCCTTATGCAAACCATCATTTGCTTTTATATCCTGGGAGGTTCTATACAATAGGAAAGATATGTTTTTGCCCTACTTGGTCTTGCAGTAGTTACATTCTATCTGGATCTCCATGATTTCTTTATCTATCACATCTAAGAAAACGTGACAGATAAAGGTAGCTCACTGTAAAACATTTGAATTTATACACTCTACCCACCTGCCAGTCATGTATACAATGAGTATACCTAAGATTTAGGTTTGCACTGTTGACACAAAAGCAATAATTTTTTGTTTTTTGGCTAGGGCTAAGTCTGAACCCACCACCTCCGGCATATGGGTCTGGCGTCCTACTCCTTTGAGCCACAGGTGCTGCCCCAAAGCAAGAATTTTTAATAACGTTTTTCCACTAAATTTTTCCCCTTATATTATCATGCTAACAACTAAGCAGTTTGAAGTTTCACAAAGTTTCTGTATTTGGAATGCACACCCAGGAGTAAGACGTGGCAGACAGAAGCCTATTTGATCCAGATCATACGTTCAAGTAAACACTCACATTCTGAATTTTAATATCTTCACATGAGCTTAGATAAATCATTATTATATTTGTATGTGTGTTAAAGATACTAATTTATTAAATATACATATTTAAAATATATTAAAATTTTATAGCAGGCTTCCAAAATTTCTGGCATATTTAATAAAGTGGGCATGAGAAATTGAATTATTAGTACTGATACTTCACACCCTTGTAGTTTTATATATCTGTGTCCTTGATATGGCATCATGGTGAGGAGGGTGCACACCACACTCCCAGCCACTGGGCTTCTTCATATGACTTGCTCTGACCAATGGAACATTCTTCCTGTGGGCAGAGCCTGGAGATGTGTTTGTGCAGTTGAGCTTGCATGCTTGTTCTCCTATTGCCAAGGCACTGACACTCCAGCCTGAGATAAATCACAGGGAGCAGAAACATCCAACACACTCAGTGAAGCAGAGTGATCCACCCTCCAATCCAGAGACATGTGAGCAAGAAAAAATATTTGTTGTATGCTCCTGAAATTGTTTTCTGACTGATACTTATGTATCATCAATATATCAACATTCTCAAGTATGGAAGAGACTTCTTAATTCCTCTAATTCTCTGAGATGCCCATGTTCAGCAATCTCCTAGACTACAAGTGCACCTCTGAACACAGGTTCAGGATGGTCTCAGCTGTCCCATTCCTGATGGGCCTGGAGTCCCAGGCTTTTAGAACTGCAGTAAGGATGCAAATTTTAACTCTTTTCATTTTCACTCCATATCCAAAGAGTCATGTATTTCTGTTGATTCTTTCTTTCTTTCTTTCTTTCTTTCTTTCTTTCTTTCTTTCTTTCTTTCTTTCTTTCTTTCTTTCTTTCTTTCTTTCATTTTTTTTTTTAGAATTCCTAAAAGCACTATCCAGAATATCAAAGCTTATAATTCTCTGTGACTTTGCTTGATCCTCTTGGACTTTTAATGCATATGCGCTGGTTTTGTTCTTGCAAAGCAATCATAATGCTCTACACTCTAGATTCTATCTCTTTCTTTTAATTTTTCTCTTTCCATTCCCCAACCATTTTAAACATCTCTTCTTTTATAATTAGATTAAAGCTTAGCTCTTTCAAAAAAGAGCGATATTATTCCAATTACCTCTATATCTCAGGCAATAAATTAATAACAGAAGTTTAGTCTGTGCATGCAATGTGCAGAGTTTTAAGCTAGTTGCCTTAGGAGATTCAAGATGCATGAGACAAAATCCATGCCGTTTAGGAATTTACACTCACATTATAGAGGCAAATTATACTTAATGACTACAGAACAAGATAGACAAGATAGGTGCCTCATGAATGAGAAGGCTAAGTGGTTCTATCACTGTGCCATGGCTGGTCAAGATGGTTTACCTTCCAGCAGCTTTCAAAGATCATCTCCCGAATAACATTAGTGTTGAATGTGTACTAGAGAACAGGAGATCATTTAAATTTAGAATTCTGCCACAGGGGATGGAGGGATTGACAGAGTTTTGTGTGCCACAGCTTTTGTCCAGACACCAGTGCTGGGCACATAATATGTCCACCCTCTCCCACCACTGTCTGGGCCTCCGCCTACCTGTATGGGCTCTGCTTGCTGCCCATGGATCAGAACATGACCTTGGCCTTGAATAGGATGACCTGAGAACCCACCACTAGGATAACCCCAGCACAGTTGACATCCCTCCAGCCAGTGGCCAGGCCAGCACCAGAAACCTGTGAAGGCAGCACATCTGTGGCCCCTGTTTCACCTGCCACTGATGCTGCTGCCTGCTTAGGGGACAGAGTGTAAAGAGGAGAGACACTTCTCTCCTAACTCAGCAGTTCACAACGGTCCTGCTGTGAACAGGACAGACTTCTGTGCCCACTACTGCTCTGGAGCCAAAGGATTCTACAGCTAAAACCACAACCTGGCCTTCCTCTCCTTCAACTTCCCCCACAGTTACTACAACAGGTTCAACAGCACTGCTTTAACTCCACCCGCACAACTGGTGTGGAAGCTGACTTTTGATGCAGGCAGTTTCATTGATGAAATTGTCCTTGCCTTGGGGGAACTGGCTATAAATTTCATTCTCTGTAAATTCTGCAAATCTAAAGAACAAAATTAGCACACTGTAAACATACCCATGAAATTAACAAGAAGTGAAGATTATTCATGTAATTCACTTAAAGATGCCAGGATCTTTATATTTTCAAAACATGCATATGAGATATTAGGGACCATTGGACCATTATCCTTGGGAAAAAAAAAATCAGTTAAATCTTTCTGTTGAACAGGGACACTTAAAATATTTTGCATGAGTCCTTGTGGCCGTGTCCATTTAGGCCTTCTTTGCAGGAATACGTATTTTTCCTGACAGGCCAAATGTAACTTTGTGTTACTTACATTTTAACTCAAGATATAACTTTGTGAACAGAATTGAGGAGAGAGGGCCAAATGAGTATGAATCCTGTATCCTTAGAGCAATTTTTGTGCTTGATAAGTTATTTTTTTCTGCATTAGAAATAAGATGTCATAGGATTACATTCCAGATTTTGAAAAATGAAAGGAAAGGAAACTAACCCTAATGTATAAGATGTTATTGTTCATACTTGTAAAGTACCTTATTTTGTTGAGAAAATAAAGAATAGTGCCTTGAGAGATGGGCTGAAAAGTAAGTTGTAGCATAATACCTGTGATTTGTTTTTTCATATTAAGGAAAGTAAAGATTGGTCTGAGGATATACTGTTAATATGAGAAGTAGTAAATTTGCTTTTAGACATCCTACTAGTAAAATGTTAATTAAAATTTATCTACAGAGCTAAAAAAAAAAAAGTTTACTCATAGCTGTTAAAATGTATAGAGATAAAATTATTGTAATTATATTTTTCTTTGTACAAAAAAAATTCTAACATTATTATACCTCAAAATGATTTCTACCAAGCTTTCTGGAAAAGTTATTTCTTTCATGAGGCAAGAAGGAATTAAGTTGTTTTAGAATCACTTACTAACAGATCAAATGAGCCAATCATTTTTAGTTTTCAAGCAGCAGATATCACCTCTGTAATTTCAGAAAGTCTAGGGATTTTTGGTTGATTGAATCACTGTAGATTTCTGATGATGATTGTTCTGGATGAATAGAATGCACTTTCTCTTTCCTCCTGCTTCTCTACCTTTCTTTCTTCTTGGTTTCAATTCCTATAGTATAATAAAGGTTTATTTCTATAGTTTTATTATCAAACATTAGGGATTTTGT
>NW_003852473.1:4727265-4783164 GCF_000181295.1 Otolemur garnettii
TTTTTTTTTTTTTTTTTTTTTTTTTTAGTTTGTTTGTATTTTTGCAGCTTTATTGGGTTACTTCTCCCTTGCCCTCGATACTTTGGATTAGTTCAGAGGCTCTAAATAGTTTAAAATGGGCTTTTTGTTTCCTAAGTCATTCAATTTTTTTTTTTTTTATTTCAGGTCATGGGCTTTTAGTATTTTATAGTAGAAAAAGACAAATCGCTTTGGATCATTTCATAAACTGAAACACTAAGTTTAAATAATTGTAGTAGAGCCTCTTAAAAATGAAAATTTACTGTTTCAGTAACTGGAACAGTTAAAGTTTGTTTTACTTGGACATTTGTACATATAACTAATGTTTCCAAGTGCCTCGATTGTTTAAAATCTCTGGCTTTCACGGTTTTTGAGAATAGGTAAGTTTACATTCTCATATTTTTGTGTTTCCAGTAGTCGTAATAATCTAGGTACCTCTCAAAATTTATTATGGAGAATAGCTATTAGTTTTTAGTGAGTGCTGTAAAATTTATTTGAAAATATGTAGAATCTCTATCCCTCCCAAGGTGGCAGGTTTTAATTATGACAATGTGATTGTTATTTACATGGCTATGAATTCTTTGCCACAATTAATGTCAGCACATGTATAAAATTTTGTGAAAATGTTACATGCTTTGAATCTTTGATAATTTTCAGACTGCTTTACTAGCAAAAGCATAATAAAAAATCAGTTAGATTTTGCAACAGAACTCGCAGCCTTTGACATTCATTCCTCCCTTTTCCTGTAGCAAGTTAGTGTCTTGAGTCATTCATTATTTTTTTTTTAATCCAGAAGATATATAGAAACCTTTTGAAATTTTTCATCTGATTTATTTATGCAGATGTTCTTATGTTAGTACCTTACAAATGTTTTTTGCACAAGTAGACACTATCATATTTACAAATTTCTATTTTCGTTTATTAAAAACTATAAAACTCATCTATGTCATGTACTAAAATTATTTAAAATCAATGTTCATGTTTATAAAAAAATTAATAAATAAATTGAAAGTGTTGCCACTTAAACTATCCACGATTTTGGAAAATAGTAAAGAAATAGTGAAAGACAAAGGCATTTTAATATAGTTTTATACTACATAACACAGATTGAGTTAAAAAATAAGTGAATCTTTGTCCTTCATCCACATGTAACTATCTAGTATTTCCAGTAACTGAAATATTAGTATCTAGTCTCTGTTTAGTAAATGAGAATAACAAAATTCAACATATGCATTGGCAGGGTTTTAAAATGAATTTAATGTTTATAAAGTACTTTAATAAGAATATCAGCACATTAGTGCTGTAAAGAATTACTAATTAAACATTTTGATTATGAACTTTTATTAAAACATCCTTTAAAGCCAAAACCATCACTCTTTAGGTGAGCCTTATAATTAAAGAGTGGATCTTCCACTTATGAGTACTAGGGTCTATGGTGAAGGGGCAGAGCTTCACTTATATCCCATCATTCATCTTTTTCTCATGCTTTACACAGTCATTTAACTTTCTCCAACATTTGTTGTATAACTAAGAAACCCAATGAGCCAGAACAGATTTTAAGACCCTGCTGCCCCTTAAACTGAGACTCAATGTTTAACACTGTTTCCTTAAGGAAATAATCAACAGATTTGCAAAACAACAGAAGGAATCAAGTTTTACTGCTGGTCCCTGAATTACAATATTAAATTATGTGTTAAAAAGGTATTAGATGCACAGTCTTCTGGAATAACCATCATCGTTACATCGTATTGCTTTCCATTTGAATTAGCATATAAATGAACAAAGATGTCCAACCTCAGAACAGGGAGGAGATTTGCCATCTTGAGCATTCCGTTGCCTTGGAAGCAGATTGTGTAAAAAGCCCACTGGTGCGCTTGAATGGTGATATTTATTTGTTTGGGAATTTAGATTCTGGAGTTATTCTTAGGATATAAGGGACACAAAAAGCAATTACATGGTTTTTCCCAATAGATCCTTTGGAAACCTGTCCAGAAGATGCCAGTACTAAGTAAATAGAAAGGACAGGCGTTCCAGGTCCAGAGCATAAATGCACAGAAGTATGAAACATCGCATCCATTCAAGCTGCTTTAATTAGCTAAGTTTTCTGCCATTTATAGATATGTGAAGAGGAAAGGTGTGGTGGAACGTTCTGTAAACCATGGGAACCACTGTAAGTATTCAATAAAGGCAGCCATGCATCCTAATCTGATCAGAAACAGTGAGCACTGGAGGACGGAGATGTGTCAGGAGGTCTCCATGCAAGTTGGAACGAGAGACCAACAGTTGAGATGCAGAGGGAAGGTCCTTATTCTGCATGTTATAATTAGAATCCATAGCCCTTGGCCATGGATGAAATGTGGGGGGGGGGGGAAATGAGTAAGAAGATAAATTCAAGACAAACACCGAGATTCCCACTTTGACACTATAGTGAGCCGGTGCTGGCAACCAGGCAGGAGCTAAGGGGGAAGGCGGACGGCCTGGACATGTGCTCTTCTGACCTCTGTGGAGTCATCCAGACGCTAATACTCAGTGAATGTTCCTCACAGAGCCCTCTGCGCTCCACGTCCACACTTGTGCCAAGTCAGAGTGAATAGGGCGGTGTAAGAGCCTTTGATCCTTCATCATTTAAGGAGCTGAAAGAAATGAGTGCACACAAAGACATAGAAAGAATCGCTAGAGAAGTGGGGAGAGATTGGTGGGAAATTGGTAACTCAAGGGCGGAGGAAGGGATCTCAGAGGGGAGAAGGGATGTTACTGAGGAAGGCCAGCCCATCTAAATAAAGTGAAGGTGGAAGTAATCCACTGGCTTAATTAAGAAGTCATCAAAGAACTTCATCAAAATGTAATCAACAGTCAGAGGTAGGAGCTAATCTCAGTGGGCTAAACCACAAGAGACGCAGGAAGGGAGGACTGCAGTTTACACTTTTTTTTTTTTTTTTTGAGACAGAGCCTCAAGCTGTCCCCCTGGGTAGAGTGCCGTGGCATTACAGCTCACAGCAACCTCCAACTCCTGGGCTCAAACGAGTCTCCTGCCTCCGCCTCCCAAGTAGCTGGGACCACAGGCGCCCGCCACAATGCCCAACTCTTTTTTGGTTGCAGCCGTCATTGTTGTTTGGCAGGTCCAGGCTGGGGATTCCAACCCGCCACCTTAGGTGTACATGGCTGGCGCCTTAGCCGGTTGAGCTATAGGCGCTGAGCCAGTTTACACTTTATTAATCTGAGTATAAAAAGAAGAAAAAAGATATGGGATAGCTTTTTGAAAACTCATTTGTAATTAATGGACTTTTTCTTCTATTTGGATAGAGACCTCAAATGTGTTTTTTAAGCTGAGGGAAAGGGACAAAAAGGGAAGAAACAATAAAAATATAGAGATAGCAGGATAGGAAATATAAAGAAAGAAAATATATTGAAAAACTAAGAGATTATTAAAATGTTAATTTTTTTGTTACTGAAAAGTTTTCAAATTACTAAAAATGCAAAAAAAAGTAAAAAGAGTTAAAATTTTTAAAAGGTTTTAAAGGAGAAGATGTTCCCATCTTTCCCCCTTCCACCCGGAAGCAGTAACCACCCCCCTGGGCCCCACTGCCCCGGCGGCCTCCTCCGCACCTGCCCAGTTTGCTGTCGGTCCATTTACTTTCTACTTTGGTAACACCTTTCAAACATCCATGTGTGCACATAAACGTATTTTGTTTGCATAAAAATGAAACATTATACATATTCTTTTGTGATTTACACTGAAATCCCTGGCATCTTTCGTGGTGAGAGTACATTTGCATCACATTCTCATTAATGACCATCTTCTACTGGCTATTTAGATTTTCATTGACTATACCCATGATAATGAACATTTTTTTTATTTCCAATTTTTGTTATTGAAAGCTGTGTTTTAAAAAGGAAAATTTTCTCTATAGTATGAGTGCAAATATTGACATCTTTTGTTTTCTTTTTTTAATATGTACATCTTTTAAAGTAGGGAGTTCAGAAGGTAATTAAAGACTAGGCGGGCCTCTGGAAGTGCTAATTTTAAATAAAATATATATTAACTAAATTACATGTTAACTCATACTTTTTTTGACAGTGTACCATACTTTAAAAATATTTTATTGATATAAACCATGTATAGACAGTGTGAACAGCTTGATGAATTTTCTAAAATCAAGTATGTCTTATGTTAAGCATCTCAATCAAGAAACAGACTATTGTCAGAACCCTGAAAATATCTGTGTGCTCCTTTCCAGGCACTGTTGACTGAAAAGGTGACCAGAATCCTAATTTTTATCACTATAGATTATTTTGGCTATTTTTGAGCACCACATACAAACAAAGTCAGCCAACAGGACACAGTCTTTAGTGTCTCGGTCCTCCTCCAGCTGAGGAACTTGTCATATCCATCGTGTGGTTTTACAGCACCACAGTCCATCCACTCCCATCATTGTACAGCACTCCACTGGGCAAATATACCGCAACTTATTTCTTCACTCTTCTGTTGATGAGAATTTGGGTAATTTCTAGTTTGTGGCAAAATAGCATTTTGTTCATGCTCATCCATTCTACATATGATTGCGTTTCTCTTGATTACCCCAGAGTGACGTGGGATCTGTTGTGTTTTTACATCATTTTTACATTGTCGTACAAATTCTTTATACTGAGAATGTCTGTGAGGCAAAGCAGCGCACATCACTCAAGAACTCTGCCTAGGAGGCAGTGCAGAGCTTGGAGAGAAATAATGCCGTGGGCTGAGCTGGCCCTTCGGTCCACTCTGGTGTTTCACAATGTGGAGAGAGCTGAGCTCCACACCCTCACTCGGCTTCAGCTTCGTCACCTGCTGAAGAGAGATAATAAACACATTTCTGACTTAATATGTATAAAATAGTTGATGAACATTTAATGATAAATAAATGCTAGCTCTTAATTATTACAGGAATTTATACTAATGTAAGTCTAACGTGACCCAGTCAGCTTTCTTAACTGTCTAATTATTATTTGGTCTTTCCAAAGGCTGTCTTTCCTTAAATGCTAAGAAGAAACATGAAGGCCGGGGATTCGGAGGATGTGGGAAATACAAACCTCCACTACCTAAAACCACGCTGTCAAGAAAATTAGAGAACCCAGGGTATAGGAAGCAGCATCAAACCGGCAATCTTCCTTCAGACTCAGCAGTTTCCAGTGCAGGGAAAAATCACTCCATTTTCCCCACCCCACTGCTTTTCTCTTTCTGGTAAACTTGGTTCATTTTCCCCTTTTTATTTAGCATGGAAAACATCCAGGAACAATTTATCTTAAAGCAATACGGAAGTCACATCTAAGGCTATTCATGAATTCTTTCTGCATGGACTTTAAAAAAATCTAAATGAATATGTTTATTTTTTAGGGTATATTATTTTAATATAGAAAATCTATATATAAGCTTTCATTTTCCCCTTTATACCATTCTGGATTTCAAGGGAGAAGAGCATCTCTTGCCTGTGGGATTCTCCCCATTGAGTCCAGGTGCAAGGAAAACGCAGACTCTATTTGTGGACACATGAGGAGACGTGCACAGAACTGCAGCTCACAAGCTTCCCAACCGTCTCTTTCAGATTTTTGAGGCCTTTTCATGCTTCCATATAACCTGGCTCTCTGCTAACGTATAGGTTTTGGAGACTATTTCAGACTATTAATCTTCTGCCGTGCTTCTGCCCACATAGATTGATTCAAGACCACCCATTCCTTTTCTTTTAAGTGAAAATTTGCCTTTCATTAGTTTTGCATTTTTAAGACATAATTTCTATGCTACTTTTTAAAGTGGTCTCACTAGTGGCATGACATTTAGAGAGCTCATATAGAAGAAATCAAACTGTGTCTGCTGCTTTTATTTTTCATTGAATTGATCTGATATTTAAGCAATCAGCCAGATTCTGTAAGGCAACTGTGTTAGAGAATTCGCGTGAATAAGGTGATAATAGAATTATAAGTACTGTAATTTTCTAAATCTGCTTTTTTCTAATGAAAGTTTTTCTGGGGAAAGAAATCCATAATATGAAAGTAATTACTTAGAAAATAAAAAATATGGCTTAATTATTCCAAAGGCATTGAAAGTAAGCAAAAAAATCCAAATATAATATTTGCAACAATTATAGATGGTTAGTAAAATATTTTCATGCATAAAAAGTTAGTTAAAATCTTTTTTATTTTTTTTAATTGTGTTAAGACACTTATATTCTACACCTATGGTTCATCTTACAAGGGTACATGTGAATCTTTCTAAAATATTAATGCTGAAAAGGAAGAGACTCTTCTGTTCTTCCAATAGTAGTTGAATGGGCTGGACACAGTGGCTCACGCCTTTAATCCGAGCACTCTGAGAGGCCGAGACAGTGGACAGGTTGAGCTCAGGAGTTCAAAGCTAGCCCGAGTAAGGGTGACACCCTGTTTCTACAAAAACAGAAAAATTAGCAGGGGAATGTGGCAGGTTCCCAGCTACTGGGGAGACTGAGCAAGAGGATCTCTTGAACTCAAGACTTTGAGGTTGCTGTGAACTAGGACACGACACCAGGGTACTCGAGACTCATGTCTCAAAAAGCAAACAAACAAACCAAACAACACCAAAAACTCAATAATGGATGAATGTCAGTTCCAGCTGTATATAGTTTCCTAATACCTTTATATCTAATCACATTAAACTTTTGGACCCTAGATACAGTGTTTCCTGCTTTATACTTCAAATTGGAGTCTTCGTGCAAGTCACACTATTCTTATTCACTTTTCCAAGACCAAATCTCAGACACTAGTTTATCCTTCAGGAGCGTGAACCAGAAACGATGAAATAATGGCAGAAAACTTACTGTCAGACTGAATCAAGAGTCTGAATAAACAGAGCACAAGCACTTGTGTAATTTTCTACTCTCATATGTAAGTGGGACAGTGGAACATTTTGATGAATGGAGAAATGAATGAATGATAAAATTGTGGGAAAGATATTTTGTTAGCCTTTTCTTCCATAATAAACATTACCGAAATCTTTATTGTCTGAAAATTGATCATGGGAAATTTTAGCAAACGGAATGTTTATTAGAGAAGCAATGTGTATAAAAATGTTTACTTAACAAATTAGTTCTTTTTCTGAGAAAAATGCATATTCAAAAGTAAAAAAAAAATAATGTTGGACCCTTTCCAATCTTTTCCTGATACCTTGTACAAAAATTAATTCAAAATAGTTCAAAGACCCAAATTAAGAAATGAAACTATGAAACTCTGAAGGGGAAAGCTTCTTGACATTGATTTTGGCAATGCTGCCTTGGGCAGTGATTTCTTGTCAGAGGAATGCAGTGTCTGGGTAGTAAGAATTCAGGAGGGGAAAAAGGTCTGCAAAAGCCAGTGAGAAGGAACATCACATACATGTGAATGTTTTAAAAAATGAATGGAATAGAAAGAAAGAAAAAGATCATTATACAATGTTGTATAAATGATTCAAAATCAAATTGGGAAAGAAGTAAGTCAGGTTTTGTAAAAGTTATAAAGGAAAATAATTCAACAATTTTCAGATATATTTGGATTCAGTTGTTTTTCCTATTCACTTTAAACTTACATGCATTACTGAGAACAGCCCACATCCCAAGTCTCAAAGCTTCAGATGCTGGTGTGGATGGGACTGCAAACTAATACAACCTTTTCGGAAAGAAGTATAGAGAATCCTCAAAGAACTCAAATTAGACCTCCCTTTTGCTCTCAGAATCCCATTACTGGACAGAAGAAGAAAAACAATTTTATCATAAGGACATTTGCACTAAACTGTTTATCGCAGCTCAATTTGCAATCACCAAAATGTGGAAATAACCCAAATGTCCACCAACCCAGAAATGGATTAACAAGCTATGCTATATGTATACCATGGAATACTATTCAGCTGCTAAAAAATGGAGACTTTACATCTTTTGTATTAACCTGCATGGAGGTGGAACACATTCTTCCTGGTAAAGCATCACGAGAATAGAGAAGCAAGAATCCAATGCACTCAATTCTAACATGAAGCCAGTAGACGATCTAATACATACCTTAGTAAGAGAAAACTCAAATCAGTTCAAGGTGGTGGGCAGGGGAACAAGGGAGCGAGGAGGGGGGAGGCAGAAGGGGGCTAAGGGTTATGGCATATGGCATGCCTCTTGGGGGTGGTACACAATTCTAAGAAGGACTTTACCTAAGAAACGCAAGTAGTGTAGCCTAATTCTTAGTACCCTCAATGAACCCAATAAAACATATATACATATATATCTGATGAATATTAAAATTAAAAAAGGCAAAATACCACAGGTGACCTGTAAAGAAAAAATCAGAACTGCCATTTTGTAAATTATCCCATTTTTAGTTTTGGTGTAGAAATGTCAACCTCTTTGAAAAAGTACAGTATTATAATCCTATCATCCAGAAACAAGTTCATTATCATTTTGTGTGCGTAATCTCACTTTGAGTGTCCTCTGTATGATTTACAAAATTGGCATCTTGTATCTAATTTTACACCTTGCTTTTCTCAATTTAAAGTGTGTGAATCTTCGCCCCCAAAGAAAACAAACAAATAAAAAAAGTTATATGTATTGCTTATTTTCCTTTTCAATTTATTTTTAATTATGTAAAGTTGTAATGTTATTCTAAAGTCAAAATTATAGAGCACATTAAATTCATAGAAGTCTCTCTCCCGTTCTTTCCCCCTCCTCATCTAGACATAATTTATTTGCTGAACATTGTTGTACCATCATTTGTCTTGGGAAACATTAGCAGGTTGGCCCGATGAACAAATACCAAACGTGCATGTGTATAAACACTTATACACATATTCCCCTTGCAGACAAAAAGTGTTTCTATACAAACATACTACAAATGTTGCTCTGCATTTTGTTTTTCTTCCCACTTAAAAAAGTACCCTAGAGATTATTCCACGGCTATGTGTAAAGATTGCCATCAATCCTTTATACGGATTAATAATAATCAACTCACAGATATACCATATTTTAATTTATCAGTTCACATAGATGAAATTTGGGTTGTTTTCAAACCTAAATTTAATTATTTAGCCTTTAGTTTTTTTTATTATTAAAGCCACAATTAATATTTTGTGTGTGGTCATTATGTATTTTTGCTAGTGACTTAGAGATAGATCGTGACAAGTAAAATGAAGTGTATGCAAACAAGTTTGTGAACTCTTCCTATAAAAAGTGCTGCGTCTCTCCTGCTGAATATCACTGCAGTCACCAGATGGCCCAGGGAGGACTTCACAGGTGACTGTGGTGATATTCAGCAATGAGTTAGTGGCACTTTTCTAGGATGAGTTCTGGAACCTGTCAGACCTTGTATGCCGCTGTGGTAAGTAGCCCAGCTCAACTGCATGAGGACTGTACGATTTGCTATCACTGATGGTCGCTGCAGTTGATTTCAGATGTATGTGTGGCATGTTTTCTAAATTATGAGCTTTGTTTTTTGGGTTATTTTGACCCTCTAGCTCATCTCTTCTTCTAGCAAGGATTTTATTAGTTTCCTCAACCACAGGCCGTTAATTGACTGCAACCCATCTTCAAAGTTCCAGGTATAAAGGAGTCTAGGGTTTGACCCAAGTTCCTTCCACAGGGCACACTATACAGAATTCTAGTTCAGTTCAGGTGCAGGCGTTCGCACAAGTGACAAACACACCGTCCCAGTTGGCTCATCCCTTAGTACTTGTTTCATTTACAACCTCATGTTTTCGGGGGTAGGAGCCATTTCCTTTACTTTGTAGAAAGCATCAAGTATTAAAATGTGTATTTCCTGTGATTTATCCGTGATCTAGATGTAATGTCTCTAGGATCTTTGGGGATCTTTGCCTGCCATGGTACCAGCAATAGAAATTATATTTTTTACCTGTGCTTTTTCTGACTATTCCTTTCTTGGAGAATTTAAACTCTTTCTCATTCTCAGTGCTGTGATTTTCCTTTTCCCTGATTAATCCTGACAGAATATTTGTTTATGTGTTTTATATTGGCCATTTCAAAGCTCTTAGGTGTATTGATTGATTCTGTCCATGCTAATTCATCAGTCTCCTGGATTTGTCTATTAATTCTCTCCTTTATAATCCAGACATATTTTCTATAACATCATTTGTTTATTATAACTATAAACACTTTTCAGTCAAGTACTCATTTCTTTCATACTTAATAAGTAAACCATTTAGAAGTGACTCTTCTGATTAACGATTTAGCTACATTTGAAACATTTTTATATGTAATACTTTTATTGAATTTAATATCCTTAAATAGGTTACTACTTACAGGAATTTTAAAAATAAATTTTTATGTGTATGAGTTGCAATATTTCATATTCTTGTCCTATTAATTTTTAGTTTTATTACATTTTTCCCAAAATATGTGTCTTTTGAGGTTGATTATTCATCTATATTGAGTCTTTAGATATGTGAGTATAATTTGGTAATGATCCAGGGGTAATAAAAGGAATTATTCTCTGTTCTCTCTCATCATGTAACTTAAAATTCACTGTGAATATATTAAACCAACTTTGTCTCTCTATCCATGTCCCTTCCTGCTTTCTGGGGCCGTTGGTCCTTGACCTGCATGACTAGATGATTAATTAAGGTAAGTGCCTGTTACCAGGCCTCTGATCCAGCCAGTAGTGAAGGAAGGGACAGGCTCTGTAGCTCTCAGGAGGGGGACTTTCTGTTTAATCTTTTCTACAGAAGCCACTGTGCCAGCACAGAGCTTTTGTTATATAATCAAAATAGTTTTTCTCACTGGCCGGGCTTCCATACACATTGTGGTAAGGAGCCATTGTCAGCTTAGCATGAAGGCAAAGCCTTTGAGGCAAGTTCTTTGCACCAGGGATGATTTCTGTTAGAGATGGTCAGGAAAGGCTCGTGTTTACTCAAGGTGGTGTGCTGTTCCAGGGAAAGTGGGCAGTATTATTCCTTTCCCATACCGTACCAAAAAGGAAATCCAGGGAAAGTGGACTGTATTTTTCCTTTCCCATACCGTACCAAAAAGGAAATCCAGGGAAAGTGGACTGTATTTTTCCTTTTGCCATACTGTACCAAGAAGGAAATCTTAGATGTAGAACACCTGGGCCAAATTCTGCTCTGTTTACATCTTGTGGGTAAAGAGCCGTCTTCTCAGCAGTGACAGTTGTGAACAGAAGCTTTTGTTTCTTTAAGTTTGACACTATTTTCACTGCATTTGGAAGAAATTCTCAAGGCCTTTCTTTTGTGAACATGTTTTCATATATGTGATGTATGTTCGTATGTGTTCTCCTCTACTACAGTAGCACTTTGATCATTTCAGTCGATTCCAGAAGCATTCAATGTCATTTCTCAAGGTGCTATTTTTCTAAGAATCTCTTAGTTGAGTTTATTTTTTAGAATCTTTGAACAACAACCTTTTTATTGCAAAACTAGTTTGTATTTTAAAATCTTCCCATATCCAAATAACTAAAAATTGGATTTAAAACCTAGAAGAATGATTTGTTTAACTTTCTAAAGTTTACGGTAGCAAGGATAAGGCTATTGGGCCGGGAGGTATGGACAATAGAAATAATGAGATCTGCCTAATGAATGATTTACAGTGGGAGGATAAGGAAATCTGCCCCTAGCTTATCTTTAATTACCCATACCCATGGAAGCGAGTTGGGCATGTTCAAATTAATCCCAGTGTCAAATCCTCAGGACCCCACAGCTACTGTAGTTTTTATTACTCTCATTGTCAGGTTGTTTAGTCTTTTGCTAATTGGCCTTCTTAATAGAAGCTCTTAGTCAAGCAGCAGTCATTTTAAAAATCAATATTTTCCACTAAATTTCTATTTCATACTCTCTGAGAGCAATTACTGATGTGAGGCAGGGCTGTAACGAGTGATTTCTCTTTTTCAGAGATCAGGTGAAGCAGCAAGGTGTTTAGGATGCAGAGTGATAGGAAAAGATGCACAGAACATCTGATCTTCCTAATCACCAAGCTGAAATTTGCACATAGGAGCTACCAGAAAGCAACTCCTTATTTTAAACCAAAGTGATTACAGACAGATAACTGTGACTTAGCTCAGTGTGCAGACTATAGACTATAAGATACGCTGTAACAATTGGTTGCTTGACTGAATCCAGCACCCAGGGTGGCAGCACATTGTTCTCCTTGTGTGATTTTCTCTATAACGTCACTAATCTTTCCCTCCACATCAGCATTTGATGCAGTGACAAGAAAGAAACTCAACTTGCTCTATAACAAATGTGGGTCTGGTGTTTTGACTGGAGGGGACTGAAAATTGCTCTACTTTAAATGTTCTATGGTCTTTGTATACTGTGAAATTTAGCCATAAAGAAAGATGGAGACTTCACATCTGTGTTTACCTGGATGGGTTTGGAGAACATCCTCCCAAGTAAAGCATCACAAAAATGGAAAAACAAGCATCCAATGTAGTCAATACTAATATGAAACTAGATGAACTGTTACACTCCCACACAGGAAAAAAAACAACACACACAAGTTCAAGTAGAAGGGAAGGCGGGGGAGAGAGGAGCTGGTGTGCTCTCACCTAACGGGTGCCATGGTGGAGATGGGGCGCCCCTCCTGGGGGAAGGGCTCAACTACAACTTGGATGGCTACATAACCAATGGAAACAATGTAAGCTAATCATTTGTACACATATATTAATCTGAAATTAAAAAAAAATAAATGTTCATTAAACATTTTCTAGGTTTGTTTATTTAAAATTATTCACATATAAAATTATTCACATACTTTTACATACAAAACTGATTCTTTCTTTTCCTTTTCAAGAGGAAAAATCCTTATTTTAACATTATAGTCATTTAAATGGAAGGTGTATGATACTGGGAAGGCTAAAAAAGCCAGTGAGGTTTCAGGCCCCCAAACAGCCTGGCCTCCCCATGCTCTGAGCGAAGCCAACACAGCATGCCTAGCAAAGGAGAATGCTTCCTCCTGGAGGCCCACCCCCTTCGGGGTGTAAACCCACAGGAATTCACCCAATCTTACCTACACTTAATTTCTTTACATGTAGATTAGAAGATTGATGAGATCTTCCCACTAGGTCTATTGTTAGAAGAGTATTGGTGAGATTGACAGACAAATAATAACTATCAGAAATGCTTTTCATGAATAATGGCACAGGCCTTTCAATGAATCTTAACCTGAGAATTGATTTGGCTGCAAATACGTGCTCTTAGAAAGACACAGACAAACACTCAAAACCACCAATTTTGTTTTTACTTCAGATGAATTCCAAACGTTACTAGTCATCAAACATGAGATATTTGCTGGACATTCTATTAGAGAATCATGCTCTTTACTAAATCACCTAAGTCGAAAGACATGTAAGAAGGATACACTTGACATAGGAAGATGAGATCATTGTTGCAAAATACAACAGTCAGAGAAAACATGTAGGTGATGAAGGGACCAGTGAGCAAAGAAGGATTGGAGATTCTGGGCCATGGCTGACGACGGGTCAAGGCTTTGGACAGAACATGCCATTTGGATAACAGCAGCACCTGGCAATGGGTACAGTGCTCTCCCCTCAGATGCTTGACATCAGTGTGATGGTAACAGAACTGACTGCAATTAAAGTTGACTTTTAAAAGTTCAGAGAGATTTCTCATTTTGGGAATATTTCATTTACTTGTCTGTACTCCTTGTTTTAAACCCTTCACCATTACTACCATAGACTCTCTTTAACTCTCTAATTTGGCTGTTAGAAGAATATATGAAATAGTATTTTGACAAGCTTTCCCAAGGATACACCATACTAAAATAAATATATTTAGAGAAACTTGGATAAATATAAATACTATGGGAATAAGATAAGATAGTGAATATATTGTGAAAAAAATCAATAAGAAACATTTTTTCAAGTCCCTATGTCAAATAGGCTTATGAATTTTTTCTGAAAAAAAATACACTGTAAAAATGCATTAAAATGTTACTTACTTTCTTGAATTTTTCCTCAGGAATGTCATAGGTGAGACCATAAATACCCAGTGTATTCCTTGAAATAACATGGTCCGTGCTAGCATTTCTGAACCATGTATCTTCGTAATTTTGACACTGAGGTGAGGGTGTAGGTAATAAATTATATGCTCTCAATTTAAAATGTTATGTTATCCATTTATTTCTTTTTCCTTGCCTCCCCAGAGATGTGTCAAGTAGATAATAGAAAAGCTGCTAAAAATCTGGGTCATACATGTTTGTTTCTCTTCTGAACCGCTTGACAGGATGACAGATGGATTTATAACAAGTGCCTTGCTCTTGTATTTTCACAGTCTAATGTAGGCAGGAATACGATGATATCTTCCCATCACTGTGTGGATAAATACACTGGCTCCAGCCTCGTTCAATGGAACTCTGCAGAAGAATTCTCCCCAAGTACATCAGCTGAAGTGCAGGCCCGCTATTTTTATCACATCAGTTATAGTAGTCAGCAGGAAGAAACACTAAATTTTCTATGAAAATGTTACAGCTTTTTGGCGCACAGTAGTCCCATATCGTCTGAATGTTATACCAGTAAATAAATACATTTATGTAGAGTTGCAAGAGCTTTTTCTTTTATGGCTTTTGACATGTGATTGCATAAACTGTTGGGAGCTTAAAAATCTGGCATAATTCTCAAAAACAAAACTCTAAGAATACAAAGTAATCTGTTCCACATGCAAGTTTTATTAATTATTTAATGATGTAGCAAATAAATCAGATAACTTCTTCAGTTAAAAAAAAAAATTATCAAGATCCCAAGTATGCGGTAAGTGCTAGGAATCTAATGTAGGAAGTGGTTTCATAAAATCCAAATGTCTTAAGTTTAAACAAATGCTAGTTTTTTTTTTTTAATCAATTAAAATTGACTTAAATAATTAGTTTGTAAGTCCTTGGAATTAGACATTCAGTCACTTTGCAGACATAGATATAAATATAAAGACACACATATGTGCTGGCCACCGTGGCTCACTCCTGTAATCCCAGCACTCTGGGAGGCCCAGGTGGGTGGATCACCTGAGCTCAGGAGTTCAAGACCAGCCTGAGAGAGTGTCAGATCCTGTTTCTACTAAAAATAGTAAAACCATCTGGGCATTGTGGTAGACATCTGTAGTGCCAGCTACTCAAGAGGCTGAGGCAAGAGGATCCCTTGAGCCCAAGACTTTGAAGTTCCTATGAGCTATGACGCTAGGACACTCTACCCAGGGTCACAGAGTCAGAATCTGTCCCAATCCCTGAGAAAGACACGAATATGTTTTAAATCACACGCATATTTATAACATAGCATTTATCTCTTACAAAAATGGAAAGTAAAAACAAAATAAAGTACACCAAATGAACACTGTACCCCTTCATGTATTTTTAAAGCATAATTAAACCAAAAAGTAGTTACTCTTTCTGTCAAGTTACAACCTTAAAATTGACATTCTAACTTACTCAGAAGGAGAAATATCTAACAAAATGTGTAAAAACATGCTGAAGAAATTTAAAACGAAGTTGGAATCTATTAAAAATTAATAAGATGAGGAAAAAATTAATACAGGTTGCATCAATTTACTGAAAAAAGAACGGCTACTCTACCAAGAATGGAGTTTTTTGCCACTTGCCGGTACTCATGTCTGGACAACAATATGCAGACCCACATCCAGAATAACACAGAAGAAACTCCATATGCTTTGACAGATAGATCGATTGTATTCTCCTCTTTATGGAAACTCACCCCACTTTTACATAAAATATTTGAAGAAAACAAAAGACTCATGGCAATAAACATTGCACAAAACAAATCAGAACAGGGATATTTAAAGCCCTTATGACTGCAGGAAAAGCAAATTCTAAATTAAGAACTTGTCTTTGTCACTATTCATTCACAAAACACCCAGAAAAATCAACCAATTTATTGCAAAATACCAAACAACCTGACATGCATTCGTCTATGCTGTTGTTGGTTTTTGTTGTTATTTTCTTAAATGAATGGACTCTTTTTGGTCTGACCTGATTTATTCTTTTGCTGTTGTGTGGAAACATTCTTAATGTTGGCTGTGGGCACTGAAAGGCATAACAAACAACAAAACTGAGAAGAAAAATAACTGCAGCACAGATTTTAAGAAACATGTTTTCCTGCTCACTGATCTCCTTTTATCTTCTGCCCATATGTTTCTGTGCTGCCGTTTTATCTCCCCACACTTACGGAACGCTTTGGCAGGGGGAATGAATTCTGAAGAGACAGACTCGGCCCAATTCCAGGAAGTCTGGGGGAAGTTCAGATAGCAAACATGGAGGCTGCCTGGTGTGTGTGGCAGGGATCGAACCCCCACGTGTCAGCTGATGCTGGCTTTTTGTTTGTTTGAGATGTGTGATTTTTTTTACTGTGGGTTTGTAATGCTCAGTGATTCAGTTGTGTTTGGACGAGTTGACAGACTATAAACCAAGAACTCTGTTCTTTACTGTTCACTGTATTTGGCTGTGTGAAATAGTCCTTGTGTGTGAGTCATCTAGCAAAGGCACATGCTACAAGGGACATGTTGCGTGGGACAGAAGAAAAGCAGCCACGGAGGTAGAAACATGTGACAGTGACAGTGACAGTGACATTGCACATTCACCCCTGCTGGCCCCAGGAAAGGATCTTGCTGAGTGATCTCAACATAATGCCGGATAGAAATCCTTCATGTGTGTTAGGGTGTCAGTAACTTGCACTTGGTATCTCTGAGGTCAGAATGCCGATATTTGTATTTATACATTTCTTAAACAGTCCTGAGCAATGAAGAACTATCCTTTCTTTCTGTCTCGCCATCCTGGCTAACTCAGTTTTCTTCACTTCTCCTTTCACTCTTGATCAGCCTAGAATTATTTTGGAAAAAATGATGGGAAAAGGTGGCACCCGTGGCTCAAAGGAGTGGGATGCCAGCCCCATATACCAGAGGTGGCAGGTTCAAACCTGGCCCAGACCAAAAACTGAAAACAAACAAACAAACAAACAAACAAAAAAAAAAATGATGGGAGACTAAGAGTTGGAAGAACTGGTGCTTATTTCAACAAACATTTATGAAGTAGGTATTAGGTGCCGGTTCTAAGCCCTTCCACTCACCCGTTCACACGAACCACACTGGCAATATAAAAGCAGTAGCTCATTTTATTATTATCCTCATACTTCACTAATTATACAGCACTGTGGTCTTCTATATAAAGTCAAATTGTATTTTGTGAAGCTACAAAGTTACACTTATTAATAATAAGCTAGATTGTCCCTTATATTTTTGCTCCATATGTAGGAAACTAATCAGTCTTCTGATTTCCTTCTATTTGAGAGTTGCAAGTATATAAAACAATTTATTTTATGAATACAAATGTTGGGGATTTACAAGAAGGAAATATTTGTTTTATTTAAACACTTTCATTAATTTTGCATGACCTTTTTTACCTTTTCCAATTTTGTCTCTTTAGCAGTTCCTTTGTTGTAATATACGCTGCTTCTCACTCAGGACAATTCCTAAACATGGTTGATTATTTCCCTTCATGGAGTGTAGGAAATATTTTCCACTTAAAGAAAGTACCACATTTTGTTTACAATGACTACAGATCTATTTTTCAAAATTACCAAAATTAAAAAATGATACACTATTTCATGGTAAATTAATAAAATGTGAAAAACCCTATAAATAATGAGTACTGCCTTCCTGGGAACTCATGGGACACATTGCTTGGATAGCTTATTATTTGTTTGTTTTTCTTTGAGAATTGATATGCTTTTATATTATAGACATTTTATGTCTTACAACAGATCATACTTCTTTATTTTCCTGGCCTTTAGGAAGCTCAGAAATTATTCTAACACAAATTTTTAGTTATTTCACACCTTATATTTCTTTGAGCTAATTGTCCCAGAAAATTTATCTTACAATAGATATTGTGCAATCCTCCACTTATCATCATTTGTTTTAATTTCAATATATTACTTTTGATGTTATTCTGTTGCTTGTATAAATGATAAATCTAGAATTTAATAAAAATTGACAAACTGGAAAATAATAAAATAAAAGTATTTATTCTAGCTTACATTTTATAAGCTAGATATTTAATATAAATTAGGAAATTCTTGGTTTCTAAAGATGCAATTAGTAAGTTCTCTAGTTCTCTTAAGAATTTTGGGCTCGGTGCCTGTGGCTCAAGTGGCTAAGGCGCCAGCCACATACACCTACGGTGGCGGGTTCGAATCCCCAGCCTGGGCCCACCAAACAACAATGATGGCTGCAACCAAAAAATGGCGACGCGTCGTTGTGGCAGGTGCCTGTAGTCCCAGCTACTTGGGAGGCTGAGGCAGGAGACTCGCTTGAGCCCAGGAGTTGGAGGTTGCTGTGAGCATGATGCCATGGCACTCTACCCAGGGGGATAGCTTGAGGCTCCGTCTCAAAAAAAAAAAAAAAAAAAAAAAAAGAATTTTGGAGACCAGAGCAATTGGAGAGTTTAACCTACTGCAGAATTAGGGGCAGTGCAGTCTACACAGGTCACCATCAGTTGTGACACCAAGTACAGAGTTTGGGGAATGCCCCAAACCACCCTCAGGATACATAATTAAAAATACTCGTAGAAATCACTGAAAGCTCTTATACTTATGGTTACCATTTACTACAGAGAAAGGATACCAATTAAAATCAGCCAAGGGAAGAAGAGTGTGCAGGGCAGACCAGGAGGGCTCCCAGCATGCAGTTGTGTGCAGTCGGCGTCATCACCCACCCGCACTGATGTCTGACAACATGACAGTTTTGTCACCAAGAGAAGCTAAACCAAGCCTCAGCATTTAGAGTTCTTTTTGCATCTCAATCATGCATGCAAAATCGATTGCCCACAAAGCTGCTCTCAGTCTCTAGTCCCTATGTGGTTAACTGATATCAAATGACCACAATCTCTACCTTAAATCTTATCATTAATCTTATCCTGGCATGGCCAGTTCACACCTTAAATTATGCTGTTAGACTAGCTGGTGATCCAAGGCCACCAGGAAAGTAACAACACTCTTGCAAGGCATGACATTCCAAGGGCTTAGCAATGACATCTCAGAGTCGGGTGAATGCCAGACCTCTTTCGGGACAGGATTAAATTCTTTAGCACACAGAAAAAGAGACAAGAACTACTTTCAGTAAAATCAGTTGAAAAATGGAAACTTCAGTATCCAATCGAGATGGAGTAACAGGCACCAACATACTCTCTTGCTTGGAACACGACGATGCTGACAATATATGAAATGATGATGGTCTTTAGGGTGAATATGCTCTTTAGGCAACAAAGAGCAGTGATCCCACAGGGAGGGAAAGACAGATGTGGTTAGCCCTGTGATCAGTGCATGATGGTGCTGGGAGAGTTTCTAGCCTGTAGCACACTGAACAAAATCACAGACATAATCTGACATTCTCTTTCTGGAGAACCGACAGAGCTGAGACCCTGGAGACATCAAAGTAGTGTTCTCAAGAGAGAGTACAGGTGTACCTTGGAAACATCAGCAACAAAACAAACGTCACAATGAAATGAGCCACACAGATGTTTTCACTTAGTAGTGCATATAGTAGTCCTACTTCCACTATAATGTAGTCTAATAAGTTTGAAATCACATTAAATCAAAACAAATGTACACAACTTAACTTAAAGATATTTTATTGTTAAAAAGTCTAATGATGGGCAGCACCTGTGTCTCAGTGAGTAGGGTGCTGGCCCCATATACCGAGGGTGGAGCATTTGAATCCAGCCCCAGCCAAACTGCAACAAAAAGTAGCTGGGCATTGTGGCAGATGCCTGTAGGCCCAGTTACTTGGGAGGCTGAGGCAAGAGAATCGCCTAAGCCCAAAAACTGGAGGTTGCTGTGAGCTGTGATGCCACAACACTCTACCAAGGGTGATAAAGTGAGACTGTCTCTAAAAAATAAATAAATAAAAAGGCTAACGACCATGTAAGCTTTCACGAGTCATAATCTATGCTTTGGTAGGGGTCTTGCTTCCATGCTCATGCTGCTTACTGATGAGGACAGTGGTGGGTAAAGGTGGGGGTGTCTGTAGTAATTTTTTCAGAAAAAACAATGAAGTTTGCTTTAATTGGCTCTCTTTTTCACAAAAGGTTTCTCTGTAGCATACAATGCTATTTGATATATTTTTCCACAGAGAAAAATAACAGAGAGATTCTTAGTAGAACTACAGTCATTCCTCTTAAACCCTGCCACTGATCTACCAGCTAAATTTATATATTTATATAATATTCTTAACCCTTTCTGGTCATTTCAACAATCACAGCATCTTCACCAGAAGTACATTAATCTCAAGAAACCAGTTCATCTGCTCATCCATAATAAGTAACTCCTCATTAGTTCAAGTTTCATCATGAAATTTTGGCAATTCAGTCCCATCTTCAAGCCCCACTTCTGATTCTAGTCCTAGCTCTTTCCACTACTTCTGCAGTAACTTCCTTCACTTGAGTCTTGAGCCTCTTAAAGTCAACCATGAGAGGTGGCATCAGCTTCTTCCAATTTCTTGTTAACGCTGCCATTGTTGCCTCCTCCCATGACTCATGAATGTTCTTAATGGCAACTAGAATGTTGAAAACTTTCCAAAAGATTTTCAGTTTACATTGCTCAAATCCATGTGATGAGTCATTATCTTTGGCACCCATAGCCTTACAACAAGAACTTCTCAAGTAGTAAATCATTCCTTGACCCACAGGCTCCAGACTGAATGCTGTGTTAGCGGGCATGGAAATGGCATGAATCTCCTCACACACCTCAGTCAGAGCTCTCAGGGCTTGGTGCATTGTCGATGAGCAGTAGTATTTTAAAAGTGATCTTTTATTACTCATTACTTGTGTAGATCTCAAGAATGGTCTTCACATATTCAGTCAACCATGCTGTACAGACATGTGTTGTTACCTAGGCTTTACTGCTGCTCCATTTATACAGAACAGAATAGATTTGCCATCCTTCTTAATGGCCCTGGGAATTTTGGAGTAGTCAGTGAACACTAGCTTCATCTAAAAACTAACAGTGGCATTGCCCTCTAATGAGAGAGTCAGACTGCCTTTGAAGCTTTGACTCCAGGTCTTGACATCTCCTTTCCTCTGATGAAAATCCTATTTGGCATCTTTGTCCAGTGGGAGGTTATTTGTGCACATTAACAATCTTGTTTAGTGTAACTGCCTTCACCAAGGGTCTTACTTTTGACTTTTTAAAATAGATATGTTAATTATCTTTATTTATTCATTTCACAATGTATGCCTATATGAACACATTATATTATATGCTATAAGTCTATACAATTTTAATTTGTCGATTATACCAATATGAATCTGGGGAAAAAATAGAAAAGTTCTAGAAGTTAGTCTTTTTCAGTTTTTCCTTCTCTTTTTTTACTTTTTCATTTTCATTTATTCATTTAATAATTATTTTTTATTATATCATAACTTTGTACATTGATGCATTTATGAGGTTCAGGGTACTGTTTCAATGTACAACATGAAATGCTTACATTGAACTAAGTAACAAATCCATCACAATTATATTCATTTCTTAATACTTTTGAAATGTACCATTGCATCATGCACATTAGGTGAAGTCCCCCCAACTACGCTCCCTCCTCCCATATCCCCCCTCCTCTCCCCTTTATCTGCTCTTCCCTTCTACTTTCTGGACTATAGTTATGCTTTGCCATTCATAAGACTGTGTAGGTGGTTATATATTGATTTCATAGTAGTATTGGGTACATTGGATACCTTTTTTTCCATTCTTGAGATACTTTACTAAAAAGAAAATGTTCCAGGTCCATCCAGGTAAACATAAAAGATGTGTAGTCTCCATCTTTTTTATGGCTGCATACATAGTATTCCATGGTATACATATACCACAATTTGTTAATCCATTCGTGCATTGATGGGCACTTGGGCTGTTTCCATGTCTTGGCTACTATGAATTGGGCTGCAATAGACATTCTGGTACAAATGTCTTTGTTACTAGAAGAGTGAGCAGGGAAAACACTTGAAGAAATTGGCCTGGGAGAATATTTTATGAGGGGGACCCCTAGCAATTGAAGCAACACCAAAAATACATTACTGGGATCTGATCAAACTAAAAAGCTTTTGCATAGCCAAGAGCACAGTAAGTAAAGCAAACAGACAACCTTCAGAATGGGAGACTTTTGCAGGTTATGCTTCCGACAATGGTCTGATAACTAGAATCTACAGAGAACTCAACCTAATCAATAAGAAAAGAATAAATAACCCCATTTCTATGTGGACAAGAGACTTAAACAGAAACTTCTCTGATAAAGACATGTACATGGCCTACAAACGCATAAAAAAATGCTCATCATCCTTAATCATCAGAGAAATGCAAATCAAAAACACTTTGAGATATCATCTAACTCCAGTAAGATTCACCCACATCACAAAATACCAAACTACAGATGTTGGCATGGTTGTGGAGAGAAGGGAACACTTCTACACTTGAATGCAAGCTAATATGAGCTTTTTGGAAAGAAGTTTGGAGACCACTCAAGGAACTAAAAGTAGACATACCGTTGGACCCTGCTATTCCTCTACTAGGTCTGTACCCAGATGATTACTTAGGACTTTTGATAACTAGCTGCAGCCTCACATGAGCACTTACTGCTTCACCTCTCACTCATTTTCAGAGGTGCCTTCTCTCCTTAAATTTCCCAAAACAATTTCTTCAGGATTCAGACTTTCCTTCTGCAGCTTCCTCCCCTCCCTCAGGTTAGTCTTTGGCTTAAGGGAATGTTGTGGCACATTTGATCTATCCACATCAAGAAAACACTGTACATCAGCAGTGAGGCTGTTTTGCTTACTTATCATTAATGTGTTCACTATAGTAGCAATTTTCTTTATTATTTTTATGATTATTTTTTGAGACAAAGTCTCACTTTGTCACTGTTGGAAGAGTTCTGTGGCATCATAACTCACAGCAACCACAAAGTCTTAGCTAAAGTAATTCTCTTGCCTAAGTCTCCCATGTAACCGGGACTACAGGTGCTGGCCACAACACCCAGCTATTTTTAAAGACAAGGTCTCTCTCTGGCTCAGGATGGTTGTGAACCTGAGAGCTCAGGCAATCCAACCACCTTGGCCTCCCAGAGAGCTAGGATTACAGGCATGAACCACTGCACCTGACATTATTATTGTTGTTGTTATTGTTGTTATTTCAGATTCATTGAGGGTACAAAGAATTAGGTTACACTAATTGTATTTGTTAGATAAAGTCCCTCTTGTAATTGTGTCCCAACCCCAAGAGGTACCCTGTGAACCCCAAACTCCACCTTCCTCCCTACTCATTCCCCTACCCTCCTCCCCTTATTACCTCATCTACTGCGTTCATATTAGAACTGAGTATATTGGATTCTTGCTTCTCCATTCCTATGATTCTTTACTAGGAAGAATGTGTTCCACCTCTATCAGGTTAATACAAAAGATTAAAGTCCCCACTGTTTTGGGGGGGCTGAATAGTATTCCATGGTGTGTGTGTGTGTACATGTATGTGTGTGTGTGTGTGTGTATATATATATATATGTACATGATATACATGATATATATATCATGGCTTGATAATCCATTCCTGGGTTGGTGGGTATATTTAGGCTGTTTCCACATTTTTGAAATTGTAAATCAAGCTGTGGTAAATAGTCTAGTGCAAATGTCCATATAATAAAAGGATTTCTTTTTTCTGGATAGATGCCTAGTAATGAGATTGTAGGATCAAATGGGAGGTTTAATTTGAGTTCTTTGAGGATTCTCCAAAGTTCCTTCCAAAAAGGTTGTATTAGTTTGCAGTCCCACCAGCAGTGTAAAAGTGTTCACTTCTTTCCACTTACATGCCAGAATCTGCAGTTTTGAGACTTTGTGATGTGGGCCATTCTCATTGAGGTTAGGTGCTATCTCAGGGTAGTTTTGTTCACATTCCTCTGATGATTAGGGATGATGAGCATTTTTTCATATGTTTGTTATCCACTTGTCTATCTTCTTTAGAGAAGGTTCTATTCATATCTCTTACCCAGTGGCATATGGTACCATTGGGTCTGTTCTTGTTGATTAATTTGAGTTCTCTATAGATCCTAGTTATCAAGTATTTGTCTGATTCATAATATACAAATATCTTTTCCTATTCTGAAGGTTATCTGCTTGGTTTGGTTGTTGTTTCCTTAGCTGTACAGAAGCATTTCAGTTTAATTAAGTCTCATTTGTTTATTTTTATTGTTGCTGCAATTGCCACAGATGTTATCTTCATAAAATCTTACCCCAGGCTGATATTTTCAAGGGTTTTCTTCTCACTTTCTTTAAGAATTTTTATGGTTTTGTGTCTTTTATCCATCTTTTTTAGGAGCTGAGTAATATTCCTATGTGTGTGTGTGTGTGTGTGTGTGTATCATAGCTTGCTAATCTTTTATCCAGCTTGAATCAATTTTTGTAAGTGGTGAGAGGTGTAGGTCCAGTTTCAGTCTTTTACATGTAGTTATCCAGTTCTCCCAGCATCATTTATTAAATAGGGATCTTTTTTCCCCCGTGTACATTCTTGTTTGGTTTATGAAAGATCAGGTGGCTGGAAGAGGTGAGTTTCATCTCATGGTTTTCTAATCTGCCCCCAATCTCAATGTCTTTATTTTTGTGTCAATATTATGCTCTTTCATTATGGTCTTGTAATATACTCAACAGTCTGATAGGGTGATACCCCTGGTTTTGTTTTTACTACTAATAATTGCCTTGGCTATGCAGGGTTTCTTCTGGTTCGATCCAAAATAGAGAATTATTTCTTCCAAGTCTTGAAAGTATGATGATGGTATTTTAATGGGGATTGTAATGAATCTATCAATTGCTTTAGGAAATATAGACATTTTCACAATTATTGATTCTTCCAAGCCATGAGCATGCCATGTTCATCATTTATTACTATCTTCTGCTATTTCTTTTCTTAACGTTTCCTAATTTTCATTGTAGATCTAATGCCTCTTTTGATAAGTATATTCCTAGGTATTTCACTTTTTTGAAGCTACTTTGATTAGCTTCTCATTTGGTTGTTATTGCATATACAAAGGCTACTGATTTGTGGACATTGATTTTATATCCAGAGACATTGCTGTATTTTTTGATCACATCCAGGAGTCTGCGGTTGAGTCTTTGGGGTTCTCTAAATGTAAGATCATATTGTCAGCAAAGAGAGATATTTTACCCTGCTCTGCACCCATTTGGATGCCCTTTATTTCCTTCCTTCTCTTGCCTGATTTTATTGGCTTGAACTTCCAGCACTATGTTAAATAGTAGTGGTAATAGAAGACAACCTTGTCTGGTTGAGTTCTAAGTGGAAAAGTTTTTAGTTTTACTCCATTCTATATAATATTAGCTGTGGGTTTGTCATAGATAGCTTTGATCAGATTAAGTAATATGCCATCTATGCCTAAATCTTTAAGAGTTTTAATTAGAAAAGGATGCTGAATTTTCAAATGCTTTTTCTGCATCTATTGTGAGGATCATATGGTCCTTCTTTCTGCTTCGGTCGGTATGGTGAATTACGTTTATGGACTTACATATGTTAAACCAGGCTTGCATCCCTGGGATGAAACCTACTTGATCATGATGAATGATGTTTTTAGTATGTAGCTAATTTTATTGAGAATTTTTACATCCATATTCCTCAGTGAAATTAGTCTGAAGTTCTCCTTTTAGTTGGATCTTTTCCAGGTTTTGTATCTTGGTGATGTTTGCTTCATAGAAAATGTTGGGGCAGATTCCTTCCTTCTCTAATTTTTGTAATAATTTCTGCAGTATGGGTATAAGCTGTTCTTTGAGGGTTTGATGGTATTCTGGTATGAAGCCATCTGGACCAGGGCATTTTTTTTTTTTTTGACAGAGATTTTTTTATTATTTCTTTGATCTCATTTCTTGAAATTGGTCTGAAGAGATCTATTTCTTTGTGGTTAAATCTAGGAAGAGGGTGTGAATCCAGGTTGATTCATTTCCTTTACATTGTCAAATTTTGGGGTATAGAGTTTCTTAAGGCACTCAGAGATGATCTCTCTGGCATCTGTTGTTAGTTCCCATTTTCACTTTTGATTGAGGGTATTAGAGATTTTACTTTTCTGTTTCTAGTTTATCTGGCCAAATGTTTATCAATTTATTAGTCAAGATGAAAAAACAAATTTTGCAATTAGCCAGGAGCAAGCACCAACTTACCTACAGAAGTAGAGCCATTAGGATGATAGCAGACTTTCAACCGAAACCTTCCAAGCTACAAGAGTATGGTCATCCACCTTCAATATTCTTTTTTTTTTTTTTTTTTTGAGACAGAGCCTCAAGCTATCCCCTTGGGTAGAGTGCTATGGTGTCACAGCTCACAGCAACCTCCAACTCCTGGGCTCAAGAGAGTCTTTTGCCTTAGCCTCCCAAGTAGCTGGGACCACAGACACCTGCCACAGTGCCCAGCTATTTTTTTGGTTGCAGGCATCATTGTTGTTTGGTAGGCTTGGGCTGGATTCAAACCTGCCACCTTAGGTGTATGTGGCTGGTGCCTTAGCCACTTGAGCCACAGGTGCTGAGCCAACATTCTTAAACAAAACAATTTTCCACCCAGAATTCTGTATCCTGCTAAGCTAAGCTTTAAAATGGATGGAGAAATTTTTTGCAAATAGACAAGTACTGAGAAATTCACCACAAGGCCAGCACTACAGGAAATACACCTATTCTCAAAACTGACCACCAGCAAAGTAAATACCCAAAAGCTAATAGTCAAAACTTGGCTTCCACAATGGCACAAAGGATAAAACTACACAAGAGACTTTCACAAAATAAGGTGAATAGAACTCCACCACACTTATCAATTCTCTCAATAAAAGTTAATGGACTGAATTCACCACTGAAGAGGCACAGGCTGGAGAATTGGGTAAAAAAGCACAATCAATCCACATACTCTCTCCAGGAGACATACCTAGCCTTTGAAGGACAAATCAAGACTCAGGTTTAAGGAATGGAAAACAGTATTTTATGCAAATGGAAATCAGAAGAAAGGAGGGATGGCAATCTTATTTTTAGGTACAAACAGATTTAAAGCAACAAAAGTTAAGAAAAACAAAGATGGACACTTTATACTGGTCAAGGGAACAATGCAAAAAGAAGATATTTCAAGTTTAAATATTTATTTACTCAAATGCTCCCAGATATATGAAACAGACCTTGAGTGTATGAAAAATATGATATCCCATAATACCATAATAGTCGGGGATTTTCACACACCTGTGATAGAACAGGACAGATCCTCTAAACAGAAATGAAACAAAGATACAAAGGACTTAAATATGACACTAGAACAAATGAGATTAATAGACATATACAGAACACACCACCCCAACGCTAAAGAATATACATTTTTCTGATCAATCCATGGTATATACTACAAAATCTACCACATCCCAGGATACAAATCAAAACTCAGCAAAATTAAAAGAATAGAAATTATACCTTGTCTCTTCTCAGACCATAAGGCAATAAACGTGGAACTCAATTCCAACAAAAACGTTCATCCCACACAAAGACTTGGAAATTATAGTAGTGATTTTCACTGCTTTCAAGAATTTTTCCTTTGCATTTACTTATTGATTAATGGTTTTGTACATGAGATCTAAATATCAGCTATTTTAGACCTTTGATATTCCTTCCAAGTTTGACCATTTAAACCTTTGACTTAAAATGAGAGATACAAAATTTTTTTTTCCCTTGAAAAGTAGAGGCTATTATAAGGTTATTTGCTGGTGTAAGTTCAATATTGTTGTGTCTCAGAGAATAGATAGGACTGAGGACAGAGAGAGCCCTGAGGGAACAGCTGATCAGTGGAAAGGACAAAAACACACAGCATTTATCAATTGAGTTTGCCATCTTAAGTGATGCCCCCAAACCATTGCAATAGTAGCATCAAAGATAAGTGATCACTGATCACAAATATGAAAATGATGAAAAAGTTTTAAATATTGTGAGAGTTATGAAAATGTAAAACAGAGACATGAAGGGAACATATGTTTCCAGAAAAATTTTATAAACGGACTTGCTTGGTATGGGGTTGCCTCCATTTGTATAAAATGCAGTATCTGTAAAGTGTAACAGAGCACTATTAAACAAGCTAAGACTGTACAGAAGAAGAGACCAACATACAAATCAGAAGCCCTGCAGATCTATGGAGACCTCCTTGTCTTCATCTGAGAGCTGATAAGTCAACTCTGAAAACCCCTCATAATTCAGGCATAAAATTCTCAAAATTGCCTCCAAATTTAGACAAAACAAGCCTTGGCCTAATTACTTCTTTATTCCACCTCAAAATAAATTTAAAACAAGGCTTAGAAGAATCAAAATGTTTCCATGTAATTTTACTGTGACCTACAACAAATTTCAAAAATATGTGTAGAAATAAAAATATCTAGCATCCAACAGGGTAAAATCTACATTTCTTAGTGTCCAATTAAAAATCACCATTCAGATCATGGTGGCTCATGCTTGTAATCTTAGCTAAGAGCATGAAAAGATAAGGCATAGGCTAAGAAAATGTTTACAAATCCTCGAAAAAAAAAAAAAACAAGAAAATGTTTACAAATCATATATCTGATAAATAACTTACACTTAGAATATATCATTTTCTAAACCCAGTAAGAAAATTATCAACTTAATTCAAAAAAAAGTGATGTTTCAGGCTACCTGCTTCTTCAAAGAAGATATAGGATGACAAATGAATACACAAAAAGTCTCAACATCATTAGGCAGCAGCGAAATGCAAATTATCCCTACATAACTATAAAAATGCCTATATTATAAAAGACTAATTGATTCAATTATTGGCTGGAAAGTATAAGTTGAGCTATTACAACTCTTGTATGCTTTTGGCATAAAAAATGATGTAAATCCCTTAGAAAACCTACAGTAGAACTTCCATATGACTAACCACCTCCTTAAGTGGGCCTAACAGTTGAGTGCACTTTAGATTTACTCACCTTTTTTCTTAGCCATATTAACAATTATTAATTTTTATTTTGTATATTAAAAATCAAAATCTTACTCTTTCATCCAGACTATGGTACAGTGGTATGACCATAGCTCACTGTAGCCCTGCACTTTTAGGATCAAGTGAACCTACTGCCTCAGCCTCCTGAGTATCTGGGACTTCAGTCACATGCCAGCTTGTCTGAATATTTGTTAAAGCTTTGATTTTAGTACATAAAGTATCTCACTATGTTTCCCAGGCTGGAGTCAAACTTTGGAAGCAACCTTCCTGCTTTAGTTTCCTAAAGCACTATGTGAGCCACTATGCTAATCTTAAAATTATTTTAAAGTAACCTATGACCACAATAAGTCATACAAAAATGATGCACTTTTTGTACAAATAAAATGCAAACAGAAAAAAAAATTGTAGTTGTCTTTATTGAATAGAAATGTCACCATTTAAAGTATTTCAAAATAGGTTCTTAAAAGTGTATAGAAATGCTACTGATTTTTGTGTATTGATTTTTCAGTCCTGCAATTTTACTAAGTTTTTTTTTTTTTTCAGGGAGAGTCTTTTGGGTATTCTATATGTAAGATTATGACTTTGGCAAACAGAGACAATTTTACTTCTTCCTTTTAAATATGAAGCTCTTTTCATTGCGTAATTGTTCCGGCTAGGACTTCCTGAACAATACTGAACCGAAGTGGAGCAGTGTGCATCCTTGCTGCGTTCTTGATCCTTGAGGACGTCTTCAGCCGTTTCCCATTCAGTATGTTGTTAGTTCTGGACTTGTCATCTATGGCCTTTCTTATGTTTAGGCACATTCCCTTTCTACCTAATTTGTTGGTTTTTTCCATCATGAAAGGATGTTGAATTTTATGGAATGCTTTTGTGCATCTGTTGAGATGATCATGTATTTTTTATTTCTCTTTCTGTTAACGTGTACCACACTCATTGATTTGACTTCATGATGAATCATCCTTGCATCCTGGGGATAAATCCCACTTAATCATGGTGTATGATCCTTTTAATGAGGAATTTCATTTTGTTGAGGAATTTAACATCTATGTAGATCAATGATATTGATCTGCATAATATTTTTTTCTTGTTGCATCCCTGTCCAGCTTCCATGTGAAGGTAATCCTGGCCTTATAAAATAAGCTGGGTGGTAGTCACTCTTCTCAAATTTTTGATAGGTTAACAAGGAACATTATTTTCTAAAATGTTCAAAGGACCTAAATAGATAGACATTTCTCAAAAGAGGAGATACAAATGGTTAACAGATATATGGAGAAAATACTTAACATCAATAATCATCAAGGAAATGCAAATTTAAACCAAATGAACCTATTAACTCATATCTGCTACAACGGTTATTATAAAAAAAAAAAGGTAGCAAGTGTTGGTGAGGATATGGAGAAAATAGAAGTCTTAGACACTGTTGAAGGGAATGTAAATTAGTACAACCAGTATGGAAAACAGAAAGGAGAGCCATCAAAAAACTAAAAATAGAATTTCTGTGTGATCCTGTAGTCCCACCTCTGGGTACATGTCCAAGTGAAATGAAACTAATATGTTGGGGAAATATCTGCACTCTTGTCTTGATGGCAACATTAATTCCAATAGCAAAGATACAGTCTAAATGTTCGTTGACCAGTAAACAGATATAGAAAATGTGACACACACACACTGGAATATTATACAGCCTTAAAAAGAAATGAAATCCTGTCATTTGTTACAATGTGGCTAAACCTTGAAGTGATTATGCCAAATGAAATAAACCAGGCACAGAAAGACAAACACTGCACGATCTCATTTCTGTGTATAATCTTAGAAAGCCAACTCGTGCAAGTAGGTGAATGGTGGCTGCCAAGGGCCAGGGGTAAGCAAGCAGAGTGGGGAGGAGACATAGGTCAAAGGGTAGAAGGTTATGGAGATCTATTTTATAACACATTGATTATAGTCTATAACAATTTATTGTATATTTGAAAATTGCTATGGAGATCTATTGTATAACACATTGATTATAGTCTATAGCAATTTATTGTATATTTGAAATTTGCTCTGAGAATAAATCTTAAATGATCTAACCAGGAAAAAAAAAAGTATGTGAGTTGACTGACATGTTAATTGGCTTGATTTAATTACTTAACAGTGTGTGTGTGTGTGTATAAACTTCATGTTGTACACCATAAATACATATATCACTTGTTGTCAATTATACATTAATAAAGCTGGGAATAAATTAAAAATATTTAGATTTTAAAAATCAAAAAATAATCAAGTTCTTTCAATCCGTAAATATTTTAGACATTGGTTCACATTATCACTGAATTTCTTAAATCAGTGGGCAAGAAGATTATACAATATAGAAACATGCAAACTGGGGTTAGACCCATGGGATGTTTTTAATGGTCAGATATCAGACATCATGCTATCATTATGACTTTCACATTTGAACAAGACATAAATGACATATTTTCACATTAGAAGTCATAGTCATGACTCCAAAATGACTAAAAGAGTCCTACATTCAAGTGTGTCCGATATTGTTAGCCAACGTTCACACATTCATATCTAGCCACATACTGGGCTTTGATGTCCTTATCATAAATCAATTAAATGTGTCCTAAAAGACATGGAACACGTTCTTTTATTCAGATGGAGAGATATGATTATGGTGCTGTCAATGAGCTTGTGGAGGAAATCAATAAGCTGTGATGAAAAATTCCAAAGAAACCGTGATTTCTAAGTTTCAAACACTAAGACTGCATAGATAGATGTCTAGATAGAGCAGGTGGGCAGCCTGGAACCTTAGAATCTAAAGTGCAGCATTACATGTGTTTAATCCCAGCTCAGAAGACTGATCTGACTTTTTTTTCCCCCCGCCTTCTCCATTTCTGACTATGGCATCCTTAAACCCGGGTTCGAAATGTCTAAGTCACTTTTTTGTCAGTTCTTCTTAACCCGCCATATTCACCAGCCTCAGAGTTTGGAGTTGGTTTTCAGTATGAAATGACTCTTGACTACATCCCTGACGCCATTGCTGTGGATCCTTTCCTCACCGTTTTCAGCTGTGTTTTGACTTTTTACAAGAGCCTTAAACGTGACCTCTGACACGTGACCTCTGACACAGGCATTGGCTTATCTACACCTATGCTGCAAGTGCCTGTAAAGTTAATCCTCTAAATTCCTTCTTTAATTAAACCTTCAAGGACTTATAATTTTGTTCACTTTTATGGAATATAAATTGATTTATCTGTCTTACAAAATCCTTTGAATTATAGCCTTTTCCTATGTAACCATTCTTACTCTACTATTTTATAATTCCAATATTTATTTCAAATGAACAGATTAATGAACAAACTTTTTCCCTCTCTATTCTCTCCCTCAGGACCTCTATGCTATCAGTTCCTCCAAACCTGAAGAAACTTTTTTATAGGTGCTCTGACTACCTGAATTCTGCTTTCCATGTTGTTTTTCTCAAATCTTATATTTCTACTATTCCGTTTCCAGATTATACCGACTTAATTAAATACTTAATCATAGATGGTTTTCTTTATCTTACCAGCTACTAGGATTCCATGAATGTTAATCTTACTTCTTCTTGAATTTTATAAAATGATTAAATACAGAATATAGTTAATTCTCAGTCCAGTAAGAGTCAAATTGGTGCCTTTGAACATCACAGCATAGTGACAAAAGTCCGAGGTTTTGATTGAGAAAACTTGGTCTCTTTTCCATATCCCAATTAATACCTGAACATTTAATGTGTTCATCCCAGTACATATTGGGTTATTGTTTTGTGCTGAGAACTAAGGCCCCTATATTGAACAAGACGGATGTTACTCTTTTTCTCACATATTTTACAATATTCAGTAAAGGTGTTAAGACAATGGTCTTTTGCATCAAACCTACCTGTGCTGAAATTAAATTTTTTGTCATTTATCTTGAGATTAGTTATTTAATATCCTTAAGTTTTTCTTTCTTCTGTTATAAATTAGGTCACTGACATCTGCCTTCCATGGCTGCTGTGAGATTACGCAATGACATATTTTACTGATATGAAGAGGCCTCCTCTTTTCTGACTTTTCAATATCTTTGAAAAATAAGGTATTGTATGATCAGTGAGGTCTCCTAATATACGTGGTTGTGTTGTTTATGTAAAATACAGGCATATCTCACATTCTGTGAAATGAGGCCACATGTGTTGAGCAGTTGCCACAGAGCCCAGAGCACAGCAAAAGGTCAGTAAACGACAGTTATCACTCACAGTGGGGAGAAGGGTCAGAGGGGTCTAGTAAACAGGCTGCTGGAGCAACACACAGTAAGTGAGAAAGTTTCAGGAAGTACACACCAAGAGAAGCACAGACGTAATCTACTCACAGGGCACCAGTGATGCTTCCTGAATCACATGACTTCAAGGATAACAAGTGATAGATGAACAAGATTTAGTACAGAAAAAGGTAAATACGCAAAGAAGTGGAAAAAGCGTGTGCACCCCAGGGAAGGAGTGTGCCATTCTCAAGTTTGAGAAAATAACAATTCTGTGGCTTACTGGAAATTGGGCACAGATGGGGCAGTAGAAGTAAGTAGAGATCAGGTCATAAAGAACATTTCAAGCCATTTCTATGGTTTCCAAGTATAATTGACAGACCTTGAAGTCCTTTCAGCAGCAGTGGAATTGTAATAGATAAACTCTGCAGGCTTAATTATTTGCACTAAATTGTGAGAGATGACAATATCTACATATGAATATTATGAATTTTCACAATTTTATTAGAAAAACCAGAGAGCACTTTTTTAAAAATATAATCTCTCCCCAAGCACAGTCAGAACTTAATGTGCTTTCTGTGTTTTCCAGACAAGCTTTAACCTCTACTTTTCAATGTAATCATAAATATAGATTTTGGTATTTACGCTTTTAATTTGATATGTATTTACATTTTCATATACATATATATTCATATCTGCACTGTGTGAATGAATATCCTGAAATCAATTTCACTTTATTTTAATAATCCCAGGCCCAGGGCAGAAGCAGAATATCAAAGGAAAAGAAAGGAGACAGTCAACCTGCCTACCCAGACCCAGGCTTCTCTTTCCAGAAACTCCTTGAAATACATTTGAAGATCATTACTTTTGATTTCCCTAACCTTGTTGTAAATCAAAATTTCACTCTCCCTTCATTTTGTTCTCTGTTCCCTAAAGCACTCATCTCATGTCCTTTGATCTCTGAATACTTATTAAACTATTTGTGTGTTTCTCTTACATTGTGCCCGTGAAAGTGTCTTTAATAAAACCATATGAAATCACAATTAGATTTCATGGAGAGTTACACAAATACAAAGGCACAAATATTCTGTTTGTACGTTCTAGTTTTTATTTCTTTTTGTTTTCCACTTTCAGAGTAGACTTCAGAGAAAGATAAAGATAGAATCATGGCCATTTTGTAAATAACATTGAAGGAAGATGCTGATGGCACACCTCGTCTCCTGGGTTGGGCATGGAAGGACATATCTTCCTGCTTAGAGGACATTCTTTGACATTTTTTCTTAATAGCCAAGATGCTTTTCCAAAAGATTAAGAAGAAAATATTAAACATCAGAGAGAATACTTACCATATGTAGGCTATACCTACTTACAAGTTTCTAAAAATTTACCAATGGACTGGAATGATTGTCATACTGTACTCATAATTTGATCTTCACAGGGAAGGTAAGGCTGGGGAAAAACCTCAAAACCGAGAAAGCTATGGGATGACTGAAGCTGTTAGCTGCTCTTAGGTAATTAGAATCACTAGCACTGATAAGCTTTGGTTTTTGTGTTTCCATGAGTTCAGAGCAGGCTAGAGAATCTGAATTCAAACAGGCAAAAAAGGCTTCTCAAAGGCAAATCCTTAGTGAAATGATAAAATAGGAAAAAACTTTTTCTAAACTTACTGTATCCATAAGTAAGATTTAAGGTTTTTGACAAATCTGCTGTCATATAAATTTGTGATCCCAAACTACGCAACTCTGTCTTTCTGGAAACCCTTTAGCTGAGAATATATTTTAACGTGTTCCTGAATTGTCAGTGCCCTTAGGCACCTGGGAAACACAAATGTAACTCATCCCAAAGATCTCTAAATATTCTTCAGAAAATACACTACTTCAAATAACAAAATATGACATGTACAATAAAAATAAACATTCATGATTAAGAAAACCAACAAAAACAATGAAGATAGGATATATAAACACAAAATACAGAAAATAAATTCTTGAGTATTATAGAAGAGTGAGTGGACATCAATACAGAGATTAAGAAACAGCACAAAATATAACTAGATAAACAAGAGAGTAAAGATGAAGGAATCATCATCACTATTGTAAAAGTTAAGCGTATGTATTGAACAGAAATTAGAAAAAAGTTAAAAAGAAAATTAAATTAAGATGTCCTAAAAAATTACATGCTATTCAGAAAACATAATTCAAAAAAAAAGAAAGAAAGAAAAAAGAGAGGTTATAGGACATAGAAAATAATGTGACAATGTTTCATAGGCCTTTATTTTGGAGAGAAGAAGAATATAGAAAATTAGAGCAATCATTCAGTAATATGTGGCTGGCAGTAAACATAAAAAGTACAAGCAGGATAAGGAGAAATACACCCACTTTGGGTGAGTTGAGTAATGACCTTGAAGGTGTCCTTGTCGAATTCCTGTTTAAAAAAAAAAAGTGTAAATGTGTTACCTTTGGTAAAGGAGAATTAAGATAGTAGGTAGAATGAAAGTTTCTTTCTTTTTTTTTTTTTGAGACATAGAGTCTCACTTTGTCGCCTGCAGCACATGGTGTCACAGCTCACAGCAACCTCAAACTCTTGGGCTCAAGCTTTCGCTTCAGCCTCCCGAGTAGCTGGGACTACAGGTGCTCACCACAACGCCCAGCTATTTTGTTTGTTTAGCAGGTCCAGGCTGGGTTCGAACCCACCAGTCCCCGTGCACGTGGCCGGCGTCCTAACCACTGGGCCACAGCGCCAGGCCAAGAACGAAGGTTTCTGAGGAGCCGAGCATGATATTGGAGGTCAGCCGGGACACCCAGATGCTTCAGCGTTATCAAGGCCGTGAAGTGGAAGAGGGAGGTAGAGGAATGTCACTGTCAGAGCCATTTGACCCGAGAGAGACCGGAGCAGCCTTTGCGGCTGTAAAGGGAAAGGCAAGGAGGCCGGGAGGCGAGGGACGCTGGCGGGGAGTCCGCAGCAGGTTCCCCGAAGCCCCTCTGGAGGGAGGGAAGCCCCTCGCCCACCCCTGCACTGTCAGCCCGGGGCGCACTTTGCATTTCGCACCTGCTCAAGGGTAAGGGGATAATGTACCCGACTGGAACCTCAGCGCATCTGGCGGTTCTTATCGCACCAACAAGGAAACCAGTACACCATTCTTAGACTGAAAGAACTTGAAAGTAAATAGAGTTTACTTGCAAGAAATTACGTTAAGAATGTCAGCTGACTTTTCAAAAGAAAAAATGAAGAAATATGAACTGAAGTATTAAAGGGAATGTTTGCGTTTTAAGAAGAGGAACAAAATAAAAATATTTTCGAGCGAAGAGAAATTCAGATTAACAAGAGACCCTGATTAAAGGAATTTCTAAATGGTGACAGTCGGGAAAACGAAGTCTCTGAAAGAAGGTCTGAAGTGTGCAGAACAGGAAGCAAATTATGTCACATCCATATGGGCGATATTAGCAATATTGGCAGAAAAATTACGGAATATCTAATTTGGCATGTAACATGCAGATAAAATACGGGAATCAACGTGAAGAAATTGAATTAGGTGTTAATAAGCTCGTGTTGTTCAAGATATTATAAAGCAATACCTAAGGCAAAATTGTGCATGTGTCCAGTGGAAGACAAGGAATGTTAGAGGAATGTTAAGAGAAGTTGTGTAGGAAATTACAAGAAAAAAAGCCCTGGAATACAAACAAGCTGAAGAAAAAAAAAAAAAAAACCAACAGCAAACCACCTTTGGAAAATTCCTGACAACCTGTGTTGAGAAGCTTCGAGGCACCACATGGTTTCTTAAAACACGTAGCTCTCCTTGTTCAGGTGGTAGACCATCCATGTTTATTTTCTTAAGTAGAAGTTAAGTAGTAAAGTCTTCTGCATGCAGGAAGCATCTGGCAGTAAAGAAGAAGAAAGAAAAGACAAGGAAATCTCTGCATATTAAAACATTCGCAATCTTATATGTCGCATTGTTTGACATCGTAACTACAACATACTTTGTGATTTTTAAATTATGAGAAAAAACAACCTTTTGCAAATATATTTTTGATTTATTAAAAGGAGTTTAGTACTAACCTATGTAGAAAGAGCCCAATAGTGACACTCTCTCCCACGGTTTACAATGAAAATCACATGATAAAGTATTGAAAACAGCTACCCAAGGAACCTGAAAAATTAACAATATTTAGCGTTTTAAGAATGATTTTAATAGTTTCTGTGAAGGTTGAATGGCATTCCCCAAAACTTTCTTTTCACTAACATTGACCTCATATTTTAACCATGTTAAGTGTGTACTGTTAAGTATGACGACATTTTTTTAATATAGGATTTTAAAAACTGTCTTCTATAGTATTTTTTTCTTTTATCAGGGAGGAAAAGGGGGTACATTTCTTGTCAGACACAATCTCTAGAAATGAATGAAATAAGGATCAAGGATTGTGAAATGGGATGTTTGCTTGTTGAAAATAAGTAAAATCAGCGTTCATGAAGTTAATTTATTAGACATCTTTCATAGCAATAGATTTTATTTGCCCAAATCATTAAAGAGTTGGAATGAAATGTTTATTATTTAATTTTAAATATTTCAAAGTTTTATCTTATTTAATATTATCTATGTTTAGTTAAATTTTTTATTAAAATTCTAAAGCTTCTGAATCTTAGGGAATAAAAATTTTAAGTCCATGAATTTTAGTTTTCTAGATTTCACAATTAATTTGAAAGATATTGGAAATAACAACTTCTGCACATGCCAGTTAAGGACATTAAGAAAAAACTGTTATCAACTATAACTATTTTTCAACTCAAAAAACTTGGTAGAAAAATATGAGGAAAAAGGTCAATCCTTATCATTTATAATCAATATTTAGATTGCTATGCTTCTTGAGCATTGCATTGCAAAGCATATGCATTGCTTCTTGAGGAATTCACTGTATTGTTTTTATTTTTCCCTTTGGGAGGGAACTGGTGGAAGTTTACACACCTGTATACTGAAAGACTTTTGAGTAATTACTGTAGTAAATAGTCTGTATGCACAGCTGCTGTACAGTTCTAAGCATGCTTTCTTAATCAAAGAACCTGGACTGCACAGCCAGGCTAGCTGCCTGCCAGCCACTTTCTCCTAGAATTAATAAAGGCACAGAATACCTTTGCCAAGATAAAAGCTACAGAGTTTAGATTAATTGTTAGGAGACCATGACAAACTTCGTGATTTTTTTCATTAAAATATATTTTAACATAAAAATAAGATATTTTGTAACACATTCTGATGTAACAACTTTCTTTTGACTTAAAAATCTTAAAAAACATTTCAAATAAAAATTTTATAAAGCAATAGTATGTAATACAAGATCATAGGAAACATGTTTACCCATGATTTTTAGCCTTAAAAGATATTTGGAGAACACTTCGAGTTCTAAAAATAGACCTACCATTTGATCCTACAATTCCTCTACTAAGTATATATCCAGAAGACCAAAAATCACATTATAACAAAGATATATGTACTAGAATGTTTATTGCAGCCCAATACATAATTGCTAAGTCATGGAAGAAGCCCAAGCACCCATCGACCTATGAATGGATCAATAAATTGTGTGGTATATGCACACCATGAAATATTATGCATCCTTAAAGAAAGATAGAGACTTTACCTCTTACATGTTTACTTGGATGGAGCTGGAACATATTCTTCTTAGCAAAATATCTCAAGAATGGAAGAAAAAGTATCCAATGTACTCAGTCTTACTATGAAGGCAATTTATAGCTTTCCCAATTATAGCCCAAGAAGAAGGGGAAAGGGGAGAGAAAGGGGAGGGGAGGGGAGAGGATGGGTGGAGGGAGGGTAATCGGTGGGACCACACCTACGGTGCACCTTATAAGGGTACATGTGAAATTTACTAGGTATAGAATATAAATGTCTTAGCACAATAACTAAGAAAATGTCATGAAGTCTATGTTGACCAGTTTGATGAAAGCATTTCAAATTGTACGTAAAACCAGCACATGGTACCCCATGATTGCATTAATGTACACAGCTATGATTTAATAATAAAAAAAAAGTATAAAAAATACACAGTAATACATTTGATAAGAATATTACAGTACCTTTATGAAAATAAAATTATGTATAATATTGAAAAAATAATCCTAAGGCAGAAGAAAATAAATAATTGAACCCTCAAAAAATGCATTAACAGTTATATTTCCATTATATGCTACAATATTGGACATTTTTAAAATAGAATACAAAACAAAATCACCAAAATAATAAAAATATTTATCATACCTAATGAATATTTTAGAGCAAAATGTGAGATTATAAATACTTTTTTTCAAAATTTTAATCTCCCGAAGTTAAATATTCCTTTGCTCCGAAGTTAAATATTCCTTTCTTTGTTTCTCTGATTTGACTTTTTTTAAAGTGAAGTTTTTGTATGAGCAATTTCCAATATACCTTTCTGATATACGGCATCTTGTTAAAAATTCATGCCGGCCGGAATGCAAGAAGGTCAGAAAGTGCCTTTGAATTTATGCCATGGTCTTTCGATAATTCATTCAGGTTTTTAAAAGGAAATTCCTCATTAAGTAAAGGACCTACTGCTTATTAATTTATGTATTTAAGCCAGGGACTTCACTAATCCATTTATTAAATATCAAGAACTGTATGTTTCCTCCCCTGTCCTTGCTTATTGATTAATTGTCTTCAGCCAATACAGATGAAAGGTGGTGGGGAGAGAAATCCAGTAACCCAGGTAAGTTTCCACCCCATTTTGTTACCTCATGAGAGGTGCCACTTCTTCAAGCTCCTGTGCCAAAGGCCAGGTTATATAGCTTGAAGTGAGTTGTGTGGCTGTAGAATTTTCAACACTAATGAAATGTGTTTCAATCACTTAGCTAGAATAGGGCACAAGTGGAGGAAGTGAATGTAGAGGAAGCAGTGAGGGCCCGAGGACTGCCGTCCCCAAGGAAGCAGTGAGGGTCTGAGGACTGCCATCCCCAAGGAAGCAGTGAGGGCCCGAGGACTGCTGCCCCTAAGGCTCCAGATCCACGGCAGCTGCTCACAGCTGTAGCTCACATTTCCCACCACGTAGCTCAAGTGTGTTAAGTGGAGATAATAGATGTTTGGGTGGCAAAAGTATTTTTTTTTAATCAAATCAAGTTGAGAAATGTTGAGATAAATATCTATATAGATATACAGAAATATAACTATATATGTGTGTTTATATAAACTATATATACATATATATCACACACACACATATAAAATTTCCTTTCCTTCCTGGCTGGTTGGAAGAGCGTACATGTTTTTGTTTTCTGTTTATTTTTTCGTTTATGGGATTATGTTGACTGCAAGGAAGGGAATGACATGGTGTCTAAGTGGAGGAAGACTGTAACTGAAGTTTATTTAGTAGCTCACGGAATTGCCAAGACAGATGGAAAACCCAGAACCCCCAGGATATGAGTAGTAAAAACTTAGCAGAAATCCTTTCAGGGAGCCTCCATGAAATGCACGAGCTCCCACTGCCCTTCGGTGGATTGTTTTCCTCCTTTGGTTACTGGCTGGATTCAGGCCTGAGGGAGATGGCCTGTGTGAGTCACTTTCCTACAGCGTGACAGAGATCTCTCAGAGATCTCTCTACAGAGATCAAGGTGGTCATTTCCAGATAAAAGGAATCTGGATAACCATAAATATAATTAAAGTAATGGGATCTCCAAGGATAGTTGTCATATGTGCTCTTTTCTAAGTTTACTTGACATTGAAACTTTTACTTATTTGTCCATTTTTTTTTAGAGCATTTACATGACATTCTTAAAAGTAATGTTTTGAGATACTGCCTGGGGGAGGCTCTGCCTTCCAAGAACAGCTTGAATGATCAGGCTCCACTGTCAGCAGAGGACACACATGGTTTTCTTTAAATTTATTTTTTAATTAAATCATAACTGTATATTTATGGGGTACAATGGGATGATTTGATATACAATGTGGAATGCTTAAATCAAACTGATTAACATAACCGTCACCTGACTTATTTTTTATGGTAAGACTTTTATAATTTTCCCTTAGTTATTTTGAAACGTACCCTTGCGTTGTGCACCTTAGGTGAGGTCCCCGCAGGTTCTTTTACAATAGGTCTGTTTTTAGCCTTTGGGTACACCTGATTTTGTGCGTAACTACGTGCATGGATAACTGGGCAGGGGAGTGAAATGTTCTGTATTTTAACACAACAAGCAAAGAGAGGTTCTTTTACTAAATATGTGTCTTCTACACATAAAAGACATGAAAGGAAGGAAGACTAGCAGTTGACATCAATGACAGCCCGGTAGTGGCAGCAGCAGTAACTAAGGCTTATGGAGCGTTTTCTATGAGCCAGGACTATTTTAAGTACTTTGTATCTATTATTCTCTTTAATTATCACAGCAATCAATGCAGCATGTATTATTATTAATATTCTTAGCTTACAGATGAGAAAATATGAACAAAAAGGCAATATGCCCAATCATACAGGTCATAAATTAAAAAGTCTCAGGAGAACTGTATTTTTGTGAAGACATAAAAGCACCTTCTTTCTGTGTTCCTGCTTCACATTCACTCACGTAACTAATGAATAGTCAGCATCTACTGAAAGAGACACCGAAGTTGAAACATTGTGTTTAGGGTGTTGGCAGAACTTTGATGTTTCACTGCCTGAAACTTTGACTACATGAGTATTTATTAAAGTAACAGGAAACACCTTGTCTGACTGAGTGTAAAAATTGTTATGGATTTTGGCATATATTTTTGTTCCCTTGATTTATTACCCTTTAAAAACATGCAAAATTAAATATGTGCAACTGACACCTCTGTAAAGATTATGGTTAATTCATTTTATAATCATGTCTCAGGCATTTTATGAGAGCAGGATGATTTAAATGTAGATGTGGGATATAGATCTTTCACTCATTCAATTTGATTATGGTCAGGAGGTCCTGCACCCTGGAAAGAACATTTATTTCCTGTTCAGTTTATGAGGGCGCTATTTATACATATTTATCTATAATTTTAAGAATTTTTTGAAGAGAAATGTCAAAGCTTATTTCTCTTTCACAGCATGTTTACAGACTTCAAAATAAATGGAAGTCATTAGGAAGTTATTTTCAACAATTTTATATTTCATTCATACAAAGAAAGAGGAACTTGTTTAAAATTTCTAAACCTAAATTTGTGGCAGACTAATATATTCAAATAACAAAAAATATTCTTATATCTATCAAATATAGAATAAGATAACTTTTACCTTTTATATACATGTATACATGACTCCTGGTTGAATTTCAGTAGTTAAGACTGAAACACTTAGGATTTCATAATTGATAACATACATTGAATTTTTTTTAGTTAATTTATTTTATTTATTTTTTATTTTTTTCCAGTTTTTGGCCAGGGCTGAGTTTGAACCTGCCACCTTTGGCATATGGGGCCAGCACCCTACTCCTTTGAGCCATAGGCGCCACCCTTAAATTTTTATATTAAGGCAGAAAACACTATTTTATTTTCTTGATAATCTCTGTGCAGCCATTTGAAATAGCACAAAAACATAAGAGAAGAATGACAATGAATACATAAATTTTCATATACCATGGACAACCATTTCTTTTTTTTATTAAGTCATTTGTACATAGATCATAAATATGATTATTTGTACAAATTGGAATGCTTACATCCTACTAAGCAACATAGCCTTCACCACTTTTACCCAATTACAAGATTAAGACATTTATGCTCTACACCTGATAGATCCAACTTGTACTTGCAATATGCTCCATAGATGTGGTCCCCCTACTAATCCTCCCTCTCTCGTCCCACCACCCTCCCCTTCCCTCCTTCAGCCTAGGCAATAGTTGTGTTTCATTTTTTCACATGCATGTGTGAGTGATTGTAAATTGGTTTCACAGTAGTACTGAGTACATTTGATATTTTTTTCCATTCCTGAGATACTTAACTAAGAAGAATATTTTCCAGCTCCATCCATGTAAACATAAAAGAGGTAAAGTCTCCATTTTTTTTAATGTTGCATGGTATATATATACCACAATTTGTTAATCCATTCATGGGTCGATGGGCACTTGGGCTTCTTCCATGATTTGGCAATAATGAATTGGGCTGCAATGAACAATCTGGTGTAAATATCTTTACTACCAAATGATTTTTGGTCCTTTGGATATATACCTAGAAGAGGAATAGCCGGATCAAAAGGCAGCTCTATATTTATATCCCTGAGTGTTCTCCAAACTTCCTTCCAAAAGGAACGTACTAGCTTGCATTCCCACCAGCAGTGCAGAAGTGTTCCCTTTTCTCCACATCCATGCCAACATTTGTAGTTTTGGGATTTTGTGATGTGGGCTATTATTACTGGAGTTAGATGGTATCTCAAAGTAGTTTTGGTTTGCATTTCTCTGATGATTATGATGAGCATTTTTTCATGGGTCTGTAGGCCATGCACCTATCTTCAGAGAAGCTTCTGTTTATGTCTCTTGCCCACAATGAAATGTGATCACTTGGGCTTTTTTGTTTTTTGTTTTTGTAATTAGTTTGAGTTCTCTGTGGATTCTGGTAATTAGATCTTTGTTGGACGTATAACTTGCAAAAATCCCATCCCATTTTGAGAGCTATTCGCTTTACTTAGTGTGTTCTTGGCAGTGCAGAAGCTTTTTAATTTGATCAAGTCCCAGTAATGTATTTTTGATGTGGCTTCAATTGCCCAGGGTGTCCGCCTCATAAAGTATTCTCCCAGGCCAATTTTATCAAGCATTTCACCTCTGTCATACTTCAAAGACCTGGAAAAATTAGTATTTCATTTTATGTGGAAACAGAAAAAACCCTTAATAGCCAAGACATTACTTAGGAATAAAAACAAATCAGGAGGAATCATGCTTCCAGACTTCAGACTATACTATAAATTGATAATGATCAAAACAGCATGGTACTGGCACAAAAATAGAGAGGTAGATGTATGGAACAGAATTGAAGACCAAGAGGTGAACCCAGAAACTTATCATCATTTGATTTTTGATAAGCCTATTAAAAATATAAACTGGGGAAAAGATTCTCTATTCAACAAATGGTGCTGGGTGAATTGGCTGGCAACCTGTAGAAAGCTGAAACTGGACCGAGACTTTCTCCTCTAACAAAAATTGACTCTCACTAGTTAAAGGACTTAGATTTAAGACATGGACAACCATTTGTTCCAGAAAAAAACAGTTGCCCATACTTACAATTTTATTTCAGATGTATGCAGTTTCATGATCTTAAAGAAAAATTGCTTACCTCTCTTAATTTTGTTAAGAGCACCCAGCACCCAGGCTACGCTTTCTCTAAAGAAGTCTTAAGCCTTTTGGCTGAACCTTTCCAATTGTAACAGAGCCCTTACTTTAAGGACCCATCATTACATTTGAATAATTTGAGGCTTGACTTGAGGTTAGGTTTTAGCCAATAGTAATGTTTTTCAGATTAACTTGCCAATACTCAGACAAAAATCTATCAAAACTCCTGTTTGGCATAAGAACCCATCAAATGTTATTGCTATAGGAAACTATTATACAATCTTTACCTACATTTATTTTACAAGTTAAAAATGTCCAGCTCATTGAATCATTTTTAATATCAAATTCTTAAAAATTCTTCTTTAACCTATTAATTCTTTTTTTGACAAATTATTATTTAATCTTTCCTTTAAAAAAATTGGCTTCCAGAATAGAATACTGAATTCTAAGACCAGAATAACTCTGGCAGAATGAGAGTGTTAAATTTTCTGGAATAGTGAGTGCTCTTCTTTTAATGCAGCTCAACTTAAATCTTAAATCCAAAGAGAGGATTTCTTTGCTTTGTTTTGTTTTTTTGTTTTTTTAGCCATAATGCTCTACAGGTTCATAATGTACTGGGCACTTGCCAAAGTCCTATATTTTTTAATGTAATTGCTAGCCCAGAATTGTCCTGTACTTTGATAGCCAAACTTAAAATTTTATAGTCAGCTTTTCTCCCTTGTTAAATATTACCATTAATATTGGCAGTGCCTGTGGCTCAAAGGAGTAGGCTCCAGCCCCATATGCTGGAGGTGATGGGTTCAAACCCAGCCCTGGCCAAAAAATGAAAAAAAAAAAAGTTTACCATTAACACTCAAGTAGTAAGGTATTTTAAAAGTAGACTTCAGTGTCTTCGGGTATCATATAACTTTCCTAACTTCATGTCACCATAATTTTTACAAGTCAGCCTCTTAGTCATATAATCAAAAAGATTCTTCAACTATCAAAACAGACAGTTGGACTACTTTGCACATGGGACACACACATGCAAATGCGCCTTTGTGCACATTTTAGAAATTAGTGTAACCATACATACAGCAAACTACTTATGATTTCTCATGTAGCACTCATTCCCTTTAAGTCTTTCTGCAGTGTAACTGAGAGTTGTTCAATGCCTTGCTAAAATCAACATTTGGCATATTTGCGATCTTGTCTTGATTATTATTAGTCTACAAATGGTATCAGAAAATAATATAAAGTTAAACGGATCTTTATATTACATAATTAGTTTTCTGAGTACCTCCAAACCATGTGATAAATAATATTTTCTATTCAGTCTGTGGTTCTGGAGAAGGACTTTCAATCATGTCTCTACATCAGATAACCTGGGTGGTTGAGAACTGTGACAAAGCCACAGCCTCGACTGGGGCAACTGAATTTGAATCTCTACCCCTGGGGGCTGAGCATCAGTGTATTTAAAAACTTCCCAAGTGATCCTGTTGGTTGTGGTTTCTAGGGCATATTTACCCTAGAAAGCAAATCAGAATAGCACTGGTGGTCCAAGAGGATTTTAGCTGAACTTCAAATTATCTTATGAGCTATACAGACTTAACTGATTATTAATTTAATAATTAATTAATTACATTATATTGACTTCTACCCCTTTCAATTATAAAATTGCATCCCATCAATAGAGATGTCTCACTTTGATATTGGTATTTATTTAATTTTTAGTAACACTTGCTAATACTACTATTTAAAAAAAAGATAATATCAGGCTCAAAGTGTTGGCAAGCAAGAGTATCTAGAATTTTAAAACGTGATTTTTTTCTTCACTATGTTTATTATAATATTTTTTCTAGAAGAGATGCTTGGGTTCCATTTATAGAAGTAATCAAAGCATTCTTTTTAAAACGAATACTGATAGTAAGCAGAAATAACTGAGGTCTTGACAGGTGTGTAACGGACTGGCAGTGGGGAAGTACTAGTATAGCGCTCCGAGGATCTGCCCGTCCATCTCTGTTAGTAATGTCAGAGTGATATTTCCCATATCATCCGTTTCTGTAGTGTTATTCTGAGTACTTCATGACACTACTTCATACATGTCCAAGTCATTCACTGCATTTGTGCAAAGCATCTCGTCTTCCTGCTTGGTTTTCAGTGCCCTTGGTCAGCAGATTTCAGCTCAACAAATCAAACATTGATTCTACTTTTGTCCCAGTTCAATGAACTTCTTAAGCACTTTTCATTTTTTTAAAACTTAGAGTAGAAATTGCACAATTCAACTTTCCCCCTTTTATCACACCAAATCGCAAGCTCGTGTTCTCTTGTCTTCCCTGCTCTGAAGGTGACCTTTGTAGTAGATCACATTTGTGTGTAGATATAGATGTACATATGTGAGGACCAGATCAGCTCCATTTTGTTGTTTCCACATAAGTTACTGTTCCTGGGCCCTGGCCTGCAGGCCCCACCCTATAACCCTCCCCATTCCATTCCTAGTTGCTTAAACCACACCCGCAGGGCCCACCCTGCAACCTTTCTCATTCCTTTCATAGTTACTCAACCAAATAGTACCACGCTGGGCAACAGATAAGTTTCTATTACCTTGAAATACAGGTAACCAGGTTGCACCAACTCTAGCCCCCGGTTAAGGGACCCTCCACCCCTTACCTGTACCAATCCAAATTCACCTTTACTAATGAAATCACCAACCACCAATGAAAAGTGTACTCGTATCCGACCCTACCCCTCTTGCTTTCTGTACCCCATAAAAACTGCCTTCACCCCGAGTTCGGGGCTCGTCCTCGGCTTGCATGCCAGGAGAGTCCAGGCCGGGGCCCCCGGGCTTCCCGGGTCTGTAATAAATCTCATCTTATGCCCTTTACATCGGAGTGAGTCTCGAGTTTGTCGGTTGGGGTTAATTTGGGAGGCTTTCTCGGACCCAACACATATACATTTGTTTACAATTTTAGTTAGTGATTTTTCATAGGATTTAAGAAACAAATAGAAGTTCCAGTTCTTAAGTCTTATTTTGAAAATCATCCTATCAAGTGCCCCTAATTTACAGATGAAGAATATGACAGCAAAGGAAATAAGTAATGGTAAATAAAAGCAGTTTATCTCACACTTAATAGTGCAAGATTTGTATTAAGTATTTTTAATTTTATTTTTGCACCTAAAGACCACAAAAACTCTAGTAGGAGGATTTTTCAATTGCTTTTTACATGTTAAAAATATGCAAAATAAGGCTTATTTGAGGAGTTTACCAAGTCATCAGCTAATAATTTTCAGACCTAGGATTTGAATTCTACTTTGTTATTCTGTAACTAGCTCAGAATTACTAGAATTGCTTCTTTTTCAATGGTATAAACCAGGGGTCCTCAAACTTTTTAAACAGGGAGCCAGTTGACTGTCCCTCCCCGATGAGTCGGCTGCTAAGCAAGGCAGGCAGCAGCGGCAAAAACACCCGGCGGGCGGATAAATGTCCTAGGCGGGCGCGTGTGGCCTGTGGACGGTAGTTTGAGGACGCCTGGTATAAACACATGTGGCTGAAACAGAACTAAGTGTCAGCCGGCTGAATGGAAGTCTGGCTCCCTTTAAACTATGAGCATCAATTTCCAAATTCAAGGGGCCGGTTCACCTGCAGCCACATTATGTTTTGATATTACCCCTTTTTCCTCGTTAGAGTAATGAATAGTTGGTTTTTTGTCTTTTGGGGGTTTTTTGATGATTTACATACCTACGGAACTATGTTATTAACCAAAGCAAGGGTCTCAGGAGTTTGACCGTGTGGACATTTGGCCGGCGTCCTGTGCACGCGGCAGGATGCTCAGCTGTGTCTCGGCTTCGTCCACCAAGTGCCAGTAGCCGTTCAGATCTGTGTCTCAGCCCGCGTTTTCCTTCTTTCTGCTCAGGTTTCGTATTAATCTGATTATGTTTAATCCGGCATTGTTATATAGAAATACAAAGACATTATGCCGCATTCTAAATACCCTTCCGAGGTTTCCTGTCTGCTCCGCGGTCTCCTCTCTGCGTTTGTAGCTATGTCCACCGTGTAGCTCGCTGTTGCCCTTTCCTGTGGCATCCACTTCTCTCTTCAGGTTTAAAACTCGTCTTGATTATCCCAGGAAATGACTTGAAAAATACGATCTCTATAGACCCGTGAGACGCACTTTGTCTCTGCAGGCTTTACAAACCTTGTGAACATAATCACAGGCCAAAAAAATCCAGGCTTGTTCTTTTTTGCCTTTTCAGAACCAGCTGTTCATTTTTGTGTCCTCTACTCTCTTCTGAAGGTCGACCTTCAAATGAGGAAAAATAGAAGGCAGCACTGTCCTTCCTGCCCTTCACTTCCATCCCAAATGCCGGAAAACGACACACTCTAAGGGTTTTGTTTTGTTTTTTAAGAGACAGAGTCTAACTTTGTTGCCTTTGGTAGAGTAATGTGCTGTCACAGCTCACAGCAACCTCCAGCTCTTGGGCTTAGGTGATTCTCTTGCCTCAGCCTCCTGAGTAGCTGGGACTACAGCGCCTGGGGCCGGGTTCAAACCCGCCACTCTTGGTATGTGGGGCCAGCGCTCCACTTACTGAGCCACAGGCACTGCCCACAGACTCCAAGGTCTTTCTGTCTTTATTAGGTGATGTGTTTCAGGCCAGCTGGGTAAAGGTTAATGAGTTTGCAGTTTTCCTATCCTGAGGGGAGCCTCCTACATCTTACTCACACTTCCCAGAAACATATATGCCTCATTGTCTCATTAGCGGTGAGACTGTTGCTCCTTGAAAGGAAATCACCAATCTTCAAATTCCATTTCGTTTTATAATAATTCTTGAAATTTGGCAACATTTTCAAGTTCTTTTATTGTTATGTGGAAAACAGATATTCAGGAAATTTATGTCTAGTTTTTTAGAACTAAGTTTATGTGCTGCGGGGTTTCAGGCCCACAGAGAGCAGTCCAGTCCTCTGTCATCAATTTGACTATCCCGTCTCCTTCACCCTGTTGACCAGCTCTTCTCTCAACAGTGTGTCCCTTGGATTATCTCCCCATTCACTTTAAATATGCTGACCCTGGTCCTTATTTAATGATTTCTCTTTTATTTGCTGTTTGTTGGGTTTGTGTAGTGATCCAAACTTACATTTACAACACAGTACTGTAGTTTTTCTTTTTTTTTTCTCTTATTAAGTCATATACACATAGATCATGAATACATTTATGCATTTGTAGGGTACAATGTGTTGATTTTTTTTACAATTTGGATTCCTTACATCAAAATAATACATACAGCTTTCACCACGTACTTATCACATTTGACTTGTATCCTGGCAATATGCTCCATAGGTGTGGTCCTACCATTTACTCTCCCTCTATCAAACCTCCCCCTCCTGTCCCATCTCCCTCCACTTCTCTCCTTCATCCTGGGCTATAATTGTGATCTATCTTTCATAGGAAGGTGTGAGTAATTATAAATTGGTTTCATGAAAGTACTGTGTACATTGGATACTTTTTACTGACACAAAAATAGAGAGGTAGATGTAGGGAATAGAATTGAGAACCAAGAGATGAACTTAGACACTTCTCATCATTTGATCTTTGATAATCCTATCAAAAATACAAATTGGGAGAATGGTTCCCTATTCAACAAATGGTGCTGGGTGAATTGGCTGGCGACTTGTAAAAGACTGAAACTGGACCCACACCTTTCACCTCTAATAAAAATTGACTCTCATTGGATAAAAGACTTAAACTTAAAGCATGAAACTATAAAAATTCTTGGAGAGAGTGCAGGGGAAACACTTGAAAAAATTGGCCTGGGAGAACACTTTATGAGGAGAACCCCCCTGGACAATTGAAGCAGTACCAACAATACATTACTGGGATCAAACTAAAAAGCTTCTGCACTGCCAAGAACACAGTAAGTAAAGGAAGCAGACAGCCCTCAGAATGGGAGAGGATATTTGCAGGTTCTGTTTCTGACAAAGATTTGATAACCAGAATCCACAGAGAACTCAAACTATTAATAAGAAAAGAATAATTGATCCCATTTAATAGAAGCTTCTCTGAAGAAGACAGGTTCATGGCCTACAAACACATGAAAAAATGTTCATCTTTTTAATTATCAGAGAAACGCAAACCAAAACTACTTTGAGATATCATCTAACTCCAGTAAGAGTAGCCCTCATATCAAAATCCCAAAACTACAGATGTTTTGGCACAGATATGGAGAAAAAGGAACACTTTTGCACTGCTGGTGGGGATGCAAGCTAATGTGTTCCTTTTGGAAAGAAGCTTGGAGAACACTCGGGGATCTAAAAGGAACCTGCCATTTGATCCTGCAATTCCTGTTCTAGGTGTATATCCAAAAGACCAAAAATCACTTTGCAACAAAGATATTTGCACCAGATTGTTCGTTGCAGCTCAATTCATAATTGGAAATTCATGGAAGAAGCCCAAGTGCCCATCAACCGGTGAATGGATTAACAAATTGTGGTACATGTATACACATGGAATACTATGCAGCCTTAAAAAAGTACTGTAGTTTTTTAAAAAATGAAAAAAAGTTAACATAATAGCCAATATTTTTCTGGACATCATCATTTACAGTACGTCACTTCCATATAAAGCACACAGCTCTTTTCAGCTCCTTTAAGAAACATGTCTTAGTTTCACTCAGTTATTCTCTGAATAAAATTCACACATACCTAAAGAGATAAATAAATATCCCAATCATTAAGAAAGCAGACATTTGTGTAAAAAAAGTTATTTATTTATTTTTATTTCAGGTTAAATGTCAGAGTATAAACAACCAAATCACGGTATTCGAATTTGTTAGGTAGAGTCCCTCTTGTAGTTATGTCCTATACCCCAAAGGTGTGCCATACACCCCTACATTGTGCCTATTGGTGGAAGCACCCTGAACACCCCCTCACCTCTCTACCCTCTCTTATTCCTCCATCTCCCAACTTGAATTGAAATAAATTTTCCTCCGATGTGAGTGTGAATTTGTATTGCATACATTGGATATCTGCTATTCCATTCTTGTAATACTTTACTGAGAAGACTGTTTCAACTTTATTGCCATTAATACAAAAGATGTGAAGTCACCATCTTCTTTATGGTTGAGTAGAATATAGTACAGTTTGTTAATCCATTCCTGAGTAGATGGACATTTAGGCTCTTTCCATCTCTTGGAGACTGTAAATTGAGTTGCAATAAGCAATCTAGTGAAAATGTCCTTATGATAAAGCGTTTTTGTTTTTGTTTTTTTCCTTCTGGGTAGATGCCTAGTAGTGGGATTGCAGGGTCAAATAGAAGATCTAATTTTAATTCTTTGAGGGTTCTCCATACTTCTTTCCAAAGAAACTATATTTATTTTTCATAGTGTCAACATATTAGCATGAATTTGAGCATATTTCCTTACTTTTTGGAGCCTAGGTTTTCTATTTATACAATTAGAGAAATCCCCTCTATCTCACACATTTGGAGTGAGGATAAAATATAATATTGAAGATAAATACTATAAAGAAAAAAAAGAATGTCTTATTAAGGACGTGGAGCCATTGGAACCCTGTTGGCACACTGTTGGGAAAACACAGTGGTACAGCTGCTGCGGAGAACGTATGAGGTCCCACAGAAATTTAAAAATAGAATTAACGTGTGATATAAAAACTCCATTTCTAGCTGTCTACCCCAAGAAGTGAACAAGGCCTCCCAGAGTTATTGGTACACCCATCTTCATAGCAGCATTGCTCACAATAGTGAAAATGTAGAAGCACCCCAAGTCCATCAACAGGTAAATGGATGAGCAAAATGTGGTAGGTATATGCATAGAATAATTTTCACCCTAAAAAAGGAAGAAGAAAGTTCTTCCATATGGTACCTAAAGCACGTGCTATAATTTTGAAGATATTGCACTATGTGAGATAAGCCAGTCACAAAACAAAAAATATTATGATTCATTTATGGGAAGAAGTGAAGAAGTAGTTAAGAAGTAGTTAACCACTAAGTAGTTAGTGGTAGTTAATACAAAAGATGTGAAGTCACCATCTTCTTTATGGTTGAAAGAAGACATCTGTGTAGAAAAAGTTCTTTTTTTAAAATTTCAGGTTAAATGAAATAAACCTGTAGTTTATTTGTAGTGGTAGTTAACTACTTTGTGATTAACTACTTTTTAACTACCTTAAGATAGGTAGGTAAGAAGTTCTGTTCAATCGGGTACAGAATTTCAATTTTAGAAGACAAAAAGGGTTATGGAATACACAGTGGTAATGGGTGCCAAATCCTATGAATGCATTAAATGCCATTGACCTATGCACTTAAAAACATCTGGAACAGTGTTTTTCAACCTTTTTTATCCCAAGCATATTTGGATCTATAGTTAAACTTTGCAAGACACTTAAATTATGTTGATTAAAAACAAGAGTAAAAATATATATACTTACAGAGCTTTGAGCTTCTTTTTTAAAAAATTTAACTAATGATTTAAAAAATTTTTGTGGTACCCCTAAGATCCTCTCATGGCCCAGTGGTGTGCTGCAGCACGCTGGTTGAAAAATCACTGGTTTAGAGATAAATTTTATATTGTACATATTTTATCACAATAAAAAGGTAATAAATTATTTTTAAAAGGTAATATTTTAGTACATAACTGAGAGCCTAGAATATGGTAGGCAAAAAAATAGGAGTTATCTCTTATATTTGTACATTTTTGTGAATATTCTACCTTGTTTTTAAAAACACGCTTGAAACAGTAATGTATTTTTGGTGACAGTAGCACCATGATTTCCTAGCACACTTGCAAATTCATAAATTTTCTTGCATTTTTAAACTATAAAGCCTGGTATAGTATCCTTGGGTTATTTGTTTGAAAAAATATGCATAAATTACAGATCCTCCAAACACTCTGTGCCTTGTACATTAGTAAGTAGGCCATGCTTTTCTTGCTGTTTTGGCTGGGAGTACCGTCGTCTGCACAGATGATTTAGAGGCCAGATGCAGAGCAGTTTGAGACGTAGATGCCCCTTACTGTGAAGCAATTATTGCCCTAGAGGCTCTTATCCCACTTGGTTATAATTTTGTTATAAAGCAAACAAACTATTCACTCTGGAATATTCATCAACTTGAAGCAACAGAATCATTGTGTATGCAAATTACCATGACCATATTGGAAGACATGCTGTAATGGTCTGCATCATAGCATTAATGAGGACACAGAGAGTCGGGAATTTTATCCATCCCCATTAAGCTTATTGACACTCCCTTTTCTTTCTTCTGTTACCCAAAATTCAGGAAAAGGATAATTTAAGAAACGGTTCTAAGACATGAGCCTCTATAACTCCAATGAAAATATTTAAAATTCTGCATAAGGAGTCTCAGAAGTGACACGTTAAAAAAACAAAGAAAGTAGAGTGTAAGGTAAAAGATAAATTGATATTGAAAGAAGAATTCAATGAGGCTGAAATAAAAGATTCGTTGGTATTTTGGCCATATCACATTATTCACAACCTGTCCCTGAAAATAGAAATACGGGCAAAGAAGATTTTGATTATCTCTCCTCTTGAAAACTACCGCATAACAAGGAAATCAGTGCCAAATTTTACAATATCTTCAAATATTCCTCAATTGAATTACTATTTAAGCAAACAATTATGTTTTATAGGAAATTACAATTTAATTATATATTTTTAAGGATCTCCCCCCCACAAATAGTATCTCCCCTTAATTTTTGAATAAGCAGAGATAATACTGAGGGGAAAGGTCCAATTATATTCAATTTTGCATTTTGCATTTGTATTTATCAATTATCAAGTTAAACTGAAGGTAGGAGGTAGGTAACACTAAATAGCACAGAAACTTACTTTCTAATCCTTTCTATAAGGATATGTTTTTATTTTCTACTGCCTATGAGAGCATTAATAGATGTTAAAGAATAACAGATTTTCTTCAGTAAGTTTCATTTTAAACAAAAACGAGTATATGGTACAATTTCTAAATGTTGAACTCATTTATACAATGTTATATGAATAAGAACACACCACCATTACAAGTGATATGGTGAAAATTCCAAGAGTGAAAAGTTTATGCTTTGGGGTGAAACCATGAGAGTCACAGTGAAATGGAAAACTACATCAGCAGTGTCAAATTTTCTTAACTCAGCAGGACAAGTGGAGACGGATACTTAACATGAGTTGACAACTGGATTCCCTGGTTTCATTCACATGAAGACCAGGAAAGGGCATGGGGTCAGTGAGGAAATAAAGCAGAAGTTATGTTTAAGAATTGTTATTTGTTAGCTACAACACTTCCTCCTGATCGCGCTGGCTGTTATGAATGGCTAACAAGGAGAAAATGAAGATTGAAGTGCAAGAAAAAAAAATGCAAAATGTTTGTCTTCTTTCCCATTAGAAGGTGCTATGAAAACGTTAAGAATAGAAATGAAACTGAGCATATTTTTAGCTTCAAATGGTTTGTTTGCTTCAAAAAGAAGTATGACAGATACTAATCCACATGTTGTGTGCTGAGTTTATCTCAAAGACAAGCCACAAACCCTCTTGAATATGCATTGTGTTTGGCAAGATTACTGAAACCATTTTGATCTATTTTTATTGCTGTTTACAGAAGCAGGTCTAAAGTGAATGAAAGACCAGACTCTAAGGAAAGTCAGACGTAGCACGTTTCTTCTGGCTCAGCTGAAACCAAAATTACACATTTATTTTCTTTTTTCTTTTTTTCCCCCTTTTTATAGGAGTTAAGAGCTTTACGAATTCCACTTAAACTGAAAGCTGTGAATTTCAAAAGAGAAGAAAATCTTCAAGGCTACCAGTGGAAAATGCTATAGATCTCTTTCAGTGTTAGTGTTACAATATGCCAAGAGAATTACTTGTTCACTGTGCTGTAAAAAGTGAAGCCCTGAAGTTGACTTTATATTTTAATATACTGTCAAGCATCATGACTGAATAGAGATTTGACCCAACTTGCAACTTCACGGCCTAATGAATCCTGGCAGGGACATGAGACTCCCAGGTCAGAGGCAAAGGACAGCATTATTCACAGCAGTAACAGTAGCCGGCGTGTTGTGAATTTCTAGTATTCTAATTCTCGTAGAATCATATGAAAGTCAAGGGTGCTGGCATATCAGGCAGGTAGAACATGCTAGATCTTTGTGAAGGTTTTGGGTAAGCTTCAGAAATTTCAAAAAAAGGTGGATTTCATGACTTTGAACACCAGTTTTTAAAGTGTGGCATCCAGGCCTGCAGCAACAGTGTCCCCTGGGAACTTGTTAAAAATACAAATCCTGGCTCAGCGCCTATAGCTCAACTGGCTAAGGCGCCAGCCACGTACACCTAAGGTGGTGGGTTCGAATCCCCAGCCC